>NW_019416228.1:404783-499601 GCF_000390285.2 Anoplophora glabripennis | reverse complement strand
AAAAATACAGGACGAAATGCTTGATAATTTTGAATTTGTTTTTGAAGCAATTAATAGTAAATTAAAACATATTTTCAACTGTATCATCACAATCACTTGCATGTTGATTTGTAAAAATTGCAGGTAGGTATATTAATGTTATTTCGTTTTTAGATATTCTCCTTATGTTGTTGTAAAGGTTAGTTATAAAAATCGTTGTTTGTTATTTTCATAAGGATGAATTTTAATTTTTTTAATGATTTTTTTTATTTTAAACATATATATTTTATGCCAGCAAATTTTGATGTCAAATGAAATAAAGGAAAAGTCATACATTTGTATTTAAAGTTTCTTTCTATCTTTAATTATTATTAAACCTATAAGTGGATGTTAAAATACAAAAAAAAACTGTACCTACATTCCGCGACGTACTAGTAACCCATCTTATTATATTATAAAAAATTATATTACATGCTGTTTAAAATATCATTATGAATTTTGTTCATTTGAAAATATATTTTCTGCAGTATTTCAGTACCAAAAAATTAAAATAGTAGGTAGCTAATTAACGTAATTATGATTAAATAACTTAATTGTAACACCGCTGCAGAATATAATATGAAACTACATAGATATTCGTTGACTCTTTAAAAACATTTTTATCAATACCTACATCATACATTTAAGTAAATACAGTAACGCAAAAAACAGATATTGATAATAAAGTGTACAAAAGAAATCCGTAAGTACGCCTGGCAACATTACCAAAGTCTTGTTTATATGTCGCTAGGATACGCGTAGGTATGCGGGCCGCTGCATTTGATTCTTCCTAAAATTCTGCTGGTGGTGTACTCTACCGACAATTCGGAAATTTAAAACTGCTGGCCTATTCCAGTAGCGATCTGTGGCGATAACGTAAAAACTAAATTCATAATATTAACCCCTTGACTGATCCATATAGCGCAAGGGGTTACTTATTTCAAAAAAATGATTTCAACGTTGCAGAAATATTAAATTATATAAAAACAGTAAAAGCACTTCAATTAGTTAACGTATCGAAAATAAATCTACTTTTGTTTTCAGAATTAGGAATGACAAATTCTTTGTTAGTTACATTTGACAATACAAATTGTATTTAATTATGCTACAATTAAATAACTCCAGAAAAAGAATAATTTTTTAATCTGCTTTGAAAAAATATCTTGCTATAAATTTTATATTTTATTATGTTTAAAAAAGGATTAGTAGTACCTATTTACATAATTTTACATATTTTTGCTTCTGTTCCGAATATTGATGATCCGTACGCCCGTTAATTAAAAGCCAACACAGCAGGGCAAACATTAGTATTTAAGTTATTTGCGCTGGAGATCGGGACACATCTAATCTATGAATTACGCTGGCGAGTCTGCAAATCCATGATTTATTGACAGTTCGGCCATATTTCATCGCATTACGTATAATGTTAAAATACCATAAAACTATGCTGTGCAGCCATACAGAATCCACGGAAGGTCACTCACTATTTATATCATATTATAGGGTTTTATTTGATTGATTTCACGGCTGACTCCCGTGTTTATATTTTCAAATATTTTTTACGGCGTTTGAAAATTTGTTTGTCGGATTTACTTTTTATTTATTGCCGTTCGTTTTGGTGATTTTTATTATTTATTGTTGTATTTGTTTGGACAGTTCCATAAATAGGAATAAATAATACTTTCCAATATCCTTTTTTGTGCACAATATTTTAATTTAATAAATACCAAACTGAATTTTATAAATTCATTACCGCCGAAATGGTTCATAATATATTACAGTTAATGATGATATTTAATGAAATAAAATTGTGTTTTTCAACGGATTGCAGGGTATGCTTCGTGTCAATATTTATATACCATTTTTATAAATTATGAATAAAAATTAAATTGCATCGGGCGAGACATGCCAACACAGATTATAAAGTTTTAATTGAACAGCCGATAACAAATTCAATACTTCCTAGGTAAGTAAATTTAAATAGGAGAACGTGCGGGAATATCAACCACGGGATAATGTCGACAACATTCAGAAAAAACAATCAGTCTCCTCCAACATAAAGTTCCATATCCATATGAACGCCATAACCGTATTTTTCAGTTGTGTTATACAGGGTGATTCACAACTTATCCAAAAAAATTTGGGAATAGATATGGCATGAAATGGAGTCTATATCGTAAAAAATATTTTTGTAAAATCCTCAGTTTCCGAGAAAAAAAATGTTTGAAGTTACAGTATGAACTTTCAACCATTACATAGCTGGATAACTGTAGTCTCTAGCGTCATTCGCAATACGCGTGGACAGTCAGGTGACCTCAGCGACTCTGAATATCGAAATCCGACTGTTTACAATAGTTTTTTAGTAGTTAGTGACAAAAATGGCTTGCGTGTATAGCAACTCGGAGTTGATGGATATTTTTTTAATTTATGGTGAAGCAAGACAAGATTTGTATTTTGGTGAAAGCATTTGTGTTATGGTGAAGCAAGACAAGATTTGTATTTTGGTAAAGCATATGTGTTATGATGAGGCAAGACAACAACAAGGCGGACCCAAATGTGTTTACACGTTGGTGGACAAAATTTTGAACAGTTGTTGTGACATCAGGTATGTCAAATTATTTTATTATTTAAGACCACAAATTAATTTTATTAATTAATAATAACAATAGCGGCAAATGCAGTTGAATTTGCTGATATAAAATAGGTACTATAAAATTCTATTTATTTCTTTCCACCAGTTTCCAGTGCCGTGCGGAAGTGTATTTTTAAATCATTTTCGGACTGCCCTTTTTGAGTTTTTCTTTACAAAATTGTGTTCGTAAGAGTCCCCTGTACATCCAATTTTTTTTATATAAGTTCTGAATCATCCTATATAAAGGTTTGTCCAGACTATACAAATTGTGGCATGATATAACAATGTTTTCATTAACAATAATTAATAATTATAATGAAAAGCAGAATAACTTTTCACAGCAGTAGCTCGTATGGTTATTTCAAATAAAAGTGAAATATATATAGAAAAAAAACGTAGAAACAGAAAGTTTTGGGTTCAACTAACTTTACTTTCTAGAAACGCAAGGGTCATTCCATGTCAAGTGATCAAATCATCTTTTTGGTACCATCTTGGATCTTGATTAAATTTGGTGTTAGTGCCGAACAAAGATTCAAGTAACGTGCAAAACCTAAGTTTCAGTAGCAGTATAAAGGGGGCGACAGAGAAAAAATGTCACTTGCAGAATGCAACCGCGCGTATCTTGAAAAATGGTAACTTGTGTTTAGTTTTAGTTTTATTGCTATTATCTCACAAATTTGTTCAAATAATCCGTCACGTCAATTTGGAGCAGACTTTTGATGCTTATAACTTTGAACAAGACCTTCTAGAAACTTATGCTTTGGTGAGCTAACTAAACCCATTACTGGCTTTAAATTGCCGCACACTGGTCCGAAATCCGAAAAAGCTGGACAAAAGTCCAGAAAGGCCTGCATCATCACCAAAAGTGGGGACTCTATGTTTTTCAGGTCGCTAAAGCCGAATTTGCAGTAAAAAATCTCAAATTCAAGATGGCTGATACAAAATGGCCGATATATCTCGTTCATTTATTAAATCTAATTGAAATTTCGGGTGCCTCTGGTACTGAGGTCGCGTAAAATGTATGTAAGGTCGGAGTTTGAGGTTTTTGAGGTAATTAATTATTATTAATAAAGTACGAAAGGTAAATATCTGCGATATAAGGCATGTATTTGGAATGAATTCGTCATTTCGAACGAAATAATTTCTATATTATCTTTTAGCTTATTCTTGTTATAAAGCTTATTCTAATTATTTAGCTAATTCTAATGTACATGAGTCATTCGCATCGTCATCACCTGTCGACATAACTGCCAGAGCATGAAAATATTATCACCATAGCTTCGGTTGAAAAGCTTTTCTCGTTTTCATCTATCTTGCACCTTTTTAAAAAAGGTTGATCTAAAATGATGATTTGCGTTTCTAAATTCTCTTGGAATTTTCCTTTCAAAAATCGAAAAATTTATTTTTTCATTCACGTAATTTTACTGGTGCCCGATCCTATCGAACATGATAAATTATGAATTGAAAGATCATAGATAATAAGTTCATCTATAATTTTCTTCATTTTATTTTCGTATTCTTCTCAGCAAACCCTTTCATTTGATACCCATATCATGGGGGTGCATAAAAACGGTCCGCCATCTTTGGGAGTCCGCCATATTGGATTTAGAATGACATCACTTAACTAACCATGCATTGTCATCCAAACTAAACATGTAGGTATGCAAAATTTCAGCTCAATCGGTTGGGGAAACTGTTTTAAAATTCAGTTGCAAAATGTGACCCATACAAACAAGGCAAGTTAAATAAAAGCTTGTAAAAATATGACAAATGGCACACGAAAAAGGTGCATGTTCATAAAAAAACAATTTGAATTAGAAACGCTCGTTTGGAACGCGAAGAGACACTAAAACGCTAGCTATTGTATAACTAAGGCCTCTTACAATAGTAAATCGGCCGTACATGGAGGCACAAAAAATGACTCAGAACCCCAATCCGGAAAAATCCGGTGGTTTTCTCTTTTGATATATGAAATTGACACTCCTGTCCGCATTTTCCAACTTTCAATAGTGCAGGATCTCTTGGGATCACAACTATTTCGATAATTTACGATTGATGTGATTTGAAATCGATGGAAATTGCAAGACGTTTTTGTTAAAACAATAAAAACATGCAACTTTCGAAAAATGAGGTTCTAAATGAGCAAATGTATTCTACTTAACTCAAGGAACACCCTCTCTATTGCACACAACGATTCGTACTCTAGTAAAAATTTGCACGTATTTTCAATTCACCGCTTTTCGAGGGGTCAGTGGCAAGTGAAATATGCTAGTGCGTCGCAGCATACTTCCGATATTTTGTGGATTTTCGATCCCAAATAATACCTTCTCCAAATTATCATTGGAAAGAGAGACTTTTTCATTTTAGAGACTCATTCTTCAAGGTAAGAAAAATTACCTTGAAAATTGCACTTATTTGATTACGACATACATACAAACATAATCTACGGAACAATGATTAATAGTCACACTAGAATTACCATACTTCGGATTTTATGGTTAATTTTTTACGGCCTTTTAAATTTGCTTTGGTTAGTAAAGTTAGTAAAGTCTGTTTATAATTTCTAGTCTAATTTAACCTTCAATTTTTGTGCTAATTGGATAGTTTATTTTCTTTATTGCAATTTTTCTTATACTTAGAAGCCTTGCTTTGTGATGCAGGCAAATTGTTGATCTTTCATCCAGATTGTCGACTTAGATGTTCATGTCTTTCGCTGGTAAGCTCACTTTCTAATTTTAAAGTAACAGCGGACCTCCACTACTGATTTTGGAAAGGAAAAAATACTCGCTTGTTTTGCAGTAATGGAAGCCATAAGAACTACACCCACGGCGACTATGAAAACTTTATTGAATTTGATGCTTCTTCATTATGTGACAGTAACATAAGAACACATATTGAGATCAAGGAAAATAAACACTCCGTAACAAACTCGGATATGATAGACGGGTGTCCAAGATTAAATAGGGTATTAAAGCCGGCATATTGTATGCAATCAGATGTATGTATCGTTTCAGATTTTAACTCGTTTACTATATATGTTTTCCCAATCGGAGATGTATACAATACTATACTATATAAGGGAGAATATGAGGACCTTTAGGAATAGACGGACCAATATTCTTACAGACAGTCAGGCGTAACTAAAGATATTGACAAATCTGAAAGTTACCCCTAAACTGATATAGTAATGTCTGAAAGAATTAAGTCTGATGGATATGGGTGCTGGGACACTGGACTTTGGGTATACCAAAAAAGGGACCAAAGAAGTGAACAGATGAAAAATTAGCATATAAAGATCAGGAATGTAACACGCATCTAAATGTATGTTATTGAAATTTAGGTTTTTTTTTTGTAAGTTTGTTATTGTAAAAGGCGAAAACTTTTTGAACAAAAGAGCGCACGAAAGAAGTAGCCAATGAAAAAAAGGTTATTAAAAAAAAGTGAAGTGTTGCGGATAACCAGTACGGGTTTTTTCCTAAGAAAGGAAGCACGTAGATTCGACGAGCATCTCCGGTTTCTGCGCAGAAAAATTATAAGATTTACATATCAAAATTTGATACGATAAATTTATTTTTGAAGTTAGAGTCCGGTAATTTCCAATGTGGTGTTTCAAATATCAAGCACGTGGTTCTGGATTGCATCCCCAATCCTGAACACCAGAACGAAAGATCGAAGCAGACTACTACAACTTATATTACTGCCACTCAATAAAGTTGGTGTATCATACGAGTTATTTGTTTTATCCAATTAAAGAACAACCCCTAATACATGAGAACTCATAACTAATTTAATTTATTCATGATGTGAATACTGAAATGTCCCAAGAACAACTTAATTAAGAATGTTGAGAAAAAGATGGAGTTTGCGACTCGAGCAGCAAAAATTAAGGAAAAAAATACGCAGTGTTCTTGTTTCGAGTGATTTAAGAACTTCCTAACTTTATTTCATTCAAAAAGTCTACAATCCGAACATGCCACTCCTACCAAGAGCGAGTGCAGTTGGAGCTACTCACTCACTATACTGATACATGTTACATAAAATTAGAGATTAGTGGGAAAGACGAAATACCACGTCAAAAACGCTGGAGACTTTATTGATAAGATCAAGGTAACGCAAAGAGATCCAGATGATACCTTATATGAATTATGAGGTGGCTTGTTATTCACAAATTTGCAATTAAAGAAACATTGGAAGAAATTCATGAAGGCTTATCGCAGAAAATAAGAATGAGAATTTAGTTGATTTGAGTTTTATCAGCACTCAGTCCAGAAACAAGATATTTACATATACTAGTATATCGTGCACATACCATCTGCGAACCGGAACACCTAAACGAGCAACTAAGGCATCTACAATCTGCTCCTAGAGGAAATGGATACATGAACAGGGATATCAAACAAGTCGTCAGAAGAACGCTTAAGGACAATGAAAAATAGGAATATCTGGCAACAATCTATGTATATGCCCTAAATACAATGATGTACTGACAGAATATACTGCGTTTTAAAGACACAGTATTAATTCATCTACTTAACCATGTACAACATATCAAGGAAGATAAGAACAGTCTTTCTCAAAACGATCTAGAAAAATTAGCAGTTACAAGACACAGAGAATATACAGAACACACGATAGACCTAAGTAATCCAAAATTCTGATGAGACAAATACGATTTTGACAAAGATTCCACGGAGAGGAAATAGAAATCCAAAACTATCAAGACAATTTCAATCGAGACGCGGGGTTAGAACTATATGCAGTTTGGAAACAGCTCATCCGCCACATACTACAAGTCTTGCATCGGAAAACAAGGGACCGGTACACACAGCAAATACAAAGAGGACTTAATCTCTAGTTTCAGATTTTTTTTTAAAGAACGACAACGATGACGATGTGACAACTAGCCCAGAAATTGTACAACCTATCAGCAAATGAGGTACTGGAAAAATTTACCTAGCCACTAATATGGTAAGAATTTTTCATTAGGAAACAATGAATAAAGAAGATCCAATAACTGCTGTCATTAAGCAGGAATCAGAATGACTGATCTCCTCAGAAGATATTTCTGTCTGAGAGGATACCTGAACAAAATCTGGTTGTATGAAGAAAATTTAGACTACAAACAGATACAGCCTATTATATTCTGTACAAGTGAAGCTCCTACGCTTCAGTGCACCCTCCATAAACTTTAAATCTTAGAATGGGTGTCTCAGAATTTAAAATTTTCCATTTTTTTAATTTTGAATGTTGTCTCATTTCTAAAGAAAATACACGAAGAAAAAACTCCACATTCAATGACATCTCACACTAAACATCATATTTCAATCATATCCAAACATGTTAATAACATTTTTAAGTTATTTCTAAGCTACCTACAATGTTTTAATTATCAAATTATTGCTACTGTTTTTAGTGTACTGTTTGGAGGAACTCTGTATATCTGTACATTTATATAATTGTCTCCCCTATGTAGGCAATAAAAGTATTTTTGTTATTTATTAATAATGTATGTAATGCAGTAGTTCCCAAATTTATGAATTCATGTATTTTAAATTTATTTCAGCATCCCTGGCTAATAAAAATTGTATGAAATGTTGAAACAAAAATGAAAAGAAACTCGTGTATTTTTAAAAGCAAATATGAATGTAAGAAGAGTGAAACCTGAGAACCCATTAATATTTCCATTTGTAATTTCGCCTTTTTATGGGGTTTTTCATCGACTAGGGAAACATATACATTCGGGGAGCCACAACATTATTTCAGATGGAACATTAAAATATTAATGGAGATTCTAATATTTGCCTTGCCGGCATTCGGCGGCGGCAAAAGAAGTTCTAAAATTCCTTTTTGTATAAGAAGCAGCTACTTGCAGTTCCATTCCATAATAAAAGTATAAAATAAGTTTGTAAGGAGTTATTGTTTTTTACAAAATAAACAATTTAATCATTTGATTAAAATGCGCTTTATATTTATTTTAAAAAATTTGACATATAATACATGCAGTTATAGTGTCCATAATAACGTAGCGTTGGTAGGAGTGTTTTAAACAAATTGTCGTGTTGCAACTAGTTATTAAGGATAATACTGGACTGTGAATTAATTTTGAGGAAATAACAATAGCGTAATTTATGCTATATCGCATAGGACACGGCTGTTACTATATTTATGTCAAAGCTCTGTCATTTTGCTTACTTTTTATTATCTGCCATTTTGCTGAAGTATAAATACATTTTTCCTCTGAAGATGTGGAATGAGCACCATTTGCGGTAGTTTAATTTTTCCTGTTTAATTCAATGCTGTTGTGTCACTGGGCGCTGTTGGAAACTTACGGTGAACATTATCCGTCAATTAAAACGTGTGAGTATTGGTTTCGATGTTTTAGAGGTGGTGATTTCGATGCAGTGGACAAAGAACGCTCTGGTCACTCGAAAAAGTTTGATAATGAAGAGATGAAAGCATTACTCGACTAAGATTCATGTCAAACGCAAGATCAATCTGCAGAAGCGTTGATCGCACAACAGTTTCCCAAAAATTTAAATGCACTCGGCATGAATCAAAAGCAAGGAAATTGGGTGCCATACGAATTGAAGCAGAGAGATGTTGAACGGCGATTTTTCACGTGTTGCTTCAACGGCAAAAGAGAAAATGTTTTTTGCATCATCACTGGTGATGAAAAATGGATAGGTAGGTACACCATGATAATCCTAAACGTAGAAAATCGTGAGGTTTGTCTGGACATGCATCAACATTGGCGCCAACGACGAATATTCATGTTTCGAAGTTCATGCTCTGTATAAAAATTATAACAATTTCACAAAGCGAACATGATTTTTTATCTTTATCGTAAAACAAAATTTGGAAAGCAACTTTTCATTACTTAAATAATTAATCGAATGGCATACAAAAATTAATTGTTTTATTTATTTATTATTTATTTAGAAGTTACAATATCCAACGGGACAAAATCCCAATTATAGGAAAAGGTAAAACAGAAAACCTTAACTCAATTTTAAAAGAAAAAGACAAACTAACATTAAATATAAAAATATTTTTAGTTTTAGTGTTAAATCATAAAAATTAACGATTAAAAAATTGAAATTGTTATAACTTTTTTATTAAAAATACATATAGTTCTCTGAAAATAAAGTTTACGTTTTTTAGAGTAGATTGAAAAAATTATAAAATTCATTAATTTTTCTGCTTGTTATGATTTTTTTAAATTTCTGAAATCATCCCTTAAGTTCTAGTCACCCTAACTCTGTTAATTTTAATAGTACAAGAAAAAGTCAATAGATCATTTTTATGTAGAATTTTATGCTCTATAACTTATATTTCTAGCTCTTACCCCTTTTGAGTTATCTTGAAAAACCCCTTTATTTTATCTTTGCCTGGGGTAGAAAATTAGATTACTTTCAGTTATTATTATTGTATACCTCAAACTAACTTATATATTAAAAATTCGTGCAAGCTGACCAAATTGCGATTTAAAGGCTCATTTAATTGAACTATACTTTCGTAAATTCAAGACAAAACTGATAAATTGATATAACGATTCCAGAGTCCAATATAATAATTTCAATATTCAACAATAGCTACCTGTATCCCATGATAAATAAGCGCACAACGGAATATACCCTGGTACAACAGAGACCCTACTAAAACGAGAGAAAGTACAATGAAGTTAAATGAACGGGAGAATGTAATGAATATAAATCAGCCGTCACTCAGACGATGAAGCTTCAGTCTCAAGAAAATTATTGGAGAAGGCAGTGTGAAGATATCGAAGAAACTACAGAAGATTGAAAATTGCATACGATTAGGAATCCTCGATTTACATCCTAACAAAAGGAGACAATATATAAAAACGGAAATGGAGACATTAAGAAAATTATTTATGGTCCACTTTTCACAAAGATAGACACAAAAAGTGATGATGAAATAGGTAATAAACTTTTTCTTTTGATCGATATAAACTGACAGGATCAAATGACATTTATTTAGTAATTCTTGAGAAGGAACGTGTCCTTATTTCCAAAAGAATAAACTAGCCTCTACACCATGAATAGTTTGCCTATAGAGCAGCATTGTCAATAGAAACATCCCTTCATAGAAACAACGGAGAAGAGTGAGTATATACTTGAGCACAAGAGCATTCGGGGAATATTTGATAATAATTCAGAAGGGTCTAACATGCTTGCATAGTAGGAAAAAAATCGGTGAGACTTCCTGCAGGTAAATAAACTGCATATTAAGACAAAGATTGGTATATATATCTTTACATGGCTGTGACGGCGGCGGTTTTAAGAGAATGTCCACAAGAAAAAGTACTGGAACAAAACTTTAGAGGATTTAGTCTTTACTCCAAATAAATTCAACAATATAGCACGCTCTTAGTATTATTACAAGATGGTACATAAAGAGGGATTAACTAACTAACTCGAGGCAAATAACAACAGCCGTCGGGAGAAGTGAAATGGTTTGTAGTAATTTTAGACACAAGACTTACTTGGAACCAGCAGCTTAACAGAATTAAGAAAGCGGACGCCTCATTAATATTAATTAGACTAACTCGAGGTAAAATATGCGGATTAACGCCGCAAATGTGTATTGGACATACGTTACTGTGGGTAGACTTATAGTATATGCATCATTGACATGGTAGAGGAAAATAAAACAGCAGACGACTACTGCTGATTTAGGTAAGGTACAAAGTCTCACTTGTTTAGCAGTAACGGAAGCAATAAGAACTACAACCACGGCGGCCATCTAAACCCTACTTGACTTGTCTCTTCTTCACTAAGTGATAAGTAGAAGAGGATAGAATGGGCCTTTTCAAGCTGTTGCTTGCACCAGTAGACAATCCTAGGAAGGAATAGAATTAAAGATTTAATGAAGAGTAATATAAAAGCGGACCGTATTTGAAATTTAATTTAAAACAAAAAGTTTTAGGTGGTAATCACGGATTATGGTCACGGAAACGGGACACATACTGGGAGATATTACCTGATATTTAAACAGATCCAAGATCAAGTAATGAGAAATGTTGCGAATGCGTAGTAAATTTGAAAGAACTGCTGAAGGGTAAAGGTAAGTTAACCTTGATATGGTTGCTTGGACATTCAACTATTGACAATTATACTGATACTGACACATATCTGATACTGTAACAAATTACGTGCCAACATAATCAGAAAATCATTAATAAAGAGAACTAAAGAATTGTTGCCATAAAGTAGAAAGCAGCATTTAGTATTATACCACAGAAGATACGTTCTTTATAGATATACAAAATGGATCCAGAAGAGTATAGCACACAACTCATGGTGAGGCTGTTTAAATTAGTGCAAGCAACCAGTGTATTGGAATGGGTGATAGATAAAATATTCAGTACAATAATCAGCAACGCATTTCTAAACACAACAAAGACACTAAGAAGACGAAGAAAAAACAAATACAGTTTGACCAAAAACTTATAGCCACCGTTTTCTGTAAGAAGATAACTTTTTCCGCTGACTTTATTACCCGAAGAAAAATTATAAATGCACATTGTTATTTAAGATAATTGAGAAGAACCATTCAAATTAAGTTGAAGAAGGTGGTGCGTCGAAAGAAGGAAGATATGAATGATAAGAATCAACATAAAGAAGACGACGAAGAAAGAGACATCGTCCAGCAGAAAATGTATGGCTTAGCATAGCATAATGCATTTAAAGTGAAGTAAAAAGTACAAGAGCTAATACCAAAAACTGCATCACATTAAAAATGGGATGTAATCTTTTAATATTTTGTTGTGTATTGCATAAAAGAAGGAACAACTGTTTCTCTAGTTCCATAAAGTTTACGCGTTAACATCTCTTACAAATACGATTTTTTCGCTGATTGTTCATTTAGCCACGAGTATATTTTTACGAATATTTTTAAATGTTATTTTCACGCTAGCAGTATCCAATCGAAAATTATTCTATTAATCAATTAATAAATAATAGGTTCTCATTATATTTCTAATGTCATTACCTTCACCAATTTCAAGTACTGTATCTTACAAATGGGTCTGTGAATCTTAAGTTAATAATTTATAGGAATTATATGATTCCTGTTCCTATAATTAATTATGAACGTTAAACGTATTCATTACAATATAATATCTCATTTAAAAGATGGAAAAGAATACCCACAGACAAATAATAATTTTGGATGTGCGTTCAAGACCCTAAACTCCTAAACTGTTGGTTGTCAACGTTAATGGCCCAGAAAAATCTCCGAATTATGTTAAATCAGAGCCAGTAATATAGACTGGCGCCAACACAAATAAAAATACATATATTAGATACGATATTCAAATTTATGTCAACCATATTTTATTTGAAAGAGGTTCTAGAAATTTTCTAAAAAATATGCACGTTTGTACGGTAAAACCGATATATTTTTTTCTTTAATGTGGTGGTCTAAAAAAACCTTGGAATAGGTCGTTTAATGAGTTTTTGTGTCTTTAAATTTATTGTAATGTCATCATTGTCTTAATCATGACATCGTCTACACTTTTTTAATGAAACACGTTATCTTTTTGCATTTTCGTTTCAATGAACTTCCATACGAGACACTTTTCAAAAGTCAGAACCCATTACTTACAAAAAGAGGATAAAAGAAACATTGTAAAGTGTGTTTCACCTCTCGCCTTAAAGTCAACGAACGTAAATATTTTTTGCAAAACACATGTTTTATGGATTGCGGCCTACTGATATCGTATAGAAAATTTTAAAATTGAAAAATATACATATAATAGGTATTAAAAAAGATAAAAAATATATATGTAGCTGCATATGAATTTTTGAGGGAAAGTATTCATGTTTAGTATTTAATGAAAGAACAAAAATGATCAGAGTTTGCACTAATCTTACCATTCAGTATTATACATTTATCATATAACTTTGTAACATTTTCAATAACTCGCGCTTTTGTGGAATAATTTCTAGGCTTAGTTGCCGAATACTATGAGGATGACTGTTCATCATACTGTTCATCAGAACTTTCCTGAAATTACTAATTTGTTACCGATCCAGTAGAAGATATAAATCTCTTCCTACGACTAGTGGGTAATTCATCAAGAACCCCTTGAAACTCGTTGTTTAAAAAAAATAAGTCATCTTCGCATTTCATTTCTGGAAACATTGGGGATATATTTACTGTCAAACACTAGGACGGTAGACTGCTGAATCCGAAACTGACAATTGGACCAGAGCAGGAATATTTAATGTATATCCCCAAAATATTTGTGTCCATTATATTCCAAAATAAAGTATATGCTCTGAGCTTTGTCTGCGGGAAAAAACAAATTTCCTATAAAGGCAAAAAATTTTTTTCTACTGCCCTGATAGTCAAGCAACTATAAAGATTGGCGAGACACAAGATTACTTAAAAACCGATCAGGAACTGCTTCCAAGTCCTTCTTACTTTGGTACTCTCAGGTAACGTTCAAATGAGTTTCAGGGCATGAATTTGCAGGAACTTTAACAAATCCTGCCATTGAAATATCAAAAACATCCTAGATATAGAAAATCGATAGTTAAAAAAACATCGAAAAAACTTACGGATGAAAGACAAAGTCAAATAAACTGTTACGGGATTACTAACTAGTCGCTGTAATCTGAGAAAACATCTGCAGATAATGGACTTATACAATGGTGAACACATAAGTAGATCATGCAATGAGGAAGATGAAACAGCATCCCAAATAATCTACAATTTAAAGCACTAACGCATTGAAGATATAACCTTCTTCTCCTTTAGAGTATAGAAGCAGCAACACAATAATCATATAGGCTGCAGTATTGGCATCCACAGCCTCTACTGGCTGTAGCTATTAATAACAGCTAAAATGTGGTAACAAATAAAAAATTATATGATCCAATTTTTTCAAGTAAGTAAATCCAATTATTATAATTTGTTTTGCACAAGATTATTCACAATCACGCACGATACTTAACATGTCTTATGTGGCAAAATTAATATAACAAATACTTGAAAGCCTCAAGTGTAACAAACGCTTCTACAGCGTGTTTAAGGTTTATGCCAATACTTTTTGAAAAATGTCCATAAAAAGTTAGATAAAAACATAAATATGTCATGAAACATATTTTTATAAATATTTTCACAACATACATACATACAATTTTCTACTAGAAAATTATGCATTTTTTGTGGAATCATACGAAAGTACTTCTTACAAACAATAATTGTTAACAATTTTTACTTGCATAAATTTTTCATGTTTTGGGGATTCCTTTTCAGTTCACCTCAGATACATGAACATAAAAAGAGACTATATAAATAAATATTTTACAAAAAACTTTAGGTTACTTATAATAATAAAAGAATCTATTTGCTTAATCCGCAAAATATACAGGGTGTTTCTAAAATAGGGTTCCAAACTTCTGCTGCGTTTATAACTCATTAAAATAAGCCAAAAAGTTCCTATTAACATGTGCCCTAAAACGCACCCTTAGGAAGTTATATGCCCTTAAAAGGGCTGAAACAAAACTGTTTTTTTTCTGTTATTGACAAAACGGTCGCAAATAAATAGAAAAAAATGTATGGGTCTTACATAACTTTTTACGTTAAATAACATGGCTACTCCGTTTTTCGACATGCAAATCATATGCGTCCCATTTAGGTTGGTGAAGGGGGTTTTCGGCCCGTAATTTTTTTTATTTCAATTTTTTACAATTTTCTCTACAGATTTATAAGATCTTAACAATTTTACGTAAAAAATATTATCTTTGTCCAAACCGATATTTCCAATGGTTTTCGAGTAAATTGAGTATGAAAATTACTCTGCTCTTTAAGTTATTAGGCCAAAAATGACAAAAATCTGTTTACCATGGCAAATAAAAGACTGACGTTGCCACAACGCTTAACAATTTAAGTTATTGATAAACTGTCAATTGAGCTTTGCAGTGTTTAATTAGTAAAAGTGGTGAGTGGAAAATTTAAGTATACAACATTATTGCAACTCATAAAATGGAGTCATATTCAAACACGGAAATGGCAGATATGCACTTTATGTACAGCCGTGCGGCTGGAAATGCATCAGAAGCGAGGCGTCTGTATGCGGCAGCATACCCGAATAGGACCTTCTCGACAGGTATTTCAGAGGATCCATGAACGTTTAAGAGAAAATGGTTCGTTCCAACCAAGAGTAAATGATCGTGACGAGACAGATTTGTAAGAACACCGGTGATGGAAGAAAATGTATTGAGAGCTATGCAGGACAATCCAAGGGTTAGTGTAAGAAGTGTCGCACGTATGCATAACATAAGTTTTTCCGTAGTTTGGCGAATTCTTTGCGAACAACTACTTCATCCTTTTCATATCCAGCGTATTCAAGCTTTAAATCCGAATGACTACGAACCACGTCGGCAGTTCTGCCAATGGTTTTTGAGAAAATCGAGGCGGATTCCGAATTTTGCATCTCTTATTTTGTTTACGGATGAGGCAAGCTTCAGTAAAGATGGTTATGTCAATTTTCATAACGCTCATGAATGGGCTGATGAAAACCCACACAGCATATTTCAGTCCAGACATCAGATTCGGTTTTCCGTCAACGTTTGGGCAGGCATTTTAGGCGATCGGCTAATCGGACCGTTTGTGTTGCCTAATCGATTGAATGGTGAGGATTATTACAATTTTTTAGTTAACGACTTGCCAGGACTTTTGGAAGATGTCCCTTTAATTGAACGCCAAAGCATATGGTTTATGCAGGACGGGGCGCCACCTCATTACCTACATAATGTAAGACAACACTTAAATGAGTTGTATGGAGAAAAATGGATAGGCCGAGGAGGTCCTGTTCCCTGGCCTCCACGTTCCCCTGACCTTAACCCCCTGGACTATTTTTTGTGGGGTCAACTTAAGGCAAAGGTTTATAAAATTCCAATTGAGACCATTCAGCAACTACGGGAGGAAATTGAAACCGCGTGCATGGAAATAAGGCAAACACCTAGAATTTTCCAAAGAGTTCGCAAATCATTGAAGCGTCGAGCTAAATTATGCATCGAAATGCAAGGTGGTCACTTCGAGCAGTTCTTGTAATTTAACTTATTATTACTAATTTTAATAACATTATTTTCTATTTCACATTTAGCTATTGTCTGCAGTAGTAATTAGTTATTTAATTACTAAGTGTAACTCTAAATTTAAATAGTCTTGTTCCCCAAATGTATGTACAAACTACATAGAAATTTTTAATTAAGGTGTAAAAAATAAATTGATTTTATCGAAGAGAAATGTCTTTTAAAAGAATTGTTAATTCCGTTCATACAAATTGTATGTGTGTGACTCTTTTTTTGTGTGTTACCTATGTGTATTTGTGTCTTTATGAATTAATTTACCTGTGAGTTCTCGCTTGGGTTTTCTTTAATATTTAAGTTATTCAAAACTGCTCGACTTTTTCAATTTTAAAGAATATTAATACATTACTTCATGAGAATTACACTTATAGAAATTATATCCTGAATTAATATTATATACCTAAAGATACTATCAAAGTAAAAAATATACTCTGTTGTGAATAACATAAATATTAGATTTAAGTTTTTACATACTCGCCCTTAACGAATATGTCCGAATGCAATTAATATTGTATTTTGGCATTTTTCAATTTATTTGAATCAAATCAAATAGGGCATGAAGTCAAGTGGTAACAGCAAAAAAATCACGTCAAATCAATAAATAATTTTTTGCTTGATTTCAAGGAAGTTCCAGCAATTTCTAAACAATATAATAAAAACTTTCCATGGTAACCTATTGCCATGAAATGTTCAATGTTTTACAGGTTTTATTTAATATTAGATGAATGTTACCTGAATTTTTACTTAAAGAGTCCGTGGCAACATGGTACCATGAAAAGTTCGAGGAATTTTACCATGCGTTTTATTATAGTGAACACACCAAGCTACTTAATGAATCTCAACCATTGCAACAAAGAAAATAAAAAACAACAATACAACAGAGACAAGACATATTTACAAATAATAAAATAAACGCTTCTGATATTTCATCGTTTCGTTATACATTGAAAACATATTTGAAAGCTTTTGTCTTTAAAAAAAATAGTATTGTGTACAGCATCTCACGTGAAATCGCAAAATTTAACTCACTTCCGATTAAATAGAATGTGCATAATCATTTTATGATTATAATATATAATAATGTAAACAGGATGTCCGCGAAAGCTTGGGAAATCTCAAAGCTGGAGATGCTGGTGACCAAAATAAATCAATTGAGCCAAATATACCTTATACAATGTTGCTGGTTTCAAAGATACAAGGCGTTCAATGTTTAAATTTTATTTTGAAATAATTTTGAAAACTGTCAAGAGTATGAACAGAAAAATTGTCAGTAGTTTTTTGACATGACAAATAAAAATGTTTAACTAATTTTGGCGTTGTTTGTATAATAGGGTGTCAATTATCTCTTTGATAAATAGGGGATATTTTTTTATCTTTAGAATTACGGACACTGTGTATTGAAAATATGAAAGAACGTCTTTCGTTTCATAAAAAATTACTCTTGTTCGTTTTCGATGTTTCCCTTGGTTATTGAGATATTTGTGTATACAAATTTCAATATATTGAAATGAAATACATTGAATCTCGTAAACAAGATGTCGAAAACAAACAAGAGTAACTTTTTTATGATTTCATATTTTCAATACATAATGTCCGTAATTCTAAAGATAAAAAATATATCCCCAATTTATCAAAGGAATAACTGACGCCGTATACAAAAAATGCCAAAATTAGTTACAAATTTTTATTTGTCAATTTTTTTGTTTATACTTTGACAATTTTCAAAATTATTGAAAAATTTCTAAATAAAATTCAAACATTGAACTCCTTGTGTCTTTGAAACCAGCAACATTTGCATAAGGCATATTTAGCTTAATTGATTTATTTTGGCCACCAGTATCTCCAGCTTCGAAATTTCCCGAGACACCCGGTATATCAAACTACAAAATATGTGAAAAAAATCTACCAAATGCCTTAACTAATTATTTTACATTTTTTCGTTTTGCTTTTAATCAGTTTGCTCTAACTGAAACTTAAAAGTAGAAATATTTATAAAAATCACATTTCTCTCAGTCATCACATTAATTTTTCATTGTTTAAATCGAAACAGGCAATGTAAGAAAGTACGATGACGACTCACCTCTGCCGCTTCTTCCCACAAATCTCAGATCATTAAACTTCGCCACCTGATTCTTCATAACGGCCGTGCAGTTTCTCAGTTCCGCGCAATAATTCTCGTCATTCCCAGCCCTAACCGTCACCACGGTGCCATCCCCCACGTCACCAAGGGCGACAACCTTGAACGCCACTGGCAGCGTCTTATTCGATCTCCAGTGGGGCGGCAAAACAGTACAAACAACGTGCGGGGACCCGGTCCTTACCAGCTCGCCAGGGTGTTCCGCAAGGAGCCCATCTATAGTCCTTTCCGCCAGCATCTCCGCCGTCAAGTTGCCGTAAGTGCGGTCGTAGTGACCCGTCGTTGACGACACCTCGCTGGCCAAGTGCATTTTCTTCGTACACACTAGGTTTAGTCAAAAATGTTTGTACGGTTTGTAGATGCTTGTCATTCCACTTTCCTTGCGTTCATCTTCCCACCATCATAACAGATTTTGTCAATTTGACGATAAATACAACTTTACATTTTTTGAAAGTAAATGTGATAGTCTGTGATTTAATCTAATAATAAATTATGCATCCAGTGACCACTTCACATTTCAACGGAAATGGTGTTTCATTTGCGTCTTTTACTAGTTTTTGTAAGATTCTACATGAGAAGTATGTTGTTTATTTTAAGTAAACGTTTGCAGCTAATTATTTTTCAACAGCACTGACCTGTTTGTTACTTTTCTTCCGTTTATTCTTGATTATTTTCTTTCTTCGGAGCAGACTTGATATATATCTTCTAAGCCTTCAAATGTTTTTATAATATCGGTGCTTTCCCTTGTTTTTTTCAACTAGTTTTTCACTCGCCACTAGATTTAGTCTTTCCGAGTCATAATTCAAGATCATGTCGCGCACTTACAAGATAAAGAACTCTGTTCCAACGATGCGTGCGTCCTTTTGAAGTTGCCAGCGACGCGTTTTGACAAATTGATATGCGAGAGTGTAAAAAAGCGTTGCTCTCGGTTTTTACAAGTCGAATGCGCGCGTTCGGTGCAAAATATGATGAAAAATCACACGGCCAGTGGCATCCCGCAGAACTGCGCGGGATATTTTCTATCCCGTGCTTTCTTTCACTAACTTGTTTTTCTAATTATGTGTTCGGCTCTCGCTCGCTCGTTAGAGTGAGCTGTTTTTAATTGGGCGTTTTCTCTCGCTTTTTAAGTGGCCATGATGTGCGACAGTTTTCCTTTATTTTCTGTTGGGAAGTCTATCGAAAGTTTCTTACTAAGGGGTCGATTTTGTTACTTTTCAGATGCAGCAGGTTGTATGTATCAACAAGTATTTTTATAATTTTATATTGGACTACTTCTCTTTTACATATACCTATGTGATGTGATTTGATCTGAAACAAAATAAATAAATTGTTAATCGTATTATATAATCGTCTTCACACCGCATTAGAAACTTATATACTCATACAGTTTTTTTGGAATATACATTTCTACGATTTTTTTTTATATGTAATGGCATTCTAGATCAACTTGTTTCATTCATTACGATGGTATATTTGGTAGTAGCCCATGGCTTGCCTTACTGCGATTTTTTTAGTAAGTAGTAAGTAAATGTAGAAAAATAACTTTAAGGAATTTTTATTAAATGTGTGACTAAGTATTCTTCATGAGCGTCACTTAAAACCACATTGTCTCAAATTTCATTATTTGTAATGCGGAATATATTGTAACAAGTAGAAATTGAAGTAAGAGTTTGAAATATAAAATCTAATAGAAATTAAGTTGAAATACAATAAATAATGACATATTAGATATATGGTGACAAGATAGTAAAGATGATTTGGTTGACAGCGGGATGAAATTTTGACAGTATAATATAATAGTAAAAGTAGAATGAAATCTCTGTATAAAGGAAGCAAAAGTGTCTATAAAAGAAGGTAATGTAGTAAAAAAAAATAATAAAAGGGTATAAAATTTGGTAAAGTAAAAATGTATAAATTATAAAGGTATTTGATTGGTTGAGATTGATTACGATATATCCAAAAACATTGTAATTATATATATGAGTGCGGTGAAAAATAGATAAAAAAAAGTGGTGACCAAGGGAGACAGAATAATAAATAGTGAGAAGAAAATCAAGAAATAAAAAGTCAAATTAGAAGATATTCAAATTGTAGCCATTAAAATAAGTTTAAAATCAGAAGAATTGTAATAAAATACAGAAGATTAAAAGATAATCTTATAAAATACCAAGAAAAGAACAAGTATTGAAGAGAAGAAGAGTGGTAGAGAAAAGCACAGCACAGCATCAAGCACAGAGGCATTGTGGGACAGTTAAAACCAAATAAGAAAGAAGCAACCAGAAAGAGTCAGGAAATAGGAAATAATTTATTTGGCAGAAAGGAAAGTCGGTTTAAATCTAAACTGACAGATAAATCAAGAGAATCATAATACTATCAGGTAATTAAAACATTATTTTTCATTGTCGTAGACACAGAAAAGTAAAGGCCAGGAGAGGTGACGCAGACAGTGGCAATCTACGGAGTAGTAGGATACAGGAAGGAGAAGACAGGAAGGAAATCACGAGTAAGAAAACACAGACAAAAAGACAACAAAGTGTAGTATAGGTAATCATAAACAAAAATTGTATAAAATAAGGAATTAGAATTCAGTTAGCTCAGGTTAGATTTTTATAAATTTATAAACTGTTGGTATAATACACGAAGTTCAAATTCAATTAAACATTCCTATTTAATTTTTTTTTACAAAAACAAAGAATAGCTATTTTTGTATCTACTGCGCGTAATGCTACTTTGGTGATCGAGAATTGAATTTTTTTAAATTCATTACACATAACAAACAAAATTAAATTATCATAAATATAACACAAACATATATAATTATTTATAGTATTATAATATATATTTTTTAACTTCTTGATGAAAATCCTTTATAGTACTGAATGCGGTGAATTAGACTCCTATTTCAAATTCAGTACAGTAATTTAATTTCTTTCCTACTAGTTTCAGTTTTATTCCATCACCGATGGAAAAAATTCATATACACTAGGCCTTTTCAAAACGACGACTTATTAGTAGATATGAAGATATTTCTTTTCAATATCGTTTTTTTTTCTCCTGATGATGGATCCGAAATTAGTTCTAACATTATTAAAATATTAGGTCCTACCCAATCATACTCACATTACTATATACTCGTAACACATATTTATATCACTATCATCAAAGTCAGTAATTTGATAATCTTTCATCATCCATTTCCAGAGCCTCCTAAATTTTATTTATAGATCTAAGTTGTATAAAAAAGTTATTCTACAAATTGACGAAAATTGAGATATTAGTGATGTTGATAATGTCTCAGTAGCAAATTTTTTTATAAAAATATCCCAGATTTTCTGAAAAATTACTTCTAAATAAATCATTGCATACCCTGGATTGTCAACTAGGTCATCGTAAGTCTTGTTCTTTATATTTTTTCATACAAATATTTCCTTTCTTTTCACTTCTTTATACGCATATTATAAAGAAAGTGAAATGAAAGTAAAATAAAAAAATTTCTACAGACTTTGTTTCCAAGCTATTGGGTGTCGAAGTTATAAAAGTTTAGTCTCAGTTTTAATTGTATCTCGGAAATCTGATCAGCAATTATTATTTTCTAATTTTACGTGATGAATAAGTTGAATTAGAAAATCCAATTGCAAACAAATTTTATTAAAGGGGATCTTGGTCACATAAATTATAAGCCAAAAAATTACCATATTTAGAAAATAATAATTTACTGCAAAAAATGTTCCCTTGTTTAAGTTAAAGTTTCACGTTCATATGTCACCTCCGAGAAATATTAATTTTCATTCAATACTTCACAAGGCATTAATATTGTTATAACTGTCACTTCATCTTAACTTTTTGATTTTTAAGATTAAATAAATACTAACCAAGAAGGTCTAGCTATCAACTAGAGCTGTCATATGATGATACTAAATTTTAAACAAGGTGTTTTTAGAAATGTGGCGAACAAAACTTACAATGATTTATAAAAAGCATTTCTATAATATTTCACATTTGAACCTTTGTCAAAAATGTTTCGATTATGTTACATTTTACTGTACCTCTTAATAAACTTTACATCCCTGTGGACATCCGATTTACTATGGCAACTTTATAATTCATAATTCATAATTCATGTTTACACTTATTATTATGAATATAAATCTGCACTAGTCTTAATTTTAGGACAGTTTAACTTCCCCTGAATTCATAACCGATATAAAAAGACAAAGAAGTCAGTGGAGAATAACATTCTAGTGCCTACAAAAACTATTTATTTTGGGAAAATTTAATGTTGCTATTAATCCAGGTGAATTGTAATAAAGCTCTTTCAAAAATATTTGATTACCTTTCAATTATGCATAATAGTTGAATAAGTTCGGCGGAGGATTTGAGAATATCTCAAAAAAAAAGAGAGAAAAAAATTATTTACATTTCTGATTCCATATGTTGGATCCATATGGATCACCTTATATTTTTGTATATGTGTGAGATGTATACAAGGTGTTTGTAAATAAGTGCGAAATATTTTAGGGGGTGGTTGGCGAAGTTATTTTGTGAAAAAAGTTCATATAAACATGGGTCGAAATATACTTCGTTTCCGAGATACAGTGTTTAAATTTTAATTTTTTATTAATTATTCCAAAGATTTTTAAAGATATAGACTCGAAATTTGATGATTGTAATTTATTTACAATTTCATTCAAAATATAAAAAAATAACAAAACCAAGTCAGTGACGTACCATTTTTTTTATTAAAAAAGGTTGTGGCACTCTCGCAGGAATGCCACTGGTGCAAGTAGAAACATTCGGATCACCCCAAAAAATGCACACATATCCCTCCAAAGCGTTCATCAAATTTCGAGTAAGTATCTTTAAAACTGAAATAATTAATAAAAATAAATAAAAAAATTAAATTTAAACACTGTGTATCTCGGAAACGAAGCATATTTCTACCTACGTTTATATGAACTTTTTTCACAAAATAACTTCGACAACCACCCCCTAAAATATTTCGCACTTATTTACAAACACCCTGTATAAAGGATGTAACTTAAAGGTTTATCCAAACTTCATTTTCGAAGTACAATGTATTCAAAATTATTGAAAATTATTTCAAGTGGCAAAAAATTTATGGGGGAAGCCATATAAATAATATTCATGAATAAAATTATTGCTTCAATTATAATTTCAAAAAGAAGGTACGGTATGGTACTTTTTGCAATAAATACGTGGTATTACATTTTAAATTTACAGCGAAAACATACTTTTGCAAAACCTTTAGTTTTCTATAATAATACATAGTCCAATTTGAAATATCTTGGAAAAAAATATTATATCCTGTCTCCTGCATACAAAAAAAAACTGTGGCATGTACATATATTTGTGGAGAATCAAAAACTAAAGGCAACACATCAAATTTCTTTAAAATTGTCTCATTCGCTTTCCTGTAATTTAAACCTTTTTCGTTAATTCGTGATCAACAAATTACCATCAAAGTTTAGGCAAATATTTTAGTTGCACACTTTAGATACCTACTATAAATGTATATTTTTTAGATAACCTCAAATCTCATCCAATTTGATCCAACCAGTACATACATTAACTGATAAATAAATTAATTATTATAATTTATATATTATCAGCATATTTTATTACATATATGTATGTGTAACATTAGTTTGGAATTAAATCATTTAAAATTTTCTACCGTCGCTAGTCATCAGCTTATCTCAATTTTCAAAAATGTGTTTCCTTTTCTATGAAATAATCGTTATTTTTCAATATAAATAGGATTCAAAAAGTTCTCACAGTTTTTTTAATTGCATCTAATAGTATAGGTAGTAAACATTTTAGACTGTCAATATCAAAAATGTAAATACCTTCCTAAAAAGAAATGTTAAAATCTGGGAAACGTAGGTTTATTAACTTTCATTATTGAAAGAACATCAACAGAAGAATCTTTACAAGAAACAGTAAACTTAATATTTTTCGAAACACATGTAGAATTAAATATTTCTTCCTTGAATAAAATCGTTCTCGAAATATGTAGGGGAAAAAGAGTAATCCTCGCAACAATTTGTTAACTTTCAACAAGTTAAAGTAAAAGATATGCATTTTAATAATACCGGTCAAGTCTATGTTATAAAATATCCCACACATATTTTCCCTAGCCGACCATTCAATTTTCGCTGGTTTCAAATAACGTTCACATCTTCAGAAATTTATAAGCATTGTAAAAGTTCTGATTAGCGACATCGACTTGTCTGCAACAGCTTTCACGAAAGAAATAATTTCGACAAGACAAAGAAAACTTTCCTAAGTAGACGCATAGATGAAACAAATAAGAACATTTTAGTTAATAGGAATTCAACGGAAAAAATACAACGGCATCTAACGGCCTCCTGGAATTTTTTTTTAGGATTAACGTGTACAAAACTTTAGAATGGTCGGAATAAATATATTTATTATTCGATATTCCTTCTAGTATACATATATTTTATGCTTAAATTTCGTTCCTTATTCTGTCAAATCTATGGTTTTGTGGTTCAGTTACATTTTTAATTTTTATTACTTAATGAGAGATTATTTAATTTAACATACAATACTATAAATTAAAGTCAGGACATATGGCAAATATGTAATTAATTTTTAATGTATTATGCATATGATGATAGAGTATAATGCGCACTAAAGGTGTTAGGATATTAGGCAATATATGGGTTAGAAATTTTAGTTACATAATTTGTAGAATTGTCTTTTTGTTATTTTTTATAGAAGTATTTAATATAAGAGATCAGTTTTACAAAATTAAAAGTATTATTGAAAATACTTCTGGAAATTATTACCATACGTACTGGCAATAGACCCGTGATTGTAACACTTTAAAATAACTATTTAAATATACAACTACTACATTGCCATTAAATTTTTTTGAAAAAGCTGGAAGGTTTTGGTTTTAGCCCCTCATTAATGAATCTTTTTTCCACGTATATTGAGGATAGAACCTACTTTGTTACATTTAATGGATATAAATCGCAGCGCCATACCGCAAGTTCCGGTGTACCTCAGGGATCCAAATTGGGTTCATTGCTATTTCTAATGTTTATTAACAATATATGCTCTGTTATAAAATGTGAAAGTCTAATTTTTGCTGATGACATGAAACTATATAAGAAAATTGACAATATTTCAGAGTATTTGAGTTTGCAGAATGATTTGAAAATATTGAAATATGGTGCAGGGAGAAAACATTAGAACTCAATGTTTTAAAATGTAAAGTTGTTACGCATGCCAGGAAGATGCATTATGAAAAATATACACATAAAATCAATAATGAGAGTTTGATAACCGTGGAAACAATTAAAGAACTTGGAGTTTTTTTTTATTGCCAATTGAGTTTTGTTCATCACATTAATGAGATACAATCACATGCTAGGAAAATGATTGGGTTTATCGTTCGAAATTGTCACTCATTTACTAATATTAAAGCTTTGGAAGTTATATATTATATATGTATATGTATATTATAAATGTAGTATTTGTGATATAAATTATTGTTTTATGAAAACATTATGCTCAAGTATAGTTAACCAAGTCAGTGATTAGCTGATAGTATTCCTTTTTTCTTTAGGTTATATGTTTTTTGTTAAGTCATATGTCTTAAATTTATACAGGTACATTTCCATCAAGTTTAAAAATCGGTAAAATTGTACCATTGCACAAAGAACATGATGTTCATTGCGTTGAAAATTATCGACCAGTTACTTTAACATCGGGATTTTCTAAAATTTTCGAATATAGTTATTTATACCGTCTCATGTCATTTCTTGATAAACATAATATAATTTCGCATAACCAGCATGGGTTTATAGCAGGAAGGTCTACTACCACTGCTATGGCAAATTTTTATAGGAAGGTGTTGGAATGTATTGAGGCTGGCGAGTGCCCTGTTGGGGTATTTTGTGACCTCAGCAGGGCATTCGACCGTTGATCATAAAATATTACTATTCAAATTATCATCATATGGTATTCGCGGTTTGGCTCTGAATTGGGTTAGATCTTTTATATTATACAGAGAGCAATATGTTAATGTGACCCATTATAAAGATGGAATTGCGAATAGAATAAATTCGGAGCGTGCGTCTGTTAATTTGGGGGTCCCACAGGGTTCGATTTTGGGTCCCATATTGTTTCTGCTTTACGTTAATGATTTCGCGAAAATAGTTGATGACGCTTGTTTAACAATGTATGCTGATGATACATCTCTATTAATTTCTCATGTAATAGATGAGTCGTTACAAGTCAAGTGTAATAATATACTTAATGACGTCACAAATTGGTACGCAGCAAATTGTCTCTATTTTAACGTCAATAAAACTCATTATATAAGATTTCATAATTGGCAGAAGCAGTTTGCAGAGCTAGATCTAAACATCAATGATATCTTCATTTCTAAAAGTAAGAGTGCTAAGTTTCTGGGTTTACAACTGGACGATTCCCTAAATTGGATGGAACAATGTAATAATTTAACATCGAAATTACATTAACTGTGTTATCTTTTTCGAAATTTGAAGCGTGTACTACCGTGGGAAACAGTCATGGGCCTGTATCATGCACAAGTAAGTTCTAGGCTGAGATATGGTATAACATTTTGGGGGAGTAACAAGTAGCCAATATTGTAAAAATATTTTTAAGGAATATAAAATATTAACGCTTCCGAGTCTTTACATCTTTGAATTATGTATTTTCTTTTTCAATAACAAAAATCATTTTAACAAAGTATGTGCTTTGCATACATATAAAACTAGACAATGGAATACTTTTTGTGTGCCTTATAGTAATTATAATGTGTCTGTAAAGTCTCCTTTCGTGTTTGGACCCAGGGTGTTTGATAACTTGCCCTTGGAAATAAAAATGATTGACAATCTCGGTAGGTTTAAATCTAAGTTAAAATATTATTAATTGACAAATGTATATATAACATTACTGAATTCTTTTAGTATAAGAATTTATGGCTTTTCTCTTCCATTTTTTTTGTATTATTGACTATTCCCATACTTTATTATAAAGTCTCTACGGAAAATAAAGGTTATTTATTTATTTAGTTTATTTACTTATTTACTACTGGTTAATTTAGCTCTGTAACTGGAATTATTTCTGTTGGGCTAATAAACGATTATTATTATTATTACATAATGCACCCTTTAACTCTTATAAACAGTAGTACGTAGTATTGATGATACTTAAATTAGATCGTAAAGCCACTATACAGGGTGATTCAGAACTTATCCGAAAAAAATTGAGAATAGATGCGTCATGGAAATGGAGTCAAAATCGTAAAAATGAATTTTGCAAAATCCTTATAGTTTCCAAGTAAAAAATTATTGAAGTTATAGTATTTACAACCCTTACATCGTTAATTGTAAATGATCATTATGACCGATGACGCTAAAATTGACCTGTGTGTTCATGTTTCAGTAGAGTCCATCGTCCGTGTCTGTTATTGTTTTAAATCATTTTCTGTCATCGTTTCATTGTTTCCTATTTCCTATGTACATTTAAGTCGTACATATTTCACAGCTAAATTTTTCGGATTCGTCGGTTTCCTAGTAAGTGGTATCAGAAACAAAATTTTGAGGTTAATAATATTTTAATTTCAGAATGTATTAGGTATGCCTTTTACTCCAGAACAAGATGCCTTATTTTCTAAATGGAACTGGAAGTGAAGAAACAGTAACTATGACACTTCCTTAAACCTGAAATGTGCTATTGTCAAAAGATTTGAAACCAAACCCTGCATATACAAGAAATAGTACATTATACTATAAGGGAGAGAAATGCGTTATTTTGGCAGAGGTGCAATTTGAAGCCCGAGGGCTACAATGCACCGAGGACAAAATAGCATCTCTCCCGAATGGTATATACTATTTTTTCCACGGTCTCATTAACTTAAAAACACATATTTTGTCATTATGAAGTAAGTAGCACCAGAATTATTGTATTCGGATTTGAGCATTTATTTAGTAGTCGTTGAGTTATTGTCATAACTACAAAATAAACAAACAAAAAGAATTGTCAAATTAAGGTGCTAGTTTGGTTTAGTTTAAAGTTTGTTTAGTGCACAATGAATAATTGTGAGTCGGAAGAGATTGTGGAGGCTGCAAATATTGCAATAAGCAATTTGCTGCCTACGAAGTCAAGATCTTTATACGATATAGCCTACAATCGGTTCAAAAAGTGGTGCGCCGAGAAAAATGTTCAAGTATACAGCGAGAATGTTTTGTTGGCATACTTCAGTGAAAATGCAAAGAATTACAAGTCTTCCACATTATGGGCGCAATATTCTATGGTTAAGTCATGCTTGATAATTTACGACAACATAGATATAAGCAAATTCCCCAAGCTGATCGCATTTTTGAAAAGAACCGGTGACGGATATCAAGCGAAAAAATCGAAAATATTGACAAAGGGTGAAATCGACCGTTTTCTATCAAGTGCAGATGACAAAGAATTCTTAATGATTAAGGTAAGATTACTTTTGTTGTTAGGTATTTCAATTATTAAGTATTTTGATTTTTTATAGGTTGGATTAATTCTGGGGATTGCCGGAGCTTGTCGAACTGATGAACTAGTCAATTTAACTGTAGATGATATTGAGGATGTAGGCTCTTCCTTGATTGTAAAAATTCCAAACACTAAGACAAAGATTCCACGAACCTTTGTGGTTACCGATGTGGGAAATATGCTTGAATTGTTTCGAAAATACCTGTCCCTTCGTCCTCCCCACGTCAAGCATAAGCGCCTTTTTTTGTACTACAAAGCAGGAAAATGTAGTTCGCAGCCAGTTGGCAAGAATACCATGGGAAAAATTCCGAGTGTAGTAGCTTCGTATTTAAAATTACCTGATGCTGCATGTTATACTGGTCACTGCTTACGAAGATCTTCAGCGACATTACTGGCAGATGCTGGTGTGGATATCACGACAATAAAGCGTCATGCTGGTTGGAAATCAACGACAGTCGCTGAGGGTTATGTCGAGAACTCCATTGAAAATAAGACCAAAATTGCTAATCAGGTTTTAGTAGGTACCACTACTAGCGCAATCACAAAAACTGTAAATGTAAGCGAAAGTAATATTCCTTCTAATATTAATTTTGAAAATTGTACAAATGTAACATTTAATTTAAATGTCAATAAATAATTTCAATGTTATCTTTTTTTTGCATGAAAAACGTTCTCCATAATGTAAACTCCCTTGGGAATAATCGACTACTTCTGTTTTAATTTTGATGTCACAGAAACTGATTTCTACTCCCGACCGTGGAAAAAAATACATTGTTTCACATATCGGGTTATGTAAATAGTCAAAATTATAGAACCTGAACTGCAGAAAATTCTCCTGCATTTGTAGAAACTGGTTTAAAACTAAACGTTTAAGTAACGATGTCAAAAAGACGTAAATTAATGTAACTTTTTCGTAATGCTATCCTATCTACAATAAAAAGGAAACTATGTTTGCTTTAATTTGTACTTAAAAAACAATAATAAATTGTGACAAGTTCTTTCTGCTTTCGTAGTAAATATTTGCAATTTGTTCAGTAACAAGTGAAGTTTGATAGTTTTCTCCTTTTAATAAAGTTAAAATAATTTCAACGAAAAAAAATCAAAAGCATGTTCCGGAAGTATTTCAAACTAATTTTATGTATTAAGTTTAATATCAGTAGTTCATGTCAATCAATTTTGAAAACAATTTTACATGATAACCCCTACAACATTTAACTTTTTTAACTTTTCAGTTAACATTATCAACCATTGTCTATGTTAGACGGACACGTGGCTTGTGAACATTTATGAAAATTCTCTATAAGTTATAATATGTTACATCGCTCCACTCTGTCTGTGGTATTCAAATGAAGCCTTTTAACTTTAAGGAGATAAACTAAGGGAATATTGCACCAACTGTTTAAGATTAAATGGTATCGACATTACCGCGTTATCAATATTGTCCCACCCTACTATTGAAATGAATGAAATATAAATATATAGGTAATATTAAATGCTTATATTAAACAACTAAATCAAAAGCCAATTCAAAAGTACCCGACGCTTACTAAAAATTAGGTACAAAATGAAAAGTAACTGCAGAAGATAAATAAGTCAAAGCCAGAAGAAAATCATTTAATATTTAATATTAATTTATTTAACAGTCTCTTAAGAAATGATTAGAAAAATTGCATAATTGAAATTTGTTACGGAAATTAGGAAAACATGTACATTTTTTTCTTACCTAAGAATATGTCTCAATTTTTAATAAATTTATAAACTTATTTTTTACGACGAATTTCCGGCAGTCGCTTTCACAAACGAACAATTTCATATTTCACCTCGAGTTGGAGATTGTATTTTTCCAAGTAAAATATAATTTCATGACCAATTTAATACAAAATGAAATATAATTCAACAAATTATTAATTTCTCATGCATTTTATTTAAAATTGTGGTATAGTTGACACAAATCAAGTAAAATTTTATAACTTAATTTAATTTTTTAAATATTTTAGGTAAGTTCAAAGCACATCTCGCGAAATTAAGTTAATTGATAAGTAGGTGCATACAAATTCAGTAAATTAGCATTTTAATTAAGGAAATAATAAATGTGACATTTTCATTTTTTTTTTTTTCGACTTAAGATTGGCGCTTTATGGACAAGAAATCGCTATTTTAGTAAGACAATAATAGAACAAGTAAATCCATTCTAAACTAGAGCAACTTCCTTTAATTCTTCGCAAAAAAATCACGGAGAACATAATTATAATGGTAATTCCTGGTTTGTTCAGTAAATTTGTAGATATACTCAATAATTGTGATTAACGCATGTGTGAGTAGTTTCCTAAAAGCATTATGCGGGGTGTGATTATGTTTATAGTACCGTACCTATGCGATTATCTGTATTTTCAATAGGCGCAAAATTCAGGAATCGTAAGATAAACATACAGGGTACAAATTAATATGATTTTTTTCCTTATTTAGAATGTATTATTAGTTGTCTTATACCCTGAAGAAAACTTGTATAACTGGTACAGTGAAGAAATATTGTTTTTCTAACATGTGAAGGCAAACGATTCGAAATATTTAATTTCCCAGCTATTTAAGACTTAGTGGATAACTGTTTGTTATGACACTTGGCTATTTGCAAGTGTAACAGAAAACAACGAACAAAAAGCTCATCAGGCTCATCTAGACATTATTAAATCCATTTTTCTTCTCTGTAAAACAGCTAATAATTTAATTCAGTGCAATGGAATAGTCGTAAAAACTAAACTGAGATGAATATTGTGTTCGTTTCCTGAAGTTCAAATGTAGAAAGCGACAATTTCAATAATATTTTAGAGTGTAAAATCACCACATTTTATGAGTATGAAACTAACAACTAAGTTAAATATTCTGGTTTATAATAATGTATTATTATTATTTTTAACTTAAGAGGTGTGCTTAACGTTTCTAATTCTGAAATTACGTCGATGTTCCTGCATCAAAATACTGCCGAAGCATCAACACATGAATAATTATTATTATTACTATTATATTCAACAAAAATGGCTCAGTTTTATTCCTTCGTTATAGATATCTGGAAATCAAGCTTCTTCTTTGGCAAAGATGATTTTAGAAAACGAATTAAATTGTCTTTACCTATTAGGAGTGTATGAAACAAATAACACACTACAAATTTAAAACTACTGCCAAATTCTATGATATTGTAACAAGAGTTATAACAAGTCTTAATTTTCACAGTCGTACAAACACATCGTCTTATCAATCCAATGGATTCCTCATATTGTATGCATATTACGCATAGACTCATGTTAGAACTTATCTTTCTTATGCATTTCGATGTAGACATATTGTAAGCATATTACGTATACGTATGTTAAAGCCTTTATCTTCTTGGAGGACATAACAGTACCATATTTATGTTCTTCCTTTCTTGGATATTAACATATGGAAATAAATTGTTTTTATTAGGAGCAGGCCATTCAAATTTTGATCATAAAAAGTAAAGAAGAAAGAATGAAAACAAATACTTAGATCAAGAATGTATAAAACTAAACAAAAATCATTCAGCAAAAACTTGGAAAGAAACACCGAAATCAAAGGAAACCGGCATTTTGGATCTACAATTCAACCAATCTCATCTGGTCATCTATTTGGCACAAATACTTTAATAGTAACCGCGTATTCTACCCAACAATTTCATCGCACATTCATCTCAAGATTTGAAACATGAGAAAATGGATATTCTTCGTTTTTTTAAGAACAAATTAAATACTTAAAAAAAGTAAACAAAGAAAAACAAGAAAAATCTAATCTTTATCGCGTTTCTCTGATTTCTAAAAAACTTTCAAATATTTTTTTCTATCGATTTAAGCTAAAATAATGATCCCTGGAAGTTGTTTTGATGAGTTTTAAGTTCAATATGCAAAGTTCTCTTGTATACATTTATGCAAGTGAAAACCCATTCAAAATTAGCATGGGGCATATCGGTTATCAAAGAGTGCATAAGGGTTGCGGAAGATGAATCACAAATCAGCTGATTTGCTTCCCCATTCCAGCTCTCACAGTTAACTGGACCAAAACGTGCGTCGACTGTCAAATGTTCCTACTTCTCCCTAGTTTACAACGTAAGGGAGCCCTCGGCAGGGGCGAGGGTGTCATAAAAAAACTAATTATGTGATAGAGGAACATTATGTAACACTTGTCTTAGACGTCGACGCGTGTGTTTCTGATTAATGATAATGCGAGTTAGTTTTTTCGGTTTAATACAAAATTCTTACTCCGTTTTATAACATTCCAAAAAATATGCGGCATTTCAGAAAATATTAGATAAAAAATTTCAAGGATGATTGTACTTGTAAAAATAATAATACAGAGTTCTTATGACATTTCTTCGAAACCGCAAAATTATGTTTTCGAATTAATGTTTTGTAGTAATTTTTGTTTTTTAGTTAACAATATTTTTAAAATTTGGTACTCATGTTATTGGCAGTAAACTGCACCTACAGGAAAAAAAGTCTTTCAAATTATTAAAACAATTAAATTAATCACTTTCAATAAAAGAGACATTTTATGTTTTGCTGTTTTAGGAGACGTTTTCTATTTAAATCTCTGTATATTTGTATTTTTAAATTTTACAGTTTTTATAAACCAATCTATGTTATTAAACATAATAGTGGTTATACATATAATTAATTGTTTAAAACATTATTTTAAATCCAGCTCCATTTGAATCGCAAAATAGGTAAATTTTAATTGTTAACTGTAACAACATTAAATGCGTTTTTCCTTTTATTTTACAACTCCGTTAATATTGAGCTTGCGAAACTTGTACTGTTTTTTATGAATAGAATCACCCATTTTTGCTCGTTATTTTCGGACACTCTGTATGTTTCTGCCATAAGATTAACACTTTGAACTAGTTTTGTTGCTATTATGATACTTACATATTTATTTATAAATATTTTAGTGCAAGGTGGATAAATTTCACTTCAAAAATTAACAACTAAAAGACAGTCGTCCTTAAATGTCATTTCTCTAAAGATCTTTTACCGTCTTTAATACCACCAACGTGTGCCAAGCATCTAATTGTTCATTATGAGTGTTATTTTAGTGTAATCAATCTAATATCAATCTTTCTACTTTGAGATCTATCAATAAATTGTTGTCATTCTTTATACCTACCTATGTATCTAATAAAATCTCATTGTTTGTTTAGACTTAGGTATAACTAGAGAGCAATAGTATTTTGTTTTACTGCAAGTAAATGTTAGATGGTGATTAAAATAATTAAAAACATTTCTGTAAACATATCCCGAAATTGTGTTAAGCTCTGTTAAACTTTATAATAGGTAAATAACTAACGATTTTTATTTAAATCTTACCCAAAGTTGATTGGTTTTAAGTTTATTTTAAATATATTTACCGATTTGAAACATGAGTACTTATTCGTTTTACTCAAAATTAAGGTGAGGTGGAGAAAGATTCAACCCAAGAAATGAAAAATGCAATTTCAAATTAGTGAAAATTAGTCATATTTGTTGAAAGTGTTTCTCTCTTGGTACTGTGGAAGTACGGGATAAAATTTTGCTTCTTAACGATTTTGATTTGCCAAGGGCGTACTTACGCTAAAACGAACAGAGCCTACTGTTAAAGTACTGTCATTACTGCCTGTTAGCATACTTTCATTAATAACCGAAACTAGTGCAATACAATTTAAAATATTCATTACAGTGCACAGCGCACCCATCGCATAGAAAATTATTGATTCACAAGATGTAAAATAATTATCTGAAATTAGACAACAATTTATGAATTAAACAAAAATATACATATCAAAATTTCCAATATATGTATACGTTGTAGATTACAATTTTCTAACAGATTATGGTATCATCACTTTGTTTCACAATCAAAAATTGCAGAGGCTTCTCAATCACACAGCAATAAAACAGTTGAACCTTACTAGTAGGTAACATAAGCAATATCCAAACATTTCCAGGATCAAACTCAAATTCGAAACTAAGAATCTCTTCTGAACCGTGTCAATCCTATTCCAACATCAATTCGGGGTAAAATTTAACATATTTGGTATGGCAAACTTGTATTTTATTAATAGCTATAACGAAATAAAAATAACTTCTTTTAAATTTAGTCATAAAAGGACTGTAACTCCGTTACAATACATTTTGGAGGGTATATTCATAGAAACATTTTATTTTGACTATCAGAACTTAAAGTTTGTTACTTTAATTTTTGAAGAAAATATATTCATAAATTCACAGTTCATAAACTAACACATTGTTGTTATGTCTTTATTTATTTTTATATGTATAATATTTAATTATCTCTTTTCATTACATATGTTTCTGTTTTTTAAGCTCATGTACTTTACTTCAACAGTAAGCTGGGAGTATTAAGAGAAATTAATTATTTCAGGAAAATTTAAAAAATTAATTCGAATTACCGTTAAAGTAAAATAAAAATAATTTAATATCTGTAGAGGCTTATAAAATTATTGTTGCATGAAAAAAATATGAATAAATTCAAACTGATTCAATGATTCAAATCGCTTAAATAAAAAATTCGAGAAGTGTCAAATCTGGTACGTCAGCAGACTAAATTACAACGACTAATATAATACCTATAATAATATAAGTACATTAGGTATATACTTATACTATCTTGTCGACGAATATAGTTAGGTAAATTTTGAAGATAATTAAAAAGTAACCAGAAAAAATATAATAATTAGATGTATATGGCAAATTAATCAACAATTTATTTTTAAATTACTAAATATTAAATAAATGTTATTGCTTATTTTTTGAACGCCCAGTAGACTAAAACTATAACAAGGTTAAATATGTAAATAATGGCTTACATTAAACAGTGGCAGGATTGAAAACAAAAAAAAATAAAGAACCACCCCACAAGACTCAACACACGGCCGCGCAAATGACTGGAAATGACCTTATCGTCGCGTTCTTTTCGCGTCGAAAGTTATTCTGACATTAAGAAAGAGTATAAAAGTAGTCAGGGGGTCGCGGTGGGTGGCCGGGGGTGGTAGAGGGCGGAGCATGTTGAGGTGAACCGCCACCGCTGTCTCCGCCACCAACCAGGAAAGACGGTGGATTTTTACCCTCAAACCAGAGTCGTTTCTTAGAGGTTTACCAGGGTTGGAACGCAAGCGCGCAACCCTTATAAACGTCTTTTGGTCTTTTTTATTCCCCTCCGTCTCTGTCTGGGACACGGCGGCGCAGGTAAGCGCCTCTCCGTCGGTTTCTTGAAGAAAGTTTATAACGGCGTCTTTTTCTTGCTGCCTTTCTTACGCTCCCGAATTTCCTTCGGCTTTGCTTTCAGGTGTTTTTTATAGGATAATTAAAATTGTATATATTCACTCAATTTTCGCCCATTACTGATGTCTCTTTGTAGTAAACAAATTTGTAGATAAGTAATCTTTGCTACAAAGGTATTGTTTCAAATTGATTGATTATTGATTTTTTTTCAGCAATTTGAAAAACAGTATTATGATTTATTATAACTTATTTAAATTTAATTTTCTAAATTTAAAGTATAGAGAATAACTATAATACCTGCATGTATATCTAAACTTAAAATCAATATACTGAGTCTTCAGGAGAGTTCGTATTTTTATTTATTTCGCAATTATGGAGAATTATTTTCATTTTCCAACATATAGGGTGTCCCAAATTCGACGCCCCAATGATATTACAGGGTAAGGAATAACGTTACTGAAAATTTGAAGTATGGAGTTCACGTGGCATGGAAGTGAAGTGAAATTTAAAGTTTTAGATATTTCGAAAATTGTTTTGATGACGTCATGAAATATTTTTTTCCAGGAACATACCTGTATCTTTCCATATTTAAAAAGAACATATTTTTCCGATAAACTTTTATTTAAAAAATTGTCTATCTATTTTTATTCAAAAGAAGTAAAAATAATAATTACAAACGATTTATAATAATAATTATGTTAGATTTTACTGCTTTGTTAATAGTAGGAGGGCGTTGAAAGCTTTCATACAAGGCTTGTTAAGACACTGTTAATGATACAAGTTGCCAGAAGTCCTTGAAATACTAATATCAAGTACATATTTAAATACTAAACATGTCTTTAATTAATCACATAGAAAACAAAAACAATAAAAGTAGAACAAAAAACAGGAAGTATTTTACATATACAGGCTATTACAAATTCGTTTCTCACTACAGGGATCTCGAAAACGGTAAGAGATACAAAATAGCTTAAATGAGGGCAAAGTTGCGTAATCAGGGGACCAACGTTATGCCTCTAAAAAATCAAGGTTAACATGATTAGTTTTCGGAATATTTGAAAACACCGAAATTTTGGAAATCTGTTTTTTTTTTTCATATCAGCCTTGTTTGAGGTGATATTGAAAAAAGAAGAACACTTTCTCACGGCCACTTTTTGCCCTCTATCGAATGGCATAATCATTTTTTTTATGTAACGTTTCGTTTTTCCAGGACCATCATCAACTTCATTTTTTTAAATACGACCCTGGAAATTTTATGACATTTTTTGCAACCCCCAATACTGTACTGCTTCAGGCCGTACCAGATTCTGACGTTTTGTCTCGAAAAATTCATCTTCAACGTATTCGTTCCAAATTTCTATGTTTATTGAATTATCATACACTCTAAGTATGTGAAATCCATCTAAATATTTAAACTATTGCCACCACGCATTACAATAAAACATTATTAGAGTTTTAATCCCGTGCACATAATTAATTTCTAGGCTTCTCGAGTGCTCAAAATTTAAACAAATTCCGATATATTTTTTTTAGGATATTCGTACAAATACATCTGACATGTTCTATCACAGTTGCGGTTACAGGTATAATAAATTCCGATAATATTACGCTTCATTTTCAACCTTTGCCAAAATGAAAATGTTTCAGAACGTTCACTGAAATTTTTTAAAGAATAATATTCAGTTGGGGTTTTGGTTCACATGCATTTTTCAGAATTAATTTGTCATAATAAAATTAAAATTGTAATAATGTTTTAATGTTGACGCAACAACTTATTAAGTTATGTATGACCAAGTGATGGTAATAGTTAATAATAATAAATGTTTTATTGTAACGCGTGGTGGTAATAGTTTAAATAACTAAATGGATTTCACAGGGTCTAACGACACTTACATAAACAAAGAAATCTAAATATAAAATTGAAATAAATTTGGAACGGATACACTGAAGATGAATTTTTAGAGACAAAACGTCTGAATTTGGTTCGGGCTGAGGCAGTACAGTATTGGGGGTCATAAAGGCTTGCAAAAAATGTAATAAAATTTCCAGGGTCGTATTTAAAAAAATGAAGTTGATGATGGTCCTGGAAAGACGAATCGTTACATATAAAAATTGACTATGCCATTCGATAGAGGGCAAAAAGTGGCCATGAGAAAGTGTGCTTCTTTTGTAATATCACCTCAAACAAGGCTGATATGAAAAAAAAACAGATTTCCAAAATTTCATTTTTTTTTTAAATATTTAGAAAACTAATGATGTTAGTTTTGATTTTTTAGAGGCATAATGTTGGTCCCCTGATTACGTAACTTTGCCCCCATTTAAACTAGTTCGTATATCTTACCGTTTTCGAGATCCCTGTAGTGAGAAGCGAATTTGTAACAGCTTGTATAACCAAATTTATTATAACATATTTTCTATATGTCCATCCCTGTAGCTAAACATAAATCTAACCGGCGGCGGCGTCTAACTTCTTTTATAATTCAGCATATTAGGAGTAAGCTCTTCACAGATATTTCGAATTTTTACTTTTAAATGTTCTATATTACGTGACTTATATACTTTATTCTTAAGGAAACCCCATAAAAAAAGTCCAAAAGAGTCATGTCGGGATAATTTCCGGGCCATTTCATGGGTCCATTTATTCAAATTCATTGTTCCCCGAAAACAGTACTTAAATAATCCTGCACAATAAACACTTTATCGCAACTGCAAAGGGATATTTTCTAGAAGTGCTGGGAGTTCTTGCAAGAAAGTCAAGTATTCTATACTATTCAATATACCTTCTTAAAAGTATGGTCCTTTCAGGTGACATCCAATAAGACCAGACCACACATTCACACCAAAGTGTCCTTGATTTTGTACAGGATGAACAAAGTGTGTATTCTCAATGGACCAATAATGTTCATTTTTTTATTTGGTAAACTATTACTTACAAAACGGCTTTCATCCGTCCAAAGAATATGAATTATTCATCGATCAGAAATTTCAGCAGCTACCGTGACTTCAATCAGTCTTATTTCTAGATGAATTTTAGATAAATATTATGTATTTTAAAAACGTGGTAACCATTAACTTTTAATATCCGGTAAATCGAAGATATTTTCAAAGTCATTGAGTTTCGCGGGTGGTTCTCAAAATGTTCTACCACTTGTACAGTACCTATAGTCATCGTGAACCTTTTTTCTTATTGATTTTCCCTTTCGAATCAAAAATGCATCATTTTCATTTTGTCGTAGGTTTCTTTCTAGACTGACAAACATCCGCTCAGAAAATCTTTCTCTATACAACTGAACAGCTCTAGAATTTTTCTGAGATTATTCATAAATTAATAACATATAAGCCTTTTCTGCGTGTGATGGCATTGTTACAAATAATCGAAGAAACACTGAAAACTGCTAACTACCCTGTGTGTAAACACTTGGAAGCGCTAGGCAATGTTCGTTTGACACTTTGGTGGCAAGTAAACATTTTTTGTGTGCAATCTTTGAAGGGCACGCATCAATCCTGCGCTCTGAAGTGCTCTCTTTGGTGTATTCGTATTGACGCTCCAATGCAAGTCTAAAAAACTTTAAATAATGTAATTCGATCAATTGTTTTCCAGAGAATGTTCGATCAAATTATTCAATCAAATTACTTTGACGTTCTAATTATTGTTATTACTTCATAACTTGCACCACTTTTCAATGCACACATTCTGTATAGGCATGCCTGTATATCAAAGCCTGACAATTAAGGTACTGGAGGGTAATAAGGCCCACCGGAAAATAAGGCCCACGTTCAAAATTCGCGCCAGTAAGGCAGCGCGAGGCGTATTAGTTCAATTTAGATGTTCCAGATATCCAAACGGACATTCTAGGCAGAGTGTTGTGGTTACCAGCAGGGCAAATGTGCGTACTTTGGTGCTTCTATTCTACTGAGTAGATAGGTAAATTATAATTCTACGGAGAAAATACGCGATTGTGCACCTACAATGTAAGTATATACCTACCAGTTTTTCATCTAGTAGCCATAAAAATATGTTAAATATACTTTAGATTAACCAGTATGCGAATGTTAGGTTATGCATGGTTTATGAGTGAATACATTTTGTAGTCAGTGATAGATGTCTGAAAATAAGGCCCGCACTGTACATATTTACAGAAAAACGAACATGGGCTTTATTTTCAGATACTGGGCCTTACTTTCAGATAATTGGGCCTTATTTACGCGTACTTGAGCATTGTTTTCAGCTACGTGAGAGTCATTTAAAGTGTATGTTCTAGATGGGAAAACCAAAATGTCGAGGCATTCGGGCAAACTGGAACTCAGAAATTATGGAGGAGGCTTTGCGACTTCTTGGAGGACATTCTTAACGAGAGGTTGAACAGATTTCAGGTATTCCACGTCGAACTTTGAGGTCGCACATGCATACTGGATCTGTAGAAAGAAGTTTAGGAAGAAAACCAATTTTGTCAAAACAACAAGAGGAAGAATTAGAATTTAGAATCATACGGCTAGCGGAGATAGGTATGCCCTTAACACCTAAATCGCGTAGAAGAAATGTATTGAAATTTATTGAGGCAAATAGAATCGATAGAAAGAAATAAAGGAGAAATAAAAGCAAACAAATTGTTGGCAAAGATTGGTATGAATTGGATTCCTAAAACGTCATTCACGTATAAGCAACGCCCGAGCTCAAAGTATGAATTCCGCAAGAGCTCAAAAACTGAATCGGTTCATCGTAGATGACTATTCCATAAAATTGCAATCCATCCTTCAAGAAAATAATCTAAAACAATCTCTGGAACGAATATTTAATGTGGACGAAAGGGTTGTCGCCTTACCCTACATCATCAACAGTCCATGTTAGCACTTAAAGGTTCCAAAAGAGTTCATCTTGTAGCTCATGAGCATACGGAAAAAACCACCATTGTGGCATGTTTGCATTGGGTAACGCAATACCCCCCATGATTCTTTTTAAGGGAATTCGTCAAAAACCTACCTATCAAGACGGCCTTCCGGCTCTGTGGTGTCAATGAGTCCAAAGGGAAGTATGACTACAGAATTATTTTGCAAATGGCTAGAACATTTTGCAAAATATAAACACGATGGTAAAGTTCTTCTCATTTTCGATGGTGTTACGTCGCACCTCGACATAACAATTGCAAACAAGACTGAAAAACCGTGTCTGCCCAGCAACACAACTCACGAATTACAGCCCCTCGATAAATATGTATTTAGGTCCTTTGAGCATTTCTGGGATGAGGAATTGCTCTGTTATTGGGATCAAAGTCCTGATCGCAGATTATTATCCAAGGAAAGGTTTTCATCCATTTTTACACCTGTGTGGGAGAAGTGTATGTCTGTAACAAACATCATCAGTGGTTTCAGAGTTACTGGCATCTATACTTTTAACGAAGAAGCTATTCCGAACATTGCATTTGCACTGAAAATTAGGATTCACCAGCAAGCTCTGATGAAGAGAACCGTATTCCATTGGCTATTCTTCAGAAAAAGCTTCGGCAAAATTGTAATGAAATGCAGTCCGTAGATTCATCCGCATCATCAACAAAGAAAACTCCAGTCAAGAAGCAAGTTCTACAAATGAGAAATAATACAGCTGAAGAACCAAGAGAATCTTTACCGGGACCATCAAAAACTGATAAAAGTTTTACTTTTTCTAACATCTTGAAATGAGAAAGCGGATGAACTTGCTAGGAAGGGATCCGAGACAGTGTTCATTGGCCCGGAGCCCTTCTTTGGTACATCTCCCAGTGTGGTCAGGCGGGCTCTGGGCAAATGGACAGAGACAGAACATAGGAAATACTGGACTTCAAGGCCAGGACATAGCCATTCTAAGGAGCTTATGGAGTATCCTTCGAAGGGAAGAGCGAATGAGCTACTGAGCTTGAATAGAATCCGGCTCAGGAGAGTGACAGGACTCATAACGGGACACTGTCACTTTAGGAAACATCTACATAAGCTAAAGCTTGTAGACAGTCCAGTCTGCCGAGGATGTGAATCAGCGGATGAAACTTCTCTGCATATCCTGGGCGAGTGCCCGGGATTTGCACGTAGCAGAATGGCGCTCCTTGGGAGACCCTATTTGGAACCCAAGGAACTGAGAGAAGTGTCAGCAAGGAAGCTTTTGGACTTTGTAAAAAGGACAAATCTACTTGCTGAATAGGACTAGTAGTGGGACGCACAATAGACCTAATTAGGCCGCAGTGCTATGGGACTTTTAAAGGACCAACCACTAGAAGATGAAAATGAAGATGAAGATGAACATCTTGAAAACACCCGATTTACCGTCAAAAAAGTTTAATATTGTAAAGAAAAAGGCCCTAAATTATAAAGCACAACATGTGACAAAGGATTTATTTGTTACGGATTCAAAGATCATTAAAAAGCGATCAGTAAACTCCAATAATGATTCTTGGTATTGCTTTATCTGTAAATCATCAAAAGTTTTAGATATGCGTATATGTGCTGTATATTCTACGTGGGTACATGAGAAGTGTGTCGGTTTAACTTCAGACAATGTAGAGCAATTTATCTGTTCGAAATGCAAGACAAAAAACAGTTTCAATGATGGGCTTTATTTTCTGTCATATGGGAAAATAAGGCCCATGTACAACCAAAAAAAGTAACTTTTATTTTATATTCGTTATTACAAACAAGAATATTTATGTTTTATTTTGTATCTGATTAATGTTATATTTGGAAAGTAAATGTTGTATTTCTTGAAATGAGTTTAATGTTCCATAACATAGAAAATTGTCTTAGGTGGGCCTTATTACCCTCAAGTACTTTAAATCAAAGCGTATGCAGCGGGCTATAGACAGAAAAAAATTTACTAACTCAGTGGTTTTCCATTAATCCATTATTATCCATCCAAACTAATTCAACTATTAATTTTTATCTAACACTAGGTATTAGTGTTATTATATTGTAGTAGTATTATAGTATAGTATTAGTATTATTATTCCATTAACTTGGCTACAAATGATGCGTCTACTTGCCAAACATTTGTCAAACATAACATGTCAAATATTTGTGTATGTGTATTATTTGACGTGCCTCTAGCGTCAAGTTGCATTATACACATGATGAACACATATGTGATTTGAGCAAATAACAAATATCCCCTCAAATATTCCTATATGTTCTACACACGATATGAATACTTACCAATTTTATTATGCGCATGTCAACCACTTGTGTATCCTTGCCCTTTTTACGAATGTAATGTTTTCATTTTCTTTGACTTGCTATTTACCGTTTCCTAAGCAAACCATGACAATGAATAACATTCGCTCGTTGAATGGTCCAACCGGTGTGCCTTTTTTATAGCTTTGGCGAATACTTGGCAAGTAAAAATATGATATGAATGTACCGACACAGACCATCCACATTATATGGCATTTGTTTTCGTTTGGCATACAGGCTGTAAATAAGAGCGAAATATTTTAGGGGGTGGTTGCCGAAGTTATTTTGTGAAAAAAAGTTCATGTAAACGTAAGTCGAAATATGCTTCATTTCCGAGATACAGTGTTTAAATTTTAATTTATTATTTATTTTTATTATTTATTTTTATTAATTATTTCAGTATTATTTCAAATCATTATAATAATTAATAAAATAATTAATAAGTAATCAATTAATATCTAATAATTAATTATAATTAATTAATAATTAATTAATAATAATTATAATAATTATAATTATTTCAAGAGTTTTAAAGATATTAACCCGAAATTTCAAAAACGCTTTGGAGGGATAAATGTGCTTTTTTTGGGTTGATCCGAATATTTCTACTTGCACCTTTAAATAAAATATTAACAAAACCTACAATAAAATATGTTTTATTTTTTCCTCAAAGAACAGTGCACCCTACGAAAAAAATTGAAGAGATCAATTTCATTCAAGGGCGGATTTCTAAAAACATCAAAAAAGTCAGTGGCGTACTATTTTTTTATTAAAAAAGGTTATGGCATTCTCGCACGATACCACTGGTACAAGTAGAAATATTTGGGTCACCCCAAAAAATGCACATTTATCTCCCCCAGGGTGTTTTTCAAATTTCGAGTCGATATCTTTAAAACTCTGAAATAATTAATAGAAATAAATAAAAAATTTAAATTTAAGCAGTCTGTGTCTCGGAAACGAAGCATATTTCAACCTACGTACGTTTATATGAACTTTTTTTCACAAAATAACTTCAACAACTACCCCCTAAAATATTTCACACTTATTTAGAAACACCCTGTATATGGGTACCTAGGTAAATAATTGACACAATATACTCGACGAATCAGTCGTCTATATCATACTGCTGATGTCCATATTTGCTAAATATCTGCCAAATATATAAACAAATGCAATATGGTATGGACGAATGAATGGTCAAGTTTTTTCAGAGCATTCATATCTGCCTGATGTAAATACGAGGTACGTCCAGAAAGTAAGTCCCGTTTGGTAATAAAAATAAATTGTGTACAGATACAGAAAAAATATTTATTGCACAAAATTCTACAACTCTTAAACTACTTTTCCACATAACTGCCGAAATTTTGCCGGCATTTGTCATAGCGTGGCACAAGTTTTTGTATACCTTCTTCATAGAAGTTTGCCGCCTGTGTCTTCAACCAGTTGGAAACATTTTCTTTCAGCTCTTCGTCATTGTTGAAGTGTTGACCGCCAAGGAAAGACTTGAGATGTAAGAACAGATGAAAGTCGCTAGGAGCGAGGTCAGGGCTGTATGGAGGATGGTCAAACACGTCCCAGCCAAATCCCTGTAGGAGGTTTTTCGTCACATTTGCAGTGTGTGGTCGTGCGTTGTCGTGAAGAAAAACAACACCTTTTGACAGCAATCCTCGGCGCTTATTCTGTATTGCGCGGCGCAATTTCCTAAGTGTCTCGCAGTAAGCATCTGCTTTGATTGTTTGACCACGCGGTAAGAAATCAATGAGTAAGATGCCTTTCCAGTCCCAGAACACTGTGCACATCATTTTCCGAGGTGTCAAGATTTGTTTCGGCTTAACCTTTGCTGGGGATGAAGTGTGCCTCCATTCCATTGATTGCCGCTTACTTTCAGGGGTGTCGTAAGAAACCCAAGTTTCATCTCCTGTGACTATCTGTGTCAGAAATTCTTCGCCGCCTTCATCATAACGGGTCAAAAACTGAAGTGCACTACCCATCCGTTTTGTTTTGTGTTGCTCAGTAAGAATCTTTGGTACCCAACGTCGGCAAAGTTTACGAAATTTCAGTTTTTCGGTAACAATTTCATGAATTAGTGATCGTGAGATTTGGGGAAATTCCATAGCGAGAGCACTAATTGTAAACCTGCGGTTTTCCCGGATCTTGTCATCAATCGCGTGAACCAGTTCTTCTGTAACCAAAGATGGACGCCCACTTCGTTCTTCATCGTGCACTTCACTACGTCCTTCATTGAACTGTCGGACCCATCTTCTCACCATTGAATCACTCATCGCATTTTGTCCATAAACTTCGCAAATTTGCCGATAAATTTCAATTGGTTTCACTTTCCTAGCATTCAGAAAACGAATCACAGATCTGATTTCACAAGCGGCGGGATTTTCAATCAACACCGACATTGTAAACATGCACAACAAAGCGTACGTGGCTGACAGCGATCTCCAAATGGCGCACGTTTCTTCTCCTTGATACAGAGCGTCTACCGCGCATATGCGGAACTGCGATCGCAGCGCTGCAGCGGAACTTACAACTGGTTGAAGACACAGGCGGCAAACTTCTATGAAGAAGGTATACAAAAACTTGTGCCACGCTATGACAAATGCCTGCAAAATTTCGGCAGTTATGTGGAAAAGTAGTTTAAGAGTTGTAGAATTTTGTGCAATAAATAATTTTCCTGTATCTATACACAATTTAATTTTATTACCAAACGGAACTTACTTTCTGGACGTACCTCGTATATGCCGTATTGTGTAGATGGTGCATATTAATAAATTTGAGAGTATGTCCTCATTTGTCAAATATTCACCAGAACTTACAAACGGCGTACCATTTGGACTTTTAGGACTGTTTACACTGAATAATTACTCTCATTAATAAAATAAGTTACTCTGTTAGTAATATATTCTTTAATTACACCTTTGTTTCCTAATTTTACTATATTTCGTTTTTTTTATTTTAACATTCTATTTAAGTCTCTATGTATCTCATTTTTATGTTTTAATTTCTCTCATATCCTGTAGAACTTATATATTTTCAACGTACCTAGTGTTACTTATATCTATTATTTTTATTTTCTGTTTTGCTTTCCTGTTTCGCATTATCCTTATAATTGGTACATTGATTCATCAAATATAACAGATCAACGGAAATATTTTAATTCGCATAAAATGAATTAAATATAGTACGTATTATAAAAAGACTGTGATTGAATAAACTAATTATCAGGAATAAATAAATTATTAAACGCAATCAATTAATTATGAAGCAACTTAAAACAAACATTTTAAAAACTGAAGTGCATATTTATTAAATATTGCAACAAACACGCACCCCTCTTTTTCTAATGTTCCCATTGTTTGCTAAGCTGAGCGTCTACAGCTTCAAGACATACCGAATTTAATGCCAAATAATTATTCCACCCTTATGCAAATACGTTCGCAGTGAGTAAGTGAAAATTTCAAACCCCTTTATTCCACTAAATACTCCATTTTACACCTCTTTCTTAAGTTTTCGTCCCAGTTTAAAGCCGACGTTCTACGTCATTTCAATAATGTGCAATTTGTCACATAATATCTCGTCCGTCTCTTTCTGTGTTCTAGAAGGGGTGAGTTCGCTCGCACCCTGTTTAAGGCGATAAGATACGAGGCTCGTGCAGTGGTGTAGATATGGGATGCAATCGGAAACGGAGCGAATGTGAAAGAGCGGCTAATAAAAATAGAAACTTGGTCATATTTATGTTATACGGCAGTATCTAATAAAATCAATAATAAATATATTTGTTGAGTTATAGTTAATTAGTTATGTTGCAGTTAAATATAAAATAGAACAATCAACTTGATAAAATTACATTTTTTACATGTTCCCATTTTGAACTAAAAATTTGACACCGAAAAAAAATGAAAATAACAAAATACAATAATACATTACTCTTTCTAGATATTTTAATTAAAAATGGCAATTCTTTAGAAACGAATGTTTATAGAAAACCAACTCACGCTAACAAATATCTTAATTTTAATTCGAATAGACCTTTTTAGTAGTGACGTCACATAGGCTAAATAATAGGCAACCCCGTAGTGCACATTGTCATGAAGAATTTCTCAATATTTTTACTAGATCGATTTTCGACCTTTATGTACTTTGGACATAAGTGCCAAAAAAATTTCTTCTTTGTCATGACCTTAAATATCGCGATATTCCGGCAATATTATATTAGAAATATTTAAGAAGTTGCAAACCCCAAGCGACAAACTAATAGAATTATAGAATTTATATATTTAAATTTGTAGAACCATATTGACTTTTATAGTAATTAATAAATTAAAATTATTATATCAATGTTACTGAACATGCGCATTAAAGATAATTTCATGTAAGCGAAGTAACCGCGCAACAGGATATCATTCAAGAAAGGTTTGGTTGTGGATAAAATACTCGATAAACACACTCACACAGTACCTACAACATCAAGAAAAACAATAAAAATACTTAGTAGAACTAGAAAATGCCAAGATTAAACAAAACAAGAGAAAATACGCTAATAACGACAGCGGAAACATCAACAAGATCTCACCTGACTAAAACGGCTAATATTAAATTTTTACTTTATTTAAATTTAGGAATATTCTTTTATATCGTTTTTTGTAAGTTTTAAGCACATTATTGTATCTATGTTACGAAACACGCGTTGGTTGTTCTTAAATACTTCTAAATACCTGTAAAAATAAATTAATTTGAAGTATGACAATTTGTTGCGGTTATATATGTGACGTCACACTAAAAGAGTCTATTATCATATTAATACAGAGAAAGGTGCAGCGAAATATTTGTACTATAGAGCAAAATTAATTTCTTCGAAAGATTAAATTTTTAGTAATGAACGAATGTATTCCAGTATTATCGGAAAAATTAAGAATAGACGACAAAAAGTTTTTTTTTTTCAAACAAATAATACTTTGCGGACTTACAGAAAAAATTGGCACGTGGTCTACTAAACAAAAAAGTTTGGGGACCTCTGGTCTAAATGCTTGTTTTCGAGAAAATTGATTAAAAAAATTATCCGTAAATTTAAGCCGGCCCTGTGCATCTTGTGCACGTGCACGGCCAAATGAAATAAGAAATTACAGAAGCACCCTGTATAGTAATCTATATTTGTTCATGTCTGCTTTTTTCAGTGTGAGATTTTTTATTAGACAAGGCCATTTTCATTAAAAATAACCCTTGACTGTTGCTTTTGGAACAAGGGTTTGTTTCATTAATGTTTAAAATTTTGTTCACAGTTGGCAAAATGCCCAATAAATAAAGAAAAAAAACGAAAATACATACGTTAACCACCGCGTTCGAACAAATAATAGACCATTATATGTTACTTTCTTATTGACTGCCGTTTTTAAAAATCAGCAAACTGGTGACAATTTTTATTTTGAAGTAAGCGGACTTCTGTAATATAATTTTTTTTTAATATATGAATTTATTAGTGTGTTAGAAATTAGTGAATAAAATATAGTGTCTTGTTACTCAATGCAATCGTAAAAATGAACCTTTTCTATCTTATTAATTTTCATAAATTGAAGAATTACATATTTTTTACAATCATAAAGGTGAAAGACAAAATGTTATCTCATAAGATAATAGTTTTAGTACTAGAAACCAAATTAAAAATGAAAAAAATTTCTTAATTAAAACATTAAACTAACTCTCTTATCAATTAATTGGAACAGAATATGTTGTACAAATGTAGATATATAAAAATATTTAAAGAACTAAAATAGCATCATAATATTTCACGTAAAAATGTCACTTGAGAAGAAAAACGGCTTTCTATCTACACCACTGGTGGAACATATTGTCCTTATTCTTCCTTATTCTTAACACTTTGGGATACTGTAGTCATCCTTTTTCAGCTTTAATCCTTCCATTCTAATCTGAGCTTAAAAGCTCTTTTGTTTTGTTTTAACCCTTTTGTTACTCGGGATAACTTTTCGAGTAGAATACGTTAGAACGTGCTGCCGTACTCCCCATTCCGTCGTTTTTTAACAGTCTTGTCCTCGCCTTTGATCATTTCATTGCATTATACAGTAGATATCGGAAAATTTGAAAAATAATAAATGTCTGCAATAAGTACATCACACCTTTTTACTTCTTGCTTCTCTAGATAAAATGGGGCTGTAATTTTGCTTTATAGTAATTTATTAATTAATTGTCAAATTTGTTAAAATATAGAATATAGAAAATATTTCTATGTAAAGGGTGTCTCAAACTCGATAGTATGGGCCTACTGTGAAGATACAAAAAATTTACATACCCAAAATTTTTTCCTGTCTTCTTTTTAATAAACGTTTAGTAGAGAAATTTTTCTGTATTACTTCCCGTTTAAAAGTTATACGCAATATCGTCCTAAAGAGTCTGAAATGAAATACCACCTATAAAGATCATATTAGCGATGGAAGGATCAAGTAGTCGTTGGAAAATAATTGGTTACGTTGTTTAAAGTGCATAAATGTCACAAAATAGTTGTCATTACTCAATACGAACGTCAAACGTATAACTTTTGTACTTACAAAATGTTTTCGCATTCAGAAAAAATTTGATATGTTGCTAATTTAAGGCGAGTCACAAAACAAATCAAGAAGAGCTACATATATCGAGAAAGGTATCCAGAGCGCCTCATTCCTGATAATAGAACCTTTACAAGACTGGAAGCGACCTTGCGACGTAATGAAGATGCATTTTCTGTTCGGAAAAGTCAAATAATTGATCGAAGGGTAAGAAACAATGTTAATACAGCTAGACTGTTATAGTATTTCGAACAAAATCCAAGAAATTCTATACGGCAGGCTAGCCGGGAATTGAATTTTAATAAATCAGCGGTTCAACGAATTTTAAAGACCAATGGGTATTATGACTACAAAATTCACAATTTGGAGTATTTGCCTGGGCGTTACATTGAAAACAGACTTAATTTTATAGCTCACATTGCAGTAAATGTAGAAACTGTTGATCACAACTTTTTTCGGCGACTTCTTTGGACGGACGGAAGTCGGTTTGTCAGTAATGGTTTGCCAAACAGGCAGACGCAACGAACACTACTGGTCCATTCAAAACCAAGGCCATTTTGGAGAAAATCATCGGTAGGTATTTAATCGGGCCTTATTTTTATGAACATACATTGAACAGCGGGAGTTACCTAAATTTCCTACAAGAAGAACTTCCTACGGTTCTGGAGAATGTGCCTTTGCAGCTAAGGAGAAATCTATGGTTTCAGCGCGACGCACAGTGGGCTCGATCTGAAAAAGGTGGCCAAAAATCGAAAAAATGATAGTCACCGAATGAGTTTAGTACCATAGAATCTTGGAGGCTTTGGTGCATGTTATTCCAAAAAGAAAGTGAGATATCTTTTATACCTGAGACGCTACATTACTTCAAAGTTACCGTTCTTGGCACAACATGAACCACGTGTAGCGGCTCTGAAATATCACTGTTACTTAAAGTGAGTGCAACTTTTTACTCCAGTGTCCTTTTTCAATTCTGTTTGATGGAGGACGTTAAGGAGGAGGTAGAATATTCACGTATACTCGTATAATGTTTTTATTAATTTATACTTGCGTGTGTTAGAAATTATGTCAACGATGTGTTTACATAATGTTTTTTTTTGTAAAAATTTTTACCGTAAATTAGCAAAAAAGTTATCTATCCAGCGGGAACCAAGAAGTTGAGATATGGAGCATATAGTTAACGATGATTTATAATAGAATCTGCAAGAAAATTCTGCCCGTCTCTGCCTCTGTACTTGTGAGGTTAGAAATACGCGACGCCGCGCGCCGGGCAGCTACTTTGTAAGGTTAAGGTCGACGCAGAGGCATACAACAGGGGTCCGGGACTACCTGCTATTGAAAGATGTAGAATAGTATACCGTTTACTTTTTTGATAATTTTTATATATATACCGGGTGTCTTATTTTAATGTATTATTAAATTTTTATTATTTTTGCAATTGATCATTCGAATAACACTCCGCGGAAATATTATTGCCTATAAATATAATTTTCCTTATTTTATACTTAAAGCTTATTATATGAGAAATGTGTTTTTATTTAATATTACATCGCATTATGTCTGTATTTTAGAATCGCGTAGATATTGATAAAATAATCTGTATTCGTCGAGAACTGTTCGAGATCATACGGAACGATTTGAACTCGGACTTTTATACGCAACTTAAATGTTTGGAACAACATTTTGCTACAAAGATGGAATGTTGTTTTCAAATACATGACGAGAATCGATAATCTGAAGAATCTGTTGTCCAATCTTAAAAGGAGATGGAAACTATCTCAAAGAACAACAGAACGCTTTCTTCAAAATAATGAAACCTAAAAAAGTAAAAATTTGTCATCGGAGGCCCTATTTTTCCTTGATGATGATGAGTCTGAAAATGTTCTAGAAATTTCTGATAAGCGTAATACTGAATCTGATTTCGAACATGATAATTATCCTGACAGTGATAGCGACTGAATAATAACTGCTACTCCGACAATTTTTTAAATAAAAATCAATCAAACACATAAACTGTTTTTTATTTCGCAATTGTAATATTATAATCGTTATTAGCAATCTTGAATACCCTTATATACCAATTTATATGAAATTCCGGACAATTAATGAAGTGGACGGCCATATTGGATCCACCATTTTGAATTTTGAAATTATAATACAAAATTTGTAATCAGCAACATCGAAAAGTCTTATATAACAATTTATATTAAATTCCGAACAATTTTTAATGAAGTGATCGGCCATATTGGATTGAATTTTGAATTATAATGTGAAATTCGTAATTAGTGACCCTTATTACCCTTAATTTACAATTAAATATAAAATTTCTTTCTATTTTTGCCCAACTTTTCTGAGGTCGAGCCCACTGTGCGATGGGGTTCCACCCTACAAGGCCAGGATTGTGCAGCAATATTTAGATAACACTTTCCCAGAAAAATGGATTGGGCTTAATGGACCTATTCAGTGGCCGGGAAAGTCACCAGATCTAACACCCCTCGATTTTTTTATGGTGGGTTTTAAAAAATAATGTTTACAAAATACCTTCCCGAGATATTAATCATTTCAAAGAAAAAATCACATACGGTTAAATGTTAATAAACGCAGCCCACAAAGAAGTCAGGCGAAGATAGGATATGTGTCTTGAAATGAGAGGTCATACATATAGAGAATGAATTGTAATATGTATGTAGTATGAAAGCGTTTGCCTCATTGTTTAAGTTTAGTTATTGTTATGATCACCTTTTGTTTTAACTATATTAAAGAATTATCGAGTTTAATCCTTTTATTTATTCTTAATGACATTTATGCACTTTAAATAACGAACATTTAATTACTTTCCAACGACTACTTGATCCTTCCACCGCTAATGTAATTTTTAGGTGGTATTTCTTTTGAGACTCTTTAAGACGATATTGCTTATAATTTTTAAAAGGGAAGTAATACAGAAAAATTTCTCTAATAAAAGTTTATTAGAAAAAAGAGAGCTTCTTAACAGGAAAAAAATTTGGGTATGTTTCTGGAAAATATATAATTGATGACGTCATTAGTCGTTTCTGTCAAATCCCAAAGATAATACTTTCGATTAAAAATGGAGCTTACCTCATCCCATTTAACACGTGTCCCAAATTTTTTTGTATCCTCACAGTAGGCCCATACTATCGAGTGAACAATTAGTTTGAAAAACTACCTTTAACAAAAGTTTTTGAAGCATTTTTGTTCTTTTCAATGACGTACTTTAATTTGCAATATCTATTTTATTTTTAGAGATATGGCGTTGTCGGCAGTTTTTAAATGGACCGCCCCGTCTATTTTAACATTTTTCAGACATATTTTCACCGATTACAATGATATAGAGTTTGGTGGGTCTGCGATTTATTGTTTTTTTTAAAAATAAAAAAATAAATAAAAGAGTTTGTTGTTTACATTTTTTGACACGGCCATTTTATTTTCTAGAGTATACCACTGAGACATTGGGCATGTGTTGTGTATCATAAAGATCAGTGATTAAGTTTTGCCACCTAAAATTATACATGCAACTATACCTTCTGCAGTTATCATATGAACTTCCATACACCCTGTATAAAAAATAGTCTCTGTCGCGGTCAAATTTCTCTTGCATGGAGAATATACTTCATTTTTAGAATATGGTACTTATTTTATCCCTTTATCTAGATTACTCTGCAGGTAATAAATTGCAGAAATAACATATTTGCTTTACGGATTTTAACAAAATCTTTGTTTACTCCTGTCTCTTTTTTTAATATTCACTTTATCCCCTCATCAGATCACCAGACATAATTCTGTGTATTTTTTGCGTGGGGTCGGATTGAGCCTAAATTGACTACAATAAAAAGCCAAAGAGTGCATGAGTTGAATATAAAAGGCAAATATAAGTTCCTCTTATCCGGGATATAGTTACACACCACCAATTTAGCAGTAAAGCCCTCAAAATACATAAAAGTAAAATACCGCGTCTGTTCTCTAACAGATACTCTCCTCCCACATAAAATTTTCTGTTCGATTCTATTTTACACTACGTCGGATTTATGTTTTAATTTTCTAGGAAAATAAAATTTAGAACGGCCTGTAACCTTTTACAACTACTTATAGAATACAGCGTTCAAAATGGCATTCCTTAAAAATCTTAGATTTATATGAGGGTATGTAAAACAATTTTGATAGACCTGTTTGTTACTTCAAATTTTGTCTCTGGAGTACGTCTGCGTATAATTTCTAATAGAAGAAAACAATTAATGCGTTACTAAAAATAAGAATTATTAAAAATACAGATGCTGCTAGTCTGGTTAATGGAAATAGCATTAGTAAGAATTCGGTGTTCGAATATTTACTGAAAATGCAATTATTTTTCCAACTCAGTATTAGTCTTTTATTAAGGTCTAATTATTTTTATTATAATAAAAATTAAAATATATTAATTAATTTTCGGTTTCCGTTAAATTTTTGACCATCGTTGTTCAATTTGTTCAGTACAATTTCTGGCATTCAAAATATGTTAAAAAGCGCAGTGTTATTAAAAAGAATAAGAAAAAACTTTACATGGGCAGATATTTAGGGATATCGTCATCTTTATTTGAGGCAGTATTTTCATAAAATTCTTACAAAAATAGGCTCATTTTCAAAAAGAGCGAGGTATATTAAAAAAGGAATTCTTATCTCTTTTTTATACTGCATGACGGCACAAATTGTTCCTATGAATTAGTTTTATATATTATGCTAAAAATTAAAAAGCGTTCAAACTGTCTGGTTTGCTGTCATAACATTATAGGAAGACCCAGCTACAGTTTCTTAATAAGTTCATGTATAATTTTTTTAAACAAGCTTTTAGTGACGTCATTTTGTTTTCGTATTCTTCTCAGCAAACCCTGTCATTTGATACCCATACCATGGGGGTACATAAAAAATAACTGGTCCGTCATCTTTGAGAGTCCGCCATATTGGATTTAGAATGACGTTACTTAGCTAACCATGCATTGTTATCCAAACTAAACGTGTATGCAAAATTTCAGCTCAATCGGTTGGAGATAAGTGTTTTAAAATTCAGTTGCAAAATTTGACCATACTAACAAGGCAAGTTAAATAAAAGCTTGTATTGAATTTATTGAAAAAATAAATGAAATAAGAATTCGCATCATTAACGCCAGCAGCTTTTCAAGTGTTTTCAATAATGAAAACATTACTGGTAACTTTAGAAGACCAAATGTATTTCTAAGACGATGATGATAGAAAATGGACCTAATGTTACCAATAATGTTTTATTCATAAATATTTAGGAGTAGTATGTCTTTAAAAGTTAACACCTACCCACCCAGATTGAGATTAAAGGAATTTTGCCAGTGATTTCAACATCAAATAGAACAAGATTTTACAAGCAAGGTGCTTTTTACCGATGAATGTTGTTTTATTAGAGACGACATATATAAATTTTCACAACATTCACTATTGGTGTAATGCAAATCCTCACGTTGTGCAGTGATCTCGGTTCCAGCAACGCTTTTCAGTGAATGTATGGTGTAGTGTTTTTGGTAACAGATTTTTTATCGTCTTTTGGAAGCATGTTTATTAACACAAGGAAACAATTTTTGTAAAGCATATTGGCAAATAATTCGATTATTCGTTTAATTTTTGTGTTATTTTTAAATGAGATTTGAGCAAATTTCAGCATTTTCGAACCCCAAATTGGCCGTCAAAATCACCATCAACGCTTTCGCACTGCGACGCGCGGCATCTCGATATCAAAAGTTCAGCTGGCTGCCACACCGGGGATGGTTTTAAATATGTTTAAACCTTCATGTGATTTTTTTTTTTTTTCACTTTAAAACTTAATGTTTTAGACCATCAGTTGCTTAATAAATGTTGCTTATTTTCGTGCCATCTATGACCCATTCCATCCATCAAGGAAAGAAATTATTTCAGAAATACCCTATATACAAAATGTTAATTAAATAAATCGACAAACTTTAGGGGGCAATTGTTTAAATGATTTTATGTAGCCAAAAAGGCTACATAAATATGAGTCCACAAAACAACAAATCCATATTGTTGAAATTTAAAAGATATGCCACTTTTTCTAAAATATTTCTGAAGAAGTTTGATGGAGAAATACGTGTACCAAGAAAAAATATATATTTCATTGACCTATTGCTTCTCAGAAAAAGTTCATAGTATTTTTTTTACTAGAAATGCAATTTTAAATACAGTCCGAAAAATCAATGGTGTAGAAATTTTGCATTTTGTTAGAAGAGTATGTCTTGGAAAAAACTTACGCCAATTATTTTCTCAGACATGATTATGTTGTATCAATGACTATAATTCTTGTTATAGTCACTGGTTGTATGTATTTAAAATCATATAATCATAAAAAACATACGCACTATTGTGCGAAGTGAATAGTTCTAGAGTTATGTTATTTTAAATAAGTGTTAAGTATTAAAATGAAAGATACCTTTTTCCTTGGGATACCACACTGAGTTAAAAGTTGTGACAACATTTTTAAAACATTCAGTGGCGTCGAATTTCAGGACATTTAAAGTATTATGATTATTCGGATTGTTATTCCGTATTGTAAGTGCCTGGTCATCGTCTGTTCCATATTAACTCCACTCCACTTCCATAGCCTTAGTTTAGCTTAGCTATTTTTGACCTGGCCTTATTATTCTCGAGCTAGGCTTTATGAGGGCGAACCCGTTATCAGAACCCCTACCCTAGACCCTCCCTGATGTCTATTTCGATTCTTATTGTTGATTCCAAGGCTTCTACGAATAGAACCACTCCTCAGATAATGGTAGCGCTCTAAGACGTTTTGCAGTAGCCTTTGTTCACTGTTCCCATTTTCAGTGGTAAACCTGCAAATGCTTCACTGCGACTGAGAGAATTTTTGTAGATTTTAGTGAAAGTAGCTTCCGATATCTCTGCCACTGGTAGACGTGTCAGAATTCAGTGGATTTTTACTTTTAACTAAATAAACATTTAACCAAAGTTTCGTCATTTTATATCAAATGCCTTCAGAAATATTTTTAAAAAAGATGAAATTGTTTTTAAGTTTCAACAGCCTATAGCTCGAAATCTATTAATTTGCGGATCCATGAGAGGTTTTGGTTAAAAAAGAGAATTTGAGAAAAAAAAGATCAAGTTTAATTAGTTTTTTCTACAAACGTCAAAAAATGACAAGGTTTGCGCATTGACAACAATATGCGAAGTGACACTTTTTTTCGGATTCTTAAGTTACCATGGCACCGTGCGCGAAATACTTCGCGCACTAGGGTGCGAAGTATTTTGCACACTGCATGTAAATTAATAAGAGTTTTGTTTTTCAATCTTTGAAAAAATGAAGCAAAACTCCAAATTATTATTTATTTTTAAATGAATAACAATTAAATACTTTTAAAATAATGATAGAATTTTACAATAACTTTAGTTATTATTTACAATATTAACATTAATCGTACAACCAGTACACGAATCAATATTTATTCCTAAACCAGATAATTCAGGTTCAGCTCGGGATATTGGGGTTTTGGGGGTTTGTTTGTAGAAAAAATATTGTTTGCATCTCGTGCGCGAACTACTTTGGTGGTCTCGAATAATTTTTTAACTCGGCTTCGCCTCGTTAAAAAATTCAATTATCGATCACCAAAGTAGCATTTCGCGCACTAGATACAAAAATAACTATTATAGCTTTAAAAGCAAAGTAAAAATCGTAGTTCCCTCAACAAAAATTTAAGTTATTATTAAAATAATGTATTTTTTATGTCTAACACAATTATTGTTTGTTATTGTGATTATTATTAATAAAGCACGAATACTAAACGTATGCAGTGTTTTATTGTAGAAATAATACTTTTGCCACAAAAAGTCTTTATCAAAATGATCAAACTGCAGTATGAAATTGAATTAACCATTATAGAAAGGACAAACATTTCCAGAAAAGAAACGAGTAAAATTAATATCGTACATGAGCTAAAGCTCCGAGAAAGTATCTAATTGTAAGTAGGTAGGTACTTTTAGTAAAGGCTCTCAAACCAGCAATGCGAGTTGTTCCAAGCTCTCTACATTCAAGAAAATGCACGCCCCTGTTATACAGATCTTACAGCCTTCTTCATATAGCCCTAACTTTACTTCGCATTGTCTTTGATCTTTAAGGAATTCTTTTAGAAGCGAAAGATTTTCGGATGATGACAAGGTATGGCGTATTCCTGATTAAAAGTATACCCAGAAACAATACCCTGGTACGAAACAATATGTTTTCAATGTTGTTTTGATAATGTAATTCAAATCTCGGTAATGTACTGATCGATGCATAATTCTGTTGTATTCTCGATGACCTAACATAAATTCCGCCACCTAATATTGCTCGTTAGTTAGTTGTTGCTAAAAAAATAATTCAACGTCATTTAAACCTAGCAAGAAAATCCCAACGCCGCCTACGGGCACAGAGAAAGAAACCGGATGACGTGCATGAAGAAAAAGGCGGGTACAGCCACATATGGAATCCGTTGTATGACATTTAGGTTTGACGTCCCTTTAGGGAGCTGTTTACTACACCAATCTTACCGTACCGTATTCGCGACGAGACGAAAAACAAATTTAAGGGCAAATAAATTGAAAAGTGACGTCTTTTATGGAGAACTACGGGTGGCGTATTATAACCCGAATCAAATCTGTATCTAATATCAACTTTGTAATGGAGGTTTTTATTGTATTCTTATTAGCGGATAGAAGGGGAGGTTTAATTAAAAATGGATGGTAAAACATATATTCTCAGAATGCAATTAATTATAGTTCTTAAAATCTCTAGCATAAATTTGTAGCGAAACTAATGCTTTTTATTAAGATTATTTATACCGGGACAGTTCAATCAATGTTAATTCTTGATGTCTCGGCAATTAAAGACAGAAAAGAACTTTCGATACTTCTCAGACTCGATTTTCAAGATACATTGATGAATGTATCCAATATCTATCTTAATGATATTATCAACCTCTGCCGCTAGATGAGTTGGATCTATATAAACTTTTTTTCGTAAAATTCATTAGCGATATTTTAGTTTTTTTTTAATAAATTTCATTGTTAGGGACCCTCGAGATCAACTTATACAAAGAGTGTCCCAAAAGTAACGCAGGACTTAAACTGTGCACCATTTTCATTCCGAAGTGTTGGCAACATTGTGTAGGGTTACATGTTGTACTAAATACGTTGCGCTATACAACGGATGAGCGAGTCAAGATTGTGAAAATTCAGTACGGAGAGTGTGTAGCTGAGACTAAGCGCAAATTACGTGGAATTTTCGGTAGAAGGAACGCCTCGAATGAAACAACTAAAAATATTATTTGCCAAGTTTGAACAAACAGGTTACAAACAATGAAAAAACAGATCTGCCTCGTACTGGCCGTTCAGCCGAAAATATTACTACGGTGAGTAACAGTGTAGCGGAAAAACATTTCAAGATGCACAATGCATATAATTTTAACAAAAGATATGAATCTGCATCCATTCAAGATTCAACTAACCCAAGAATTGAAACCAGACAACTATTTAATGCGCCGGTCTTTCGTTGAATGGATGTTGAAGAATCGACAAGTGGACGGTGATTTTGGCAAAAAAAATCATCTTAAGAGACGAGGCGCATTTTCATCTTAGTGGATATCTGAACAAGCAAAACTGTTGAATTTGGGGCAGAGACAATCCTCGAGTCACTCAAGAACAACCACTGTATACCCAAAAAGTGACAGTGTAGTGTGCATTTTACGCTGATGGGGTGATTGGTCCATTCTTTTTTTAAACTGAGTGGAAACACAGTGACTGTCAATAGAGAACGATATTGAGATGTTCTATCAAACTTTTTGGTTAACATGGATTTGAATGACATTTGGTTCCAGCGACGTTTATATTGCTCAAATGATTACCATTCCTCAATTAAGGAGAGTTATCACTAGAGCTCGGGACTCGCTCGGATGATCATAGCCGTCGCGTCGGCCTTTCGCTGTGTGTGTACCGTACGAAATTGGTAATAACAGTTATTGACTTTGCACGTTTGCTTCGTGTATACGTGTTTTAATATTTTAATAACGTCAAACACGCCAAGGGGTAAAAAACATCCTTTCGCTGATAAAGTACGCAAATTTATTTATTTTTATTTATATTTTCCTGTTAATTTGTTTATGACGAACACGCCTATGACTATAAATAGTTGCCTATAATAGTAATTTACTCTTACTTATGCTGCCACAAATGCTGCAAAATAAATATTTTATTTTGAAAGAACATTTTTCTTTCTTCCTTTTCGATTTAATTCATATTTGGACACTATAAATTCCTTTGACATAAAACAGAACTTTTAATTAAAAAAAGGAAATTTTTTCGGCATTTATGGCAACCAGCAACATAAAGGTAATTATTATCACATCCAATTATTTACATCAAAAATTAAAAATGAACCCAATAAAATAATAAAAAAACATTTTCTATTAAATTCATGTACACCAGTTTTTATTTTAATTCTAACCTATTTAGTTACGGATACGTACAAGTGACTTAAACGATGAAACGAATTTGAAAAAAATATATTGAAAATCAAGATATTCATTTTTAGAGACAATAATGATTTAATTAAATTCCCTTTGATATCAACGATCCTGTTTTTAAATAATAATTCTAGTTGATCGTATCTACAGGGTGTCCCACCAGGAACTGCCACTATCGTTATCTCGAAAGGTACTGATCCAATAAATCTGATAATTTGGCAACCTAGTAAAGGCAGTAGGGCCAACACAGCTAAAATATTTAGAACTATACCGACACTCGACATTAACTTTCTTATTTTAAATGGGACACCCTATATATTATGGAATTTCGGATTAGATGTGAAATTTGAGAGTCACTTTATTAAATATTCCCTATACCTAGGAGTTATAGATTTTGATATGAATTTTTAAAGAAAAAATGTGACAGTTGCAAGGGTCCACGAAGATGCTAGTAACTCTTTTCAAGAGCGTGATGCCAAGTGGATTTTTGGTACCTGTAAAGGGCATAGGTAAGGCTAATTCATAGTATGTATTTGTATAACCTGTGCCGCTTTTATTTTTTTTTAACTGTTTAAAAGGTGTGTTCCTGTAGGTCAAAGGTGTTAAGCTAATTTAATTCTAAAAATTTTCCTAAATTTCCATCAGTGATACCTGTGTATTTCCTGAATGAAATTGTAGGGAATAACTGATTAGATAAAATAATAAATATAATGCATGAAAAATTTTAAGAATTATTAAATAACTTGCAAACAACTTTAAAAATATCAACCGCTGAAATTTGTTACATTATTTTCCAAACGCAACATTTATGTTAAATTATTTACAGGATTTTTATCACCTTAAGGAAGAAGAAAAAAGTTTAAACGAATTTAAAAGAATTAGTGAACCACACAATTATTTTCAAAATCCATAATGGAGAAAAGTTATGGAACAATAATTACTGTCACACTTGAATAATTTCGTAGAAATAAATATACGTTGGTAAGTCTATTTAATAAACCTTTTGGTTGAAATGAATCAAACGAAAATATTTATTTAATAAAATAAGCCGTAAATATTAAGAAATTGTTGAAACACGGGTGAAGTACAAGAAGATAATTTTAGTTACCGAGTTTGACAACACATTAGTTGAACACACGAAACCATAGCAGGTAACTAAAATTTAATCCCCGACAATCCGTCTTTGTCTATGCCGCTTCAATTTCTCGGTCCATTTCTCTTATAAGTAAACAATATAAAAACAGCATTTCAAAACATGAGGCTACTTTAAGCATCATAACCGGGTTAAGAGGGTTTTTAGTAATTCAAATAAAATTATTCAATATTATTATCAAAATATTTATTTAAATTTAATGAATAGACTTTTATTCCACACAAAAATATATGTATTTTGAAAATTCAAATTATGGTGAGTAAATGTAGTGTTGTATAAATGTACAATAAAGAAAATAAAAAAGTAGGTATATTAAAATTCATCCTCTGAATATTCTGATGAATTATCTTCGTCTCCTAGATTGATAACGATAGGTTCCACAGTAACGTCAATTAAATTATCGAGTTCCCACATTTTCTCCTCTTCTTTTTGTACATGATGTATACATCTTTGCCAGTTATCTGCAGTTACTCGTTCCAAGGAATTTTTTAACAAAATTTTCACGTCACTTAATTTAAACGTCGTATTATTTCGCGCTACATCTCCTTTTACCTGCGCCCAGACTAATTCGATTGGGTTAAGTTCACAGTGATAAGGTGGTAACCGTAGTACCGTTATTTGGCGATTTGTTGCCATTTCATCGATAACATATTTTTTCTGATCTTTATTAAGATTGACAAGTGTCAAAAGTTCCTTTTTCACCATATTTGTTTCAAAAGAAATGTTTTTTCCGGATAACCATTGAATTATATCGGCTTTCCTCCAAGCAGTCGTAGGCGTCCGCTCGGTCTGCCGTGAATGGTAACTGGCATTATCCATGACAATTACAGACCCCGGAGGAATAAGATCCAACATCTGTGTAAAATACTCTTCGAAAACATCTGCGTTCATGTCTTCGTGATAGTCACCTGTATTTTTAGATTCAAATAAAAGTAAACCGCCATCTACAAAACCACTGGCACTACCTATATGTGTCACTATTAATCTTCGCCCTTTACCTGAAGGTGCCTTGAACCCTGTTGAAAGTCCATCCAAAAATGCTTGTCGAAAACTTTTTACATTTTTATCTTGCCATACTTTTGTTACAGTATATCCCTCGTTGACCCAAGTTTCGTCTAGATAATAAATATTCCTCCCTTCGTCACGGAATTTTCTAATTGATCTTAAGTAGGATCTTCGCCAACAAATAATTTCATCTTTATCGATAAGAACTGACTTCCTGTTCTGCTTTTCCCAGCAAAAATTCAACTCTCGTAAGACGGCCCATAATTTGCTTCTACTGATTTTTGGCAAATCGTTGTCCTCTGAAAGTTCACTTAAAATTTTGTTTAGCGTTGGTATTTCTTTTTTAAAATAAAATGAGTGTAGGATTTTAAAATAAAATGAGTTGGATTTTCACACTTGTTTCATTATCTTTGTTACTAAAGTATGTTTTTAATTAATAAATCATTATTGTAGGCAAAGCCACTGAAAAGTCGTAATTATAACCAAATTCATAATTTCTGAATTCCTTATCCCTTAAGCATTTCATTCATAAAATTAAAAGTAATTACGAATAGTATATACATATTTTTTTATTCTATAATAATGTAGATTTTTTAAGGTATTTTAAAATTCGTTTATTCAAAGTATCTTGTTTAAGCACTATAATTCTTCTTATATTTATGTAATTTAAATATAAAAACTTCCATGTGCAAGTTATTTGTTTCATTATATAAAATGAAATTATTTAACTTTATAAATAAAAATAGTGAATTGTAACAAGCCTTCATAAATGTTTAGAAGCCACGTAAGCATAGGCATCCAATAATTCACGATTGGTAATATCGAATGAAAATCCCTGAACCTCAGTGGCGTAGTTGAAGGGGTTACATATAATTAAATAAAATTGTCTTTGAAATTAATTGACATGAATTACCGATATTAAACTTAATATATATATAATTTAGTATTAAATACTTGAAATGCTTTTAACTTTATTAAAATGAGAAAACTCACTTCACTTGTTAATTAACAAATTGCAAATTTGTGCTATGAAAAGAAACATAATACCTATAACAATTTGTTATTATTTTTATTTGAGTACAGAATAAAATAAATATAGACATTTTACTTATTATAGATAAAATGTTACATTAATTTACAAACCATTGAACTTCGCGCCCATATAAAATAAATTTAAATTCACAGATTAGTAAACTTTATTGTCATATTTACGATAAAAATATTACATATTAGGTTGAAAATGATGTCCTTCACTAGCTACGCATAAATTTACTCTCCCATGTATATTTTCTTATACAGGGTGTTACAAATTAGTAGGTCAAGCAGTTAACCACATATTCTTTGGACTAAAATAATGGGACTTTTCTTACGCCACTTTCCATATCGGAGCCCCATTTTCAAAATACAGGGTGATATTGTAACTTTTTTGGATACGCGACAGAAATTTAGTCGACGTTAGAATTTTTGAGATTTTATAAAAATTTTCTTTTAAATGGCACAACAACTAACTAAACAACAGTTAAAGAAACGAATTGTACGAGCACTTTAGTTTGAAACCATATATTTTGATTTGGAGCTTACTGAACAATATATTGCAACTTTTTTAGATATGCTAGTATTAGCTCAAATTAAATATCGCTGACCATTTCCATTTTATTCAACAAATTGAAATAAATAACGACTCAAATTTTTCATATAGTCCCAAAACATAAAGTCTAACTTCGACTAAATCGATGTCGCGTTTCCAAAAAAGTTATAAACGTTCTAAAATGAAAATATTATTAACCTTAAATTTTTGTTTCTGTTACAGCTTACAAGTAATTCGACGAAATGTCAAAAAGATTTAGCTGCGAAATATGTACGACTTAAATGTAGCAAATAGTAAACAACAAAACGATAGCAGAAATTGAATAGAAACAATAACACACACGGACAACGGACGCTAGTGAAAATGCAGAAATGTCAGTAGCGTCATAATGATTTGTTTATCATAAATAATAACAAACCATTGCGTCTACAATCGAGATAATCCGATCGCTGATTCGTTGAATAGTTCAAAAAGCCATATTTGGGTGAATCGTATATCCACGGAGATTTTTGGCTTTTTGGCTTTCAAATATCACTAGAAATGAAAATTTTTCTATGCGCACAAAAAAAACGTGGGCTTAACTTTTGGCGGCACAATATGTTAAAAAAATTCGAAAAATGTCATATTTTTCTTCCTATTTCATTATGTATCATTTCAAGAGTTGATTTTAGGCGAAATTGGAAGAGGAAAAAAATGTTTGTAATTAAATTTTTTACAAAACATGAGTAGTTACAAATCGAATGGATCATGATTATTATGGTAATAAAATGGGGTTAAAAAACAATACTTTTTAGGGAATTTATATTTATATATTTATATTTAAATTGGATGTAGGATCTTTATACTTGGCTCAAAAAAACTTCATGTTGTGTAGAATCATCACACCAAATTTCATCAAAATCGGTTCGATAGATTTTGCATAATAATTTTGCAATCCAGATTTTGAAAAAAAATTTGCAAATTTTCAAAATTTTACACAGCAAAAACCAAGGCCCTTAGATACTTGAAAATTTAATCACATACAGAAGGACTCTCAAACTTTCAAACTTTTTTGAAAAATTCGAATCCGTCAATTAGGAGAGCTCTGGCGCTTGTTTAAACATTGGCCGAATATATGGTACTTATAAACAATTAGAATAACTTTGTGAATATTCAATCAAATCAAATTTTTTAAAGCAGATTTTAAGAGCTCTTAGAAAGACGCTACTTAAAAAAAACAGATCGATTGGTCAATTAATTACGTAGTTATAGCCGATCAAAGTTAACCGTCGTTAACACTAAATGTACTGGGATATCCGGGCTAATTTTTCGAAAAATATCTTTGATATTCCGAGTACTTACCAGGTCTAAGATCACAATACTTTTCTTCATTGGCAACCTATTTTAAAACGTGTTTAAAGTTATTTATGCAAGCGAAAAATTTAAGAAAATCGTACAGGTGGTGCTGGTGGGGGAAGCAGATAGCGCGGCCGCTTCGGTCTGCTCGAAATTGAATCGGCGAGTTCACCGCGATGCGCTTAAAATTTTTTAATATCTCACCTTCTAGAGGTCCGATTTTGATATATATTTTTTTAATTTTATATATAATATCAACTTTATTTTTCTATTGTATCAAAGGTAAGTGCATAAACTTATATACTGTTTATTAATTTTCTTCCAAGAATTTTTAAAACCTGCTTTAAAAAATTTTATTTGATTGAATATTCAAAAAGTTATTCTAATTGTTTATAAGTACAAAAATTCGACCAAGCGTCAGAGCTCTCCTAATTGACGGATTCGAATTTTTCAAAAAAAGTTTGAAAGCTTGAGAGCTCTTTTATAAGTGATTAAATTTTCAATTATCTAAGGGCCTTGGTTTTTGATGTGCAAAATTTTGAAAATTTGCAATTTTTTTTCAAAATCTGGATTGCAAAATTATTAAGCAAAATCTATCGAACCGATTTTGATAAAATTTGGTGTGATGATTCTACATAACATGAAGTTTTCTTGAGCCAAGTATAAAGGTCCTATACCCAATTTAAATACCCCAAAAAGATTCCCTAAAAAGTATTGTTTTTAACTCCATTTTTACGATTTCTTCGATTTTTACCATAATAATCATGATCCATTCGATTTGTAACTAGTCATGTTTTGTAAAAAATTTAATTACAAACATTTTTTTCCTCTTCCGTTTTCGTCTAAAATCAACTCTTGAAAAGATACACAATGAAATAGGAAGAAAAATATGACATTTTTCGAATTTTTTTAATATATTGTGCCGCCAAAAGTTAAGCCTACTTTTTTTTGCGCATAGAAAAATTTTAATTTCTAGTAATATTTGAAAGCCAAAAAGCCAAAAATCTTCGTGGATATACAATTCACCCAAACCAAAACAGATACTGCCTAGTTTAGATTGAAATATAGTGAAAAAGTATATCAGTCACGAACCGGTGAAACGAAATGTTGCAATTCAACGTAGTGCTGATCTTGTTGTTTTAGTAATTTTTAATTTTACCAGAATTTAATTGCCAACGCCAAGGAAATAAAATTACTGTTTCAAACAAAATTACTGGTCACCTGGTTTGTAATCATTTATGAAGGCTCTGTATAATGACTATACAAGTAATAGAATTCGACTTTCGTTGTTTCCTAAGTATACAAATGGCGCATATGGAATTGGTGTTTAAATGTAAAATAAAGTCCAAAATTCCTACGATCAAGACCAATGTAGATTTTTAGACAAACCGCTAAAATTCAGAAAGAGCAATCTATAAGGGAGAACGTAATTGAATTTTAACATTAGTTCCACTATTCAAGCATAAATCATGTATATTCTCCTATATAACCCATTTCATGCAATGCTTGGCTTCTCGAACCAAACAAATATCCCGATGCAACCCCCCAAACGTCACGCTGCATGCGATTCGAAAAGGAAAATAACAATCACCATGACAAAACACGTCACAATCTGACGGAACCTGACGAGTACATCAGTCAACATTTACTCGCGCTACTACTTTGATTGTATACAAAGGCTGAAGTCGGCAGCTCTGGATAAAACCGTTTTATTTTAACAGCAGTGGTTTGATGGGCGACTGGATAATTTCGGTTTGTTTGCAAACCAAGTGACTATTCATTTAAGTTCTATAAACTAAATAAAAAATACTAAGAGAAAAAAAATTATAACTAACATGTTTTATCTTTAAACCGAAAATTGGATTAGAGATCAATGTCACAAAGTGAATGCTTATGGATATTAAGATACAGGATACCAATTATGTTGAAAATCTTAGTAGACCATATTGTTTAGTTGCGACGTCTTAGGGTTGTATGCTAAAATTAAAACTAATTTCAATAATTAACTATGAACTTTTTAATCTGGCGTTGTATCATATAGAAACTGCAATAATTTCGTCTTTACAGCAAATGGAATCTCTTTGGAACTGTCAGAAATTTACAGTAAAATGCCTAGCAGTTACACTAGTAACAATTAAAAATATCTTCTTCTTTTTCTCCTTCTATATTTTCTTTTTTAAAATAATTGTTATAGTGAAATTCGAAACAAAGTATTCAAGAAATAAACAGCCGACAGTTTCCTGACGTTTCAGTAAATAAATTGCTCTTTCTATAGAAGAAATTGTGAGACTGGAGACCTCTGATATTTGCTGTGTGCACCAGTTCATCGCATTCCACTGCATGGTTTAAAGTCACTGACCTGTGACGTTGCGGTTCTTCATTTTTACGCATGGGTTGTTTCCAAATTCCAACTTAATTCAGCTCTCATTTCCAATGAAATTATTTTGTTTTTTCTTGATTTATATTGCTTCTAGATAGAGTCAGAGAGAGACGTCTAAAATTTTGTTATTTGAGTCTATTCAGAGTCATTTGTCTTCCTTTTCCTCCACAACTGCTGATTCATTTATATTCATACCTTACACAATATAATTAATATTGTTTTCTTCTGTGTTGTGTTCTTAATAGGCCTATTTTGTCGTTACATGCTTGTGTATAGGATAGATAGATTGTTGCAAGTTCGACGATATTTGTTGCGATAAAATCCCAAGAAAAATATAAGCCAATAAAGTTCTATTATCGTACTGCTATAACAATTTACCGCAGCAGGGGCGTGCCTTGAAATTTTCCGCCAATGTCTCTCTACCTCGAGTGTCTAAGAAAGTGACGCAACAAATATCGTACTTCTTTTTCTTATTTTTGGGTGTCCTGCAGTTTTTTCCATAGTATCTTGTGTTATAATATTTATTTCTACTGAAAACTGTGCTAGGTAATGCGTTTTCTTTTCCAGGTATTTTGCCTCGCAGATAGTGTATGCTCGATGCACAAAAATATTAACGAAATCTTGCTTCTGAGACGAATCATGAGCACTTTCTGTAAACGCTACGCCCCAGACTGCCATCCAGTTTCCTCTTGACAAGATTATCTAGAGACAGTCGTATGTTCCAGTGAATTCTTCTGAAGAAATCCATGTACATACTGATAAAGCTGAGGGTAAAAGTGGAATCATAATTGCTCCTTCAGGTTGTTCATAAAACTGATACTGAAAAGGAAGAAAGTCCATATGATACCACATCTATTAAATTTTTCTGTGTATTCTGCCCTGAACCTCCAATGAAGTCCTTCCAAAACTTCTCTAATTTATACTTTTGTGAACAAGATGTCACGTCAAAACTTACTAAAATATTATCTGGTTTAGTTAAACTCTCTCGATCTAATTGAAGATAGAATCTCCAGACCTTTTGATATGATGTTGCATCTTCTTCATTTTCTTCTTCTTCGTTAACATTGTGTGAAACGTATGGCACAAATGGGTAAGTGGCTGCTCCAACTGAACTAACTACTGGTCGGAATGGTAAGTTTCATTTCTGAATTTATGGAAGGTAATAATTAGGAAAGTCCATGAGTCATTTGGTATGTAAAGTTTATGTAGTCTTAGTAACATTCGAAATTCAAATAGCAGAATATTTTTTTTAAAGAAAGCTACCCCTTCTTTAATTTTAGGATCAGACGCATACGACTAAAATCAAAACGTTTTAATATCTAATGAGATGCAAGGGTAGCTGCACAAAAAATGAAACACAGTGTATACAAATTTAAATCTTATTCCTTGCACTTTCACCCTACCGAGAATCCATTCGGTCGACTGTAACTGATCATATATGCACTGAAGGCTGGTGTAACTGGGGAAGATTCTTAATGCGGGAGCATTTTGAGACAAGCTATGAAGTGTTTGGTGTGTTAATATTTAATGGCGTTATTCACCGTCCGACACGAACGTTGACGGTCATGCGAACGAATCGACTGAAGAATTAATTTCACTGGAGGCGACTTCCGCCCAGGTAGTGGACGTGTTAATCGGTGTAATTGAATTTATGTAATTATTTTGATGCAGCAGGATAAAAAGTCATAAAACAAGTAATACCTCTAGTAAGTGTTGTACGTTTTCTAGATTATTTTAATAGATAAAATATGGATAACTTTTATCTTCATCTGAGTGGAAATAGGGTCTACTGAGTGAAATTCTATACAAGGTGATTCAGAATGAGTATAAAAAGTTAATAGGTTATAGGTCAAAAAATAGAATGATATTTTCCTATGGACCATGGCCCTATCGTCTTTTATTTCTGAGATACAGAGTTCAAGAATGGTTTTAGTATATTTTTTTAATTGATGTATTGAATATTGTATCATCTGCAAAAAAAATTAATCAGTCCAGGAACATATTTATGAAAATAATCAAAAAACTCACACTGAAAAGGCAGACAAATAAAAAATACAAAATACACATCATGGCGCATTTCAGCAGACTGTTGACCTTGCGAAAATCATTTTGTTTCTGTTTTCATATCTAAGAATGATATTTCAATTTGAATTAGATATATTTGAGAACGTTACCGTATGAGCTCAGTTCTGAAAACGAAAACATATTAATTTTCAGAACGTCAACAACTTATTTTTAATGTGTGATATATACAGGATGTCTCATACTTAGTGTCCAATAATTTACTACTTGATTATATTGCCAAAAATAAGAATATTTTGTTCCGAGACGGGTTAAAGGAAAATTATGAATTTTAACACGATGAACACTCGTCAAAATGTCGAAATAGATCATCATAAAATTTTTCTAAAATTTTAGTCAAGGGTGCCTCAATTGAGGAGGTCTTCGGCTAAAATTTACCCGTATTTTTTTGCTTGTCGAAATTTTTAAATTCAGAAATTAAGTCAGTAAGGACTTTCGGGAAAAAGTGTTCGTCGTATACAGGTTGATCGGTGGAACACTTAAGTCTTAGATTACTCAACAACTCTTACCAACGCGCAATGCATGCACATGATAGAATCGAGTACATCGTCTCCTGTCGGAATCGTCACCAACACTAGGGAGTGGAGACGACACTGTTAGGAATGTCTCTGTCCAACAGGACCGCTACCAACGACACCGTAGAGACCGCAGATACGGGTGTCTTCCAGGACCCTTACCAGTGGCAGGCTTGGAGATGAAGGTTTGTGTCTGGACCTGGCAGGACCACTGCCAAACGCCAGACGTTCAGACCAGGGATAAAAAAACCTCAACATACTAACGGCAAGCTTGAAGATTAGGGAAGGAAACCTTGGCGGAATTAGAGAACCAGCGTCAAACTAATAAAAGACACAGCTCACATACGTATTTATACTATGTATACCGGGTGTTTCGTAACTAGACAGCCAAAATGAAATGTCATATGTAAAATCGAATTTTAAACATAAAATAAAGAATAACTATTATCAGATCGTTCTTCGTGTAGGAGATATTCAATTATAAAAATATTTTATTATTTTATTCCACAATTTGTAAAGTACGCTAAAGTAAATAATAAATTTCAACAAAAGTTATTACAACTGCTAGTAGATATTCAAAAACGTCACCATTTACAACAAGTGAATTATAATTTTCTGCAAAATTTACAGTGTTTCGAATATTATGCACTGAATTTAAAATTATATGTTCTAATTGATCAGTAGTATTAATTGGGTCAGCATAAATTAATTGCTTTAGGTGACTCCATAGGTAAAAGTCTAAAGGGTTAAGGTCCGGTGACCTTGCAGACCAATGAACGGGACCGCACCTTCCAATTCATCTCCCATTGAAATTATTATTGAGCCACTCCATCACAGTTCTTTCAGTATGTGTCAAACAATAAACAAACTTTTATTTTTATAGCTCGCTTTTATACAGGGTGTTAAAAAAAGAGTGTAAAATATTTAAGGAGGTAATAGTATGAACCAAAATAAGCAGAAAAGTCTCAATAAACATGGGTCCGCAAAGTAACGGTTGCGGAGATATGGAATGTTTTATGTTTTTTAGCCCCTTTTTTTATTTTGCAAAAACGTTGTGTATTTTCTTATAATAGTTGGTTGATGTTTAGTGAAATAAACAGTACGTATTTGACAGTTGTTCTCAGTGCACAAGTTTTCTTTCGCTATGGCTGGTTACTCTAACGCAGAATTAACAGACATGCATTTCATGTATGGTCGTGCTAATGGGAACGCCACCGAAGCGCGACGTCTTTATGTTGACGCTTATCCAAATCGCCAGATTCCTTCACAACGCATGTTTGGAAGAATTCACCAAAGATTGCGTGATACCGGTTCCTTGAGCAAACAGTGCCATTTATCCGGAAGACCAAGGTCGGTATCCACTCCTAGAGCAGAAGAAGAAATTCTAGCACTGGTAGAGCAGAATCCAGGTACGAGTGTGCGGAGAATATCAGCCGAGGTAGGAATTAGTGGTCCTCTTGTTTGGAGAATCCTTCACGAGCAACTGCTTTATCCATACCATGTGCAACGAGTACAGGCCTTAAATCCAATAAATGATCATCAAGCACGTTTGGTTTTTTGCCGCTGGTTTCTACGTCATGATGCTGAAGACCCTCGTTTTCTTGCAAACATTCTTTTTACTGATGAGGCCGGGTTCACAAGAAATGGAGTGTTTAATTTTCACAATACGCATATTTGGGCCGACGAAAATCCTCATGCTCTAATAGAATCTGGACATCAGGCACGTTTTTCATTAAACATTTGGATGGGTATTGTAGGTGACAGGTTTCTAGGTCCTGTTGTTTTACCAAACCGATTAACAGGCGCTGCTTACCTCAACTTTCTGCAGAACACACTGTATGAGTTTTTGGAAGACATTCCTTTGAATCAGAGGCAACAAATGTGGTTCCAGCATGATGGTGCTCCAGCTCATTTTTCCATGGCCGTTAGAGAGCATTTACACCAAACTTTTCCACATAGATGGGTAGGAAGGGCCGGACCTGTTTTATGGCCTCCAAGATCGCCTGATCTGAACCCTCTAGATTTCTTTGTTTGGGGATATTTGAAGACATTAGTGTATGGTACTCCTGTAAATAGCCTGGAAGAGCTGCAGCTACGGATTAATCAAAAGTGTCAAGAAATCCAAACCAAGGAGGGTGTTTTCGAAAGAGTTCGAATATCGTTGAGACGAAGATGTCGTGCCTGCTTGGAAATGGACGGAGGGCACTTTGAACATCTTCTGTAACTTTGTTTTTTGTTTGTTAAAAGCTTTCTTTGTCGGTTTATTCCTAATAAAATAAAATGTTTGAAAAACGAATAGTGGTCCATATCTCCGCAACCGTTACTTTGCGGACCCATGTTTATTAAGACTTTTCTGCTTATTTTGGTTCATACTATTTACCTCCTGAAATATTTTACACTCTTTTTTTAACACCCTGTATTTTTTAAAATATCTCCTAAATAAAGCCCGATCTGAAAAAAAAGTTATTCTTTATTTCATGTTTAAAATTCGATTTTACATATGACATATCATTTTGACTGTACAGTTACTACACACCCGGTATAATGGGCATAATATTGGCTCAGAAAACTATGATATCATCAAAGGGATAATAATTTATTTTAAGTATTTCTCCAAAAAACCAACTCGCATTATGCTGTATATAAATTCTAAATAATGGCGAATGCGCAGGTTTATGAGTAGAATTGGTTATACAAGATGTAAGGAGATGGACCACCATTATTTTAACCGGTGATAGATTAAACCCAAAGAAACAGAAGGTATTGTACGACATAGATCCTAAACTTGGCCATGTCCTAAGTACTTTTTAAAACACCTCAATGAAGTAGTCAAACAATATCTTCGACACCGGACATCTAAGTATGCAAAAGATATCAAACCTCAAAGACAACATTGCTAACTGCTGATACTGCGCGAAACTACTGCATACTCTATGGGCTACATGCCCCGCCTATTATTGGATTACATCACGCTAATACCAATTAAACATTTAGTAACAAATAATTATCCAAAATAAAATATATAGATGAAAAAATTGTTTTATCAGGCAGTTTACCTTCTCATTAGAAACATTAACAGAAAAAATTATATATAAATTAAAATTAATGAAAAGGATGACATTTTTAAAAAACGATATTGTCAAATGTTTATTTACATGGCTATATGAATTACAATTATTTTTCTATCTGGAAAATAGTTTTATTTGCTATTATAGCTCTCACATGTTTCACTGATTAAAAAAAAAGTAAAGTGAAAACGTGTGAGAACTAATAATATATGTATTGTAATAGAATGAGTTGGGGCAAAGATTTAAAAATATCAAAGAGAAAGGCAAATTTGGGAAAATAAAATTGGTAAAATTAATTGTAAAGAAATAAATTATAAGTTGAATAAGTGTGACCAATAGGAGTACAGTAGAAGGTTGAAATTGAGAAAGAAAATATAAAATAATGAAAAATTAGTATATGATCAATTAAAAATTTTCGAACAAAATAATTTCAAACAAAATTTAAAGAAATATAATGTAATAAAGTATATTCGAAATTGAAAATGTGATTACTAGAATTAGAAAGTGATTTTAAAAAAATTAGTGGGATATGAAAAGAAAATGTGTGGGGTAACTAAGAAAGAAAAATAATAAATTGGGGGGAGCTGACAGCAAAAGTTTGGAAAATAAAATTTTTAATTTAAAAGGAAGATAATTTGATAGCCAGAAAGAAAAAAAAGTATTCAATAAAGAAACACCATTCATAAGGAGTAGAAGAAAACAGTCTCAAGAACAACATTAATTGAAAATTACGGACAATAGAAACTGAAGTAAGTCCAATAACAAAACAAGGTTAACTGCTCTGTGGTTAACTGTTATAGAGTATTACCCAGTATCGAGTCAACAGAGATCTAATGCAAGTCACCGATAGGGGATAGTAATTATCAGCAAGAAGACAAACAACAAGGAGTTATGTGACAGATGACAAGTCAGGAACAGAAGTTGTGCTAACAGGTACAGGAAAGAAAAGAGGAGATAAAGGACCAAGAAAAAAAGAAATTAGTGTATTAGATAATGGTAAAGAGGTATAAACCCCTAATATAATACAGACTTGTGTTGAATTTAATATTTAAATCCAAATCTTGGATATTTATTTAGTTTAAATTAGAGTAGAGGAAGTGGCGTATGTTTAGTTTAAGAATACTTCTATTGATAGAAGATTGAAAATTTTGGATAAATAGTAAAATGACAGATTAAACGACTTACCTGTAAGGAAGTTCAATCTTCATTATACGATTAACCACGTTCGTATAGACCACCATGTAGTTACGCTTCTGTCGCTTGAAGGTGTCACTGATAACAAAGCAAACATTTTTTGCTTACCCCTGGCGTGTCGCCTTACCTCGATAAGAATCCTCAATACGTTTGAAGTACAAATCTGATACTATGTTCTAGGGGTTAATAACAATCGGGAGGGAGGGGTGGTCTATACGAACGTGGTTGAAGATTTAACTTCCTTACAGGTAAGTAGTTTAATCTGTCATTATACATCTTAACCATCTAGTCTTCTACTAGACCACCATGTAGATGTTTAAAGCCTCTTGTATCAGATTTGTAAGCGAGATACACATTCCTATAAGGTAGGTAAGGTATTGGCGACATATTCGAAATCAGGTTTCATTAGTATTAATAAACCATTACAACGATAAAGTCTTTTAATAAATCAGAATAAATACAATTAATATAAGTCATTTCGTACATGTCCATAAATGATAGTTTTAATGGTACCTATCAAAGTGACAAATAAATACATACCTAACTAGTAACATAATACTTAGAACTAATAAATTACTTTTGCAAAATCACCTTTTCTGCAAAATTTTCATGTAAAGGCCTATTGTAAAATTTTGCGAATGTATTAGATTTCTCTGTCCATCCAGCAGCATTCCTGATGCATTCAATATTAGCACCTGCGCGGAATGCTGCTGAAATTGCAGCATGTCTAATACTATGCGCCCTAAACACAGAAACATCTATTCCCGATTTATCTAAGATATTTTTTAACCACCTCGATATAGTTTGACCTGTTGCCCTATGATGTGGTTCCTTATGTGTTAAAAATAAACAATCTGTATCTTTCCTATACGAGGATGTTATTTTTAAATAATATTCCAGTGTACGAGCAACACAAATCTCAGGCTTATTATTAAAGAATGGAATTATAAGGACAGATTGTTGCCTATTTGGTGCAGATGTCTTAATTAATTCGGAAATAAAAATTCTGTATTCGGTGCCGAAAAATTTTATATCGCTTAGTTTGATTTTCGATAAAGTTTGGACCCTGTATGAGGTAACCAGGGATATTAGTATAGCCAATTTGTAAGTAAGAAATTCTAATGAAATGTCTTCCAAGGGATATAAGGAGGTAAGAAAATCTAGGACTGCCTGTGGATCCCAAGTTACCTCATACCTAGGAAATACAGGTTTTTCTTTCAAATTTCCTCTTAAGAGCCTTAGAATTATTTTTCCCCCTTCCTCAAAGTTTATAATAAGTTTAAGAGCTGATTTATGACAATTTAAGGTATTGTACAAAGCACCATCTTTATTTTCTCGGTTCAGAAGGAAGATCATTGGTAGTAGGGTGAAGCCAGTTAATATTATTTTGAGAGCAAAAATTCCACCACTTTTTATAAGAGCAATCATATTGTTTTAGTGTATTGTCGCTAAGTGAAGCTATAAGTGTAGGGATTGCTTCTTCGGCGACTCCCTTCTTCTTATAAGCTTCCCCGATAACCTTCCTGCACCCAGGGTAATGTTGGACCATATCGGGTGGCTTTCCCTAAAGGGAGAAAGCAAAAGATCAGGCCTTGGATTAAAGTATATTGGAATATGTCAAACATTCCACGAATAGAGGATACCAAGGTTGGTTTGTCCATAAGAATACCACGATAATACCATCTGCTTTATCCAAAATCAGTTTTCTAATTGCCTTAAGTATCAAGGGAAATAGTGGAAAAGCATAAAAATTGACATTGCTCCAAGAAATTGAAAACCATCAACTACCGTGGAACCTGGGTCTGCTCTCCAAGAATATTCGTTTTCTATTTCTGAATATCTAGACTGCTTTATTTTCGGCAGAATTAATATAGGTAGCAAAGATGAAAATGTTCCTACTTTCACACCATTCCCATATGGCTTTGGACAACACAGCTAATTGTTTATTTTTTTGTACTCCCCATTTTATTTATGCAAGCTATTGCCGTAATATTATCGACTCTAAGTAAGATATTTAAGTTCGATTTCCCTTTAACAAATGACTTTAAGGCATAGAAGATTGCTAAGAGCTCTAGAAAATTGATATGGTACTTTGCTTCATTCTCCTTCCAAAATCCACTTGTTCTCTGATTGAGAGAAACAGCACCCGAGAATTAGACGCATCAGAAAAATTTTTGTAAAAATAATTACGGTGCAGTAATGAAGAACCTGGCTTATGAATATTCTTTAACCACCAATCTAAATCGAGTAAGCATTCGCTCGTTATTTCCATTCTCGAATCATAATTTTTATTTGACTCTTTTAAAGCTTTATTTTTTAAATATTCGAGACTCTTTATTTGCACCCAACTATGAGTAAAGGCCAGGCATATGAAAACTAAATATCCGATGTTTAGCAAAAGAACGAATTTTTAAATTAACGCAAGATTTAATATCAGAAATAAATTGAGAGGCTCTAACAATTTTGTCATCGGACAAACTAATAGTCATGATTTTACTATCCCAAAGAAATCCCAAAAATCTTATCCTTTGACGTGGACTTAAACAAGATTTTTCAAAATTTATAATGAATCCTAATTTTGAGAGTAAATCAATTGTAATTTGTGTATTCGCTTGGCATGAATTTTTAGAATCACCCAGTACCAAAAGATCGTCCAAATAACTAACACTTAAAAGGCCTCTCGACCTAAGATACCTTAAAGGGGGTTTAAATAACTTACAAAAAACAAACGGGGCAGTTGATAGGCCAAAGGGTAAAACATTAAATTCAAATAAATTACCTTGAAAAGAAAATCTTAAATATTTTCAATATGATTTACGTATTGGTATAAGATAATATGCATCTTTTAAATCTACAGGGTGGTCCGAATTTTATGCAGGAAACTTCCAGGACAAATAGATCTCTTAAAAATAATAGGAGTTTCCCTTATAAACATAGGTCTGGAACGGCCTCGTTTTAGAGATACAGGGTGTTGAAGTTGTTAAAAAAAATTAATTTTTTGTTTATATCTCCGGAATCTATTAACCGATCTGAACAAAATTTGGTACAGATAATGGATGACAGTAGGCCTTGCATTCTCTAAAATATGAGCTCTAAAGGATCTACCAGTGGTGTACAACTGGACAGGGTCACCCTTTTTTTATAAAAAAAACCTACGCCACTGTATTTTTTACAATCTATTGTAACGGATTTATATTCTAATGTACAAAATACGTAAAAAAGGTAACGTGAATTTTTTCCCTAAAGTTCACCGTTCTCAAGTTATTCATACGAATACAATCTCCTTGTGGCGGATACTTCTAACCATAATATTACAAGAATATTTATGTTTATGCTTAAAAGTAAGTGCAATTTGTAAGCACATCAACAAAATTCTTTACACTCGTCGCTTTCATCTTTTGGATTAAAACGATATTTGGAAAATCACGACGGCTCAATGAAAGACACAGAAATGAAATTTTAAGAACATTGGGGTGAGTAAATCGAAAATTTGAAAAGTTCTACATAAGGATGGTAGAAATCCGTACTATTTACAACCTGTGCAAAATTTACTTCCGGGAGATGTAGACACACCTGAATTTTTGTTAGTGGTTGTTTTAAAGTCACAACATAATCCAGAATTCTTACTAGAAATACTTTGGACCGATGAGGCTACGTTCACAAGGCGAGGGGTAGTGAATTTTCACAATATTTGGTCACAAGAAAATCCTCGTGAAATTCGGATAAGATCTTTTCAACGAATTTTCTGGCTCGGAATAATTCGGACTTTATTTCTTGTCACCCCATCTAAATTCCCAGCATTTCTAAACTTTCTAGAAAACCATCTATTTGAATTATTAGAGGATGTTCCATTAAATATACCACAAAATAGCTGGATACAAATGGATGGTGCTCCTGCGCATTTTAGGAGAATAATACAATAATGGCTTAAAAATTATATGGGGCGATGGATAGGTTGAAGACCAAATGCCAATGTCAACCATAATGGTGCAGAGAATCCAGTCTCTTGGCCAGCCAAATCGCCAGATCTAAACCCCCTGGACTTCTACGTTTGGGGTTACCTATCTGAAAAGTAAAGTTTACTCTACTCCACCACAACTACTGCAGCGAATAGAAGAGGGGTGTAATGAATTAAAAGAAAACCACCACATGATATTAGTTAGGTAATTCCATTAATCATTAATAGAAATTGTCAGAAATGTATCGATGTGGATGGTTCGCATTTTGAACAATTGCTGCAAATACGTAACGTTAATTTCATTTCTTGTTTAATTGTCGTTGCTTGGTAAATGTATTTTTATTATTATTTTCATTTAAATTGTCCTTATTTGTAAAGATAGTGGATTAAGCCTCCAGGAGAAACTAAAATACACTAGGAACACTACCTCACAGGTGATGTGGAAATAATTTTGTTGATCTGCTTACAAATTGCACTTCCTTTTAAGTATAAACATAAATATTCTTGTAATATTATGGTTTGAAGTGTCTGCCACAAGGGGTTTGTATTTGTATGAATAACTTGAGAACGGTGAATCTTAGGGAAAAATTTCAAGTTACCTTTTTTACGTATTTAGTGCATTAGAATATAAATCCGTTACAATAACTTGCAAAAAATACAGTGGCGTAGTTTTTTTTATAAAAAGAGGGCGGCCCCTGTCCAGTTGTACACCACTGGTTGAACCTTTAGAGCTCATATTTTAGGAAATGTAAGGCTTACTGTCATACATTATCTATACCAAATTTTATTAAGATCGGTTAATAGATTCCGGAGATATAAACAAAAAATCAAATTTTTTTAACAACTTCAACACCCTGTATCTCTAAAACGAGGCCGTTCCAGACCTATGTTTATAAGGCAAACACCTATTATTTTAAAAAAATCTATATGCCCTCGAAGTTTCCTGCATAAAATTCGGACCACCCTGTATAGTGCACATGTAAGAATTTTGAAATATAATATCTCTTACTGTTTTAAAATTTTCTAATTTAAAATGTACTATTTGAACATAAGTATTTAGCTCTTTTAAATTTAAGACGAACCGATAACCTCCAGTAGATTTTTCTACTAGGAAATAGGGAGACAAGAATTCACTTTTTTTATGATGGCATTTAGATATGGCTCCAATTTTTAAAAGCTTTATTATGCATTCTAGGAGGTGCTCTACTTTGGAGACTGCCTTCACACTGAAGTTTTTAGGTTGACGTGGCTTGGATATGAAAGGAATTTTATAGCCTTTAACCCAACTCAAAATTGTGTTGTCTTTAGTTAAAAGCGCCCACTGAGCATAAAAAAGTTGAATTCTTCCCGCATATTTACTTGACTGTCTACCTTTAACGTCTCTGACGCAAATATTCCTAACGATACGTTCTCGGACGTGTCTTCCGTGTTGTTTCTTCCTTCCTGTGATATCTGAATGCATTCGATGTTTTCATCTTGGCTTTTGGGACCTGACGCTGGAAGTTTAAATAGAACGAAGAACTCCGTAATGTACGTTTTCCTGCAACAACAGGTTTTTTGGCCTTAATATCCATGACTGTTTTTTCTACGGCTTGAGCTGTTTTGCATTTCTCGGAAAAGTCAGAACCAAACAATGTAACATCCCTCTTCGTCACTTCTGCCAATTTCTGAGTAACGTAGTTCATGTAAGGACACACTTGATGCTTGCGATGATTAGATATTAAATAATGCACTTCGCAGAACATCTTAGCTGAATCGGCAGCCTTAGGAGTCAATAGAGCTTTATCATTCGCCGGTATTTTGTCAGATGCCAAAATTAATGATATTACTTCTCCCAATCTAGTTAAGCCCCGTCCCAGCTTATCTTGAAGACAGGAAAACATGGAATCTTTTTTCTTTTCCAGAGCTGATAAAAGTTTTTCAGCTTCTGAGTTGATCACGGGATCAGCTAACTGAGGGCAATTCTTTGGAAAATTCTTTCCTCGATTCTTTGTCTATGCCTTCAGTTAAAAAACTTTGCCATCTAGTCACTAATTGTAAGGCGTCGTCCAAGGGTGGACCATAATTAGTCAACTTCCTAGGATCCATTCCCAACAGAAATTATTTTGATAAGTCGGGCAATGTTGCTGAGCTGGGGGGCTCATGGACCTCTGCTATAATTGTCTTTTGTTCTTCTTCGTAAGAAGAAGACCAAATAATCCTATTAAACTTTTTAGGCCTTTGGGGTGAGGGCGAAAAATTATCATCCGGGTCTTCCGTGTCACTTCCACATAAAAGGAAGTGCAGGGTAAGTATTTTAAGTAAGAAATTCCCACGATTTCTTATTTCGTAAAATATGTAAAAAAAAGACTGTAAAATCCGTCACTTAAATATGCTTACGCAACATATCGTCGCTTCTTATACACGGGAAAAAACGAAAAAATAGACAACTCTAAGAGGATAGTTGCATAAACAACTAGAAACCTAAATTCTATAAAATAACTGAAGAGAATATACACAAATATATCCTCAAATTTTTCATCGGTGGGATTATTGCATAAACAATCATTTCTGGGCAAAGGTATTAATTACAAAATTAATACGTATTACCAACAAAATCGTATTTTGTCTTGATTTATTACTAGCAGTTGCATAAACAACTAACTAGTTGGCGCTATATTAATTATAAGATTAATATTCTCAAAACAGCCAATAGGTATTGATTTCCTATTATTAATGCACCTAAATTTATAAGAAATAAAAAAAATATACAAGCATTACTTACTGGAATCGCTCAAAAGTTTTTCCAGTAGAGCAACCATTGTATCCTGAAGGCGTTTCATCTTCTTTGACACGGATTTCAATTGTTTTTTACACATTTTTAAAATCGAATTAATTTATTCGTACAAACGTGACACACTCTACGCGCACTGAAAACGTATTAAGGATTCTTATCGAGGTAAGGCGACACGCCAGGGGTAAGCAAAAAATGTTTGCTTTGTTATCAGTGACACCTTCAAGCGACAGAAGCGTAACTACATGGTGGTCTAGTAGAACGTGGTTAAGATGTATAATGAAGTGAAGTGTTAGCCAATCACATAATTTTTATTTTAATTTGACATATGTTGGATCAGAGGAATTAAATGAATTAAAAATTATTTTTACGAGAAATAGAATAACTGTGGTCAGTTAAAATTCAAATATAAATTTTTTTGTCTTTTCCTTATCAAGATTAAGTATCTAAATTAATCAGTATAATATTCAAAATCAAAGTACTAATCTTCTCAGAACCTTACCCTGAGGTAAGACTACTCATATTAGATAATTTGCTTGAATCTTAAATTAATTTTTCTTTTTTGCTGAATAAACATAACAAACCAAAATTTGAATTAAATTACAACTATATCCTCATGTGAGCTGACGCGCAGACAATAAAGAAGAAAAATAGAATACAAAAAAGAAGAAGCAAAGCAGAGTAAGTAAATACAGGTAAGAAAATTACCATCTCACAAGAATTTATAACAGTATTTTTGACACTCCTAAATAATATAATTTAAATTAAAACGATGTGAGTTAATTACAAAAAAATATATTTTCAAATAATTCTTACAGCATTCTCACACACACACACACACACAAAATAATTACTGTTTTTTTCAATGCATTCCCAGTTTTTGTGAATTCGTTAAAATTACATGGATTTAACACAATTTTTTGTACTGCATTAAACAAGCTGTGTCGAAGACCAATTTTATTTCCAATTTATATGGCATAAACTAAATTTTTATCAGTCCAAGAACAAAAGTCTGCCCTATTTAAATCAAATGATTAGACAGGCCAGGTGTGACGCTTGCACTCTCTATATATTCCATTACTTATAAATCAAATGTTAAATACATATGGCAGCAATTTTCTAAAGAGAAAATACGGAAGGCAACCTGCTCTTTCTATCTAGTACTATATTCTGTAAAAATGGAAAGAATTTGATTTATTTTGGAGATGCAAGTGAAATATGCTTCTATTATTTTTTGTTAATAAATAATATCCCCCTTATTATTAGAAATAAATTCCAGCATGAGCATAATCTGTTGCTGCGAATTTCTCAAAGCGTAGCAGCAAAATTAATAAGCACTTTATTCATGGATATTACATTGGATCAGTACTTTGAGACTATGCAGTACTTGTGTATTAATTACTTATAATCCCTTTTTGTTAATTTTAACGATAAAGGCTTTATAAACAAGAATGTACAGGATGACCATTTTATCTACTGGCGTGAAGTAACATTAAGGTGATAAATCTCTTTACGACATAGAAATAATTAAAGTCATATATACAGTTAGCAGAACAACTTATATCGTGCAAAAATATATTTTTTACAAATTTGGTATTGCCAAAAATCGTTGTGGGCGAATGGCGAAAGCCATTTTTTATATATCTTTTAAAATATTCTTTTGCGGCGCTGATATTAAAAAAATCTAAAATCAGTTCTTTTACAAGTCTGTGCCAGAATTTGCCGTAGAATGGTAAAACTTTTTATGAAATATTAGATCTATTCAGTTAAATAATCCATTGCGCCAAATGGACCAGTTAAGGGTTATTTTTATGAAAATAATTTTGCCTAACCAAAATATGAAAATGAAATGATTAAAAAAAGAAGGCAAATACAAAATACAAAAAGCATATCACTTTATATCGCGCACTTAAAATAATTGTTAACGTTTCCAAAATCTATCTGTTTTCGTCTTCTGATCTTATTCTGACTTCGTTTTAGTTATTTTTGACAGATTAAATTTGTTTGCTTTTGTCCGTTTTCACAGCTAGATATCAAAAAATGTCTACTCTATTACTGCTTACTTTATCTTGCAGAATTTGTAGCCAGGAAGGATCCCAGTTCACAGAATAATTTAAAACACATATTCAAAAAAATAATCGCGGTGTCATTTAATTTTTTTAACGGTAATATTTTTCTTTTCCAAAATTTTAGACGAACCCCACTGAATTACATGGTCGTTTTCCCAAGCGACATCGCAAAGTAATTAAAGTTGCAGAAGGGACACACATAAGTATAACCGATCATCTTATCTTTGCATATCACGTATCACTAACATTGAAGCTTTCAAGTGAAAATAAAAAAGAAATTTGGACACCGTATTGATATCGACCAATTTTTCAAACAAATGCAGTTACTGTAACCTGTTTTATACAACTATTCACAACCAGAATGGATTCCAAGAACAACACATCTGAAAATGTAACAGAAATAGAGCTAAGCTAAATAATCTAACGCCAGAAGTGTAACAAACTCTCGTTTGTGCATGTGAAGGTCGATTTATCCCAATACCTTTTGGAAAATGTGTATAAAAATTTTAAGTAAAGCAATACTGGTAAATTATGTTTAGTAAATATATTTACAATTCTTTCGACTACAACCACGGAGGTAGGTATAAATAATATATAAGATTATAACAAAATAAGAGAACAATACGAGTTCTGTTCAGAAAATAACCGAACTTTATTTTTTAAACTCTATTATTAATTTTATACATTATTGGTTCTTGTCTCCTTCAAAGTATTCACACACTTTTCCCAGCGGTGTTTCCATTTGTGCTATAAAGTCTGTGACGAATTTGTTTTGATGTCATCAATAATCTGAATACGGCGTCCTTTCAGCATTAATTTTAATTTCGAAAATAAGAAAAAATCGCAAGGAGCCAGGTCTGGTGAGTAAGAAGGGTGAGGAAAGACAGTAATCTGAATTTTGCCTCAAATCTGACGAATTAACAAAGTTGAGTGTGCGGGTACATTATCATGATACTAGAACCATGGGTTGTCTTGCCAGAACCCTGGTCTCTTCTTGCGGATTTCTTCACGTAACCTTTATAAAACACATTGATAGTGCAAAATCCTGACGTGAAAATATTGCGATTTAGACAAACTCACCTTAGTTCAAAAGTTGATACTTACAGAGATACAGGGTGTTTAATGCTAAATATTATTTTAGTTTTTTCTTATTTATTTCATAATAAATGCTCAAATCGAGATGAAATTTTGGTGTTAGGGGTTTTCTGGGGGCGAGAGATTGAAATATATCCATGGTTTGCTTGTAGCTCATAGAGAGCGCCACCTGCGCTAGGTCGAATGCGTTGAAAACGACAGAACTTTTTTATCTTTCAAAAATCTAATTCTCAGGTAGCAAATTCTGATTTTACAACTTCTTTTACACAAAAAAGCTATACTTTTTGATAGTCGCTATCTTGCACCGTTCTCAAGATATTTAGCTTTGGTAATTCGAGTAATCAAAATAAGGTACGAATGTCAAAAAGAACAAGAGTTTATTTCAAATTATAAATTGTGATGAACAATTGAATATCGAATATTACAATAAATGTTCAACATGTCCGCCTCCAACTTCAATACATTTATTAACGCGTTTGTTCAAAGACTGCCGTATTTTAAAATAGAGATTCTTGTTACGAAATGATTCGGCGGCATTTACAATTTTCTGCCATAGCTCTTCGCGGGTGTTTATAGTTTCTCTATAGACAACTGATTTCATGTAGCCCCAGAAACAAAAATCCATAGGATTAAAGTCAGGACTACGAGGAGGCCATAATATTCGACTCCCACGACCGATCCAACGATCCGGAAAAATGTGGTCAAGATAGTTCCGTACTCTGACAGAATAATGAGGGGGAGCTCCATCTTGCATGAAAAATAGATTTTGCCGTGTATTCAGTGGTAAATCGTCGAGGTAGTCAACTAAATGGTGCTGCAGGAAATCTAAATACAAGTCACCATTTAGATTTGGAGGAAGCTCATGTGGACCCAAAAGGTGATTTCCTATGATTCCGCACCAAACATTTATCTTAAATTCATGTTGGAAGTGACGCTCACTGACTACGTGAGGATTTTCATTATCCCATATGTGCTTGTTTCTAAAATTGAAAATTCCTCGACGAGTAAAGGTCGCTTCATCAGTGAATAGTACATTATCCAAAAATTCCTGGTCAAGGTTTTGCTGATTGCGCATAAAATGAGCAAATTGTAATCTAGCTGGTAAGTCTGCTGCTAAAAGATTTTGCACGGGTGTAAAATGGTAGGGATATAAATTTTCCTTGTGAAAGATTTTGAGAACTGTTGTTTTACTAACACCGGTTTCTCTAGCTACCTGCCTGCTGCTAACTTCTGGATTTCCTGCCACTCTTACTAAAATTTCTTCTTCTTGGTGAACTGTAACAGTACGCCCTGCGTTGTCTCTTTTAGGACGAAAACTACCAGTTTCTCCAAGTCTATTAAAAAGTTCTTGAAATAGTTTCCGATTTGGTTGCCTTCTATTCGGATACAACTCTGAATACCGACGAAGCGCTCGACGTCCAACATAATCTGATTGCGCATAAACGCAAACCATATCGCGCATTTCTCCATTTGAAAATAAATTATGGCGTGGCATGTTATCTCGCACTACGATTTAGATCATAAAGTAAAGAATACTTTTAATAAGGCACGAATAATACTGTAATATTACTGACAGCACTAAGATAAGTGGAAAATGTCAAAATTGGATTTTAACATAAGCCTACTTGAAAATTTTTGCCGATTTGTAATTGAATGCAAATACATTGGAATTTTCAATGGCAAATTTTACGAGAACGGTGCAAGATAGCGACTATCAAAAAGTATAGCTTTTTTGTGTAAAAGAAGTTGTAAAATCAGAATTTGCTACCTGAGAATTAGATTTTTGAAAGATAAAAAAGTTCTGTCGTTTTCAACGCATTCGACCTAGCGCAGGTGGTGCTCTCTATGAGCTACAAGCAAATCATGGATATATTTCAATCTCTCGCCCCAGAAAACTCCTAACACCAAAATTTCATCTCGATATGAGCATTTATTATGAAATAAATAAGAAAAAACTAAAATAATATTTAGCATTAAACACCCTGTATCTCTGTAAGTATCAACTTTTGGACTAAGGTGAGTTTGTCTAAATCGCAATATTTTCACGTCAGGAATCTAGTCATGAATTTTGGCCCATTACATCGCGACCACCCTGTAAAGTGAGCATCACTTTGACATTGGATCGGGACTAACGTGCTTTCTTGGGGCGTGGAAATCCTTTGCTAATCCATTGTAATTATTGAACTTTTGTCTCAATGTCGTAGCCGTAAACTCAGCTTTGGTCTCTCGCTATGATCCTTCGAATGAATGTTTCATCACCACTGATTTATTCAAGGAGTTGCCGACTAACGTCCACATGATTTTCTTTGTTGTTCTATCATCAAACGAGGAACAAATTTTGCTGCAATTCGATACATCTTCAATTTTTCAGTCAAAATTTCATGAGCATGACCCATTTGATATGCTAACCTCTTCTGCAATTTCGCTAACAGTCAATCGGTGCACAGTGGGCGAAAACGCTCAAAATTCCTTACGAGGTAGTAAAAGTTGTCCAAATTGGGATATATTTTTTTAAATACTCGTAGTCATGTCCGCTTTCTTATGTCACTGCGACAATAGCTATATTTTAAGAGCTCAACTTACGATACCTTAAATACTCTCACAAACTGGGTTTTATGGGTTTTATGGATTAAGTTGCAAAGATTTAGGTCTTATAGGTTTTGGGTTACATGGGTTTAGGTCTTATAAGTTGTCTTATGGATTTAGATTTTATGAGTTTAGATCTTATTGATTTAGATTTTATGGCTCTGGATTTTGTGGGTTCGAGATTTATAGGTTTAGGTTTTATGGGTTTACGTTTCGTAGGTTTAAGTATTATGGATTTAAGATTTCATGGGTTTAGGTCTTATAGGTTTAGGTTTTATGGGTTCAGGTTATGTTCGTTTAGGTTTTATCGACTTATTTTACTTATTTAGATCTTATTTTTTACATTTTAGGGCTCTGGGTTTTGTCGGTTTGGGTTATATCTGTTTAGGTTTCATGGGTTTAGGTCTTATAATTTAGGTTTAATGGATTTAGATTTATTAGATTAAGTTTTTAGGTTTATGGTTTCAAGAATTTGTGGTTGAAGGGTTTACAATTAACTGGTTTTAAAATTTATACCTTACATCTCGCCTTACATTTTTTATATTCGCTAAATATTGTTTATACTTTGTGGTATAATTTATGGGAGACATTTCTGATTGTATATAGTTTATAAAAGTATTTGAGATATCGTAATTGAGATCTTAAAACATTGCAATTGTCGCAGTGACATAAGAAAGCGAACATCATTACAAGTATTTTAGTATTTTAAAAATATATATCCCAATTTGGACAACTCTTACTTCCTCTCAAGGAATTTTGAGCGTTTGTGCTCACTGTGCTGCACATTTTTTCTGATCGTGGTAGTCATCAGTTGAAGTCGAATGCCTTCCTGGTCGAGGATCATCTTTAATTGACTGACGACCGCTTTTGAATAAGGAAAACCATTCATAATATTGCGTACAGCCTAGAGCATCATCTCCGTAAGCGTGTTTCAAAAGTTAAAACGTTTCCGTGAAAGTTTTCCCCAGTTTCACGCAAAATTTTAGGTTGCATCGTTGTTCCAGAAAATCGCACATTGCAAAAAACGTCACAATTTTTTTTGTGAAATTATACGAACGTATTTTTGTATAGTTAGGTATTTAGAAAAAATGGAAACTACAATAATAAAGTAATTTTTTACTGTACATTTTATGTAAATAACATTTTGTTTGCAATAAAAGCCACTGATAGAATTTCAATTTGGATTCCTTCATACTTCTAATCACAGGTCATCGCGATGTGCTCTGTAAAATTCTGCCTGATCGTTTATTTTTATGTCATGCCATTAAAAAAAACAACAAGGTAATTGCGTTTTAGATAATACAAATTAAATTTATATAGGACACGATCCGAAAACAATGTTTAGTCGACTTTAAAAGCTACGCAAACAAAAACAAGTAAACAGGAACGAATTTTATTCATACGTAAAAAATATAAACGTCATGTTTTCACATGAATAGCAATTCCGCATTCATCTCATGAGAATGGAAGCAGTTCCTCAAGTCAACGCAGAAGGAAACTTTTAAAAAGTACCTACGCGTATATGCCGAGATTGAATAAAATCGTTAAAACTTAACTAGAGTGTCGAAGTCTACATCTTGATTCCTCCGTACCGTGAAACATCATTAAATTTAAAGCTAATGACGGCCTTTCTAAGAAATTATCCACGAGTCACGTCTCGCGCCTCCGCCAAGAAGTTCGGGGGGTGAAACTGAGTCCGTGACGTCGTAACTCGCGACGCAGGGCGACACTTCTTAACGAGTACAATTTTTAAATTCCTTAAAATGCTTTTTGGCTTCTTGAGCAAATCTCCTTCGGATTCTTTCAGTCATATTAAGGGAATTAAGGATTTAAGGATTTGGAATACTTAAGAATCGCAACGGATTTTATGAAACAAATGTAATGCGGGGATTTTTAAAGTGACAACTAATGGGATGACATCAAAAGGATCGTCAAAGACCATTTCCTGTTTAGTTAAAAAGTTTACGGAAGGAACGGTAAATGATTTTTATCAAAAATGTGCTCTATAGGGCTAATGCTATAAGTAAATATATGCAAAATATAAATAAAGTCAGTCAGGCCAATTTTCAAGGAATGTAATGTGTTCACAACATGAGTAATGCACACACAAATATATACAGGATGATTCAGTCATAATGTCATTAATTTTAAGAGAAGATACGGAAAAATTAGTAGAATACGAAGATGCGATTAAAAAAAATTAAATTATTATTTAAACCCCTTTTCAGACCGCTCCTGACTGTTGACCTACAAAGGTTTGTCGAAAATGAACCTACCGTATTTGATCACTAACCTAGCTTTTACTACGTTTTTAATCACGAACGTTAAAAACAGACCTTTTACATATGAATGAATAAGATAATTTTTCACATTTTAAATATTAACAAGTATTATTTACTTGTTCATAATCAAATGTATAAAGATAATTGTTTTCGAATGTTGGGTTATTTAGTATTTTTAATATTGATAACGTTTTTAGTTTTTAGTATTACGTTAATTATACAGTTTGTAGTACGTATACCTTATTGTGTGTCTCATTACTTTTCAAAGAGTAGTATTGTGCCTATCTATTTAAAATGACAGTATGGTTAAAAAAACACCAACTCATCCATCCACAGAACTTGGATAAGATTGGAATCCGCTGCACTTTGATTTGAAGCCTATTGCAAAATGCAGGACGCCAGCGCGTTCCCTGTTGCGAAGTAGAGCGTCAAGTTAACGCGATTTAAAGAGTAATTTGCTTATTTCTTAAAAGGTCGATTTTTTTTTCAATTTTCTGTCTTTATTAGGCCTTCCGAATACGTGGTTAAAATTAATGACATTATGACTGAATCTCCCTGTATACTAATACAAGGTGTTCATTTTCGAGCCACAATTTTTATATTGATTATAACTGTCACCCCCAGTTAACCTTAGTTGATTTTTTTTATTTTATGTGGAAATGTTAATTATGAAATTTACTCAGGGTGATCTAAAACTTAAGAAGTAAAATATTAAATGAACTTGAAATGTGTAAGATAATCATCGTTTACTTAATGTAAACTACTTTCAAACTTATAATAAATGAAATGTAAAATTATGAAAAATTATGTATTATTCTACACAGATAATAAACAATTAAGTAATTTAAAGTTAAACGAATGAAACCGTGACTGCCGAGCATATGCAACCAACATTACACAATTGGTACAGCCAACTAAAAATCCTTACATCTCAGCGTCACCAACATTAGTGATTCGTTTACAATGAACAATGACACACCGTTACGTCTACGCTCTAGATAATGCGATCGCTGATTCGTTGAATAGAATCTCGTGAACAATTTTACCAATCACCAGCCGGCGAAACAGAATGTTGTGTTTTAATGTAATCTTGATCTTATTGTTTTAGTAATTTTTAATTTCACTCAAATTTTATTGCCAACATGAAATAAAATTACTGTTCCAAACAAAATTACTGGTCACGTGGCTTGCAATCATTTATGAAGGCTCTGTATATTCTACTAAATTCAGTTCAAGTTTTTTAACTTATTAAAGCGAAATACCTAAGAGCTGAATTACTGCAAAATTCAGGAGTAGATTTTCATGTCGCCAGCATGTAGAGCACTTATCCCAGGTGTTTGCATGCACTTAAGTACTTTTACTTAAGTAAATTTTCTCCAGTTTCTGATTTAGAGATTAGAGGGAATATTAATTTGAAGAATCCTATCTAATATGCATATTTTTATATCACAGAAAACTTTTATATTCAAATTAAGGTGTATTGTCTAATATTAATTATGTACCTACTATTATTATTATTTATTTATTCCTTCAGAATTTTTTTTTACAATTTTTACAGGAAGGGTTCTGTAACAAGTGGAAAAGCAAAATCTTATGTCAAAGTAACTATACAATTTTAGGAGAATGAGAAAAAAAAAAGAAAAAAATCAAATAACTTAATATTACAATTACAAAACAACAACAATATTAATTATGTGTTTAACATAATTTTAGAATATTCAGTAGGTATTTAAAAAATAATACTATTTACTAAACGTTCAGAATTTGTTTTCCTAAATTATTATTATTTTTTTTTTAAGTGCCTTAATACGTGCCTAAAATTGTGAACAATTTAAATCCTGCCTAAAATTCTGAAAATAATTATAAACGTCTGTAAATTTCCAACTTATTGAAAACAACAGAGTTATTAATAAAAGTCAATTTAAAAATCTTAACTGATCCCTGTATATAGGGACCAGTTAAGATTTTACCAACCAAAATTACCTATATACAAAGTTGCATCTCTGAGGAGTTATTAGCCCTCAAAGTGGGGCCCTAAATTTCGAAAAAAATTAATATCTCTGTAACTCTCTCTCTTTAGCGTAGAAGAACCAAATTTGGGACATGATTTTAGGTTTATTACAATTCTTCCACACTTCTTTTACAGTTTCCTTCGCAGAAACCTAGCACAAGTAGCATCAACTTGTTGCATCAACTAAATATAAATTTTCCAGCCATTTTCAACAACAATCAGAGGCAATTGTTGAAATAAAATAATGTTATTACTAACTGATAAGTTTGAAAGATAAATTCATACACGGTTTGTCTTGAAAATCATAAGGTTTTTTTAACAAGAGTAAAAAAATCTGCTGTGAATTAATATTATAATTTTACAATTCGCTCAATGAAAAAAAAGTTCTGAACAATTTTATGGGTGAGTCATCCCCAATGAACACCTTGTAGTGCTTCAATTAACTTTAAATCACAGTCAAAGAAGACCAGTAATAAACCTAAATCATGTACCAAATTTGGTTCTTCTACGGTACCTAAAGTGTTGCAGATATTAATTTTTTTCGAAATTTAGGGCACCACCTTGGGGGCTAATAACTCCTCAGGGGTGCAACTTTGTATATAAGTAAGTTTGGCTAAATTACAATATTTTGAACACCCCTACATGTACCTGCCCTGTGTCGGTTCTTATGCGGGACACCTTGTATATGATGAAAGTGCCTTTATCTTCAACTAAGTAATGTATGAATAACGGTTTGACCAATTTGTGACTCATACTATACTAATACTGGGTAATTTAGCTATTGGACCTGAATAAATTAGACAGTAACAAGTAGATTAAACTTGTAATCAAATCGCATTTCTCCATTTTAACTAAAAGCAGTTGCACTCTTCCAAATTTATGTGGGACACCCACGTAAACATAATTTTTGCTTTTTCATTTCAAAATATTTTAAATACTTAAATTTTAATTCTAATTTATCTATTAACTAAACAGTACTACATTTTTTACACAAGGATTGATCCCAATACATCTGGATTATTTCAACTAATGGTTTTATTGAAAACAAGTACTCTGCGGGCTTCATGCCCTTTCCAGCATTGAATTACTCCCTCAATATCTAATAAACAGCTAAGATCATTCGTAACGGAATCACCAGACACCAATTACAAACTCTGCAGGTACTATGGAATTATGACAAATGCCTCACTAGGCGAAACAAACCCTTTAGCTAATAAAGCAGTCGATAAACAACAAGCGAACAAAGTAGTTGTTTCTTACAATTTCATTAATTAAAAGGAAATTTGGACTAGTGCGACGACACTAACCACGCTTTCATAGTAGCTACAGATTAGTAGGTCACCCTATACCAGTAGCTACAAAGATGCTTTGTTTCGGTAGGTATTGATAGCGATGAATTTAAGATATGGTATATCCTTTATGAGTTTTATCTCACGAACACTCAAAATACGTTATTTGTTTCGCACACTTAAATAAAAATCACACAATACTTTGTTAACACAAACATTACAAAAAATTTTAATATAAAAAATGTTTTCCTTATGAAATTGGTTCATTTGTTACCTACCTATTTTATCATGCCCATTATATTAGAGTTAGCATTAAAGCGAAATGAGTTGATAGGGTATCGCGATAATTTCGGTCACTCGGTATAATTACAGATGCTGGTGTGTCTCATCTGCCTCGACATCTCTTCTGCATTTATCAGAAAGANGTTTATTATTTTTAAATTTCAACGCCCTGTATCTCGAAAATGAACCGCTTTAGGACATATGTTTCTTAAGTAAACTGCACTTATTTTTGGATTTTTTACATACCATATCCGTTTGTAATACCTATTCATTAACACCCTGTATATCAACGATATCCGTCATTGTTTCAAATTTTGTAAATTTTTACTTTATGCAGATGATTTACTCTCAAATAAATAATTCCGATAATTGTATTGCCTACCAGGAATATTTAAACTCTTTCTTTGAATACTGTAAATTGAACAAGCTTCAATTAAATTTAAGTAAATTTTTCTATATTAGTTTTTCCCTTAACCAAAATATATACTCTAATAATTATAACTTTAATAAGAATATTTTAAATCAAGTTGAAGAAATAAAAGATCTTGGGGTTGTATTTGATAGGAAAATGAGTTATTCTTCACATATTGATTATATAACTTTAAAAAGCCACAAAATGCTTGGTTTCATTGTCAGAGTTTGCAAAAATTTTAGGTCGATTTTTGCTATTAAGTCTGTATATTTTGCATACGTGCACAGCATAATTAATTTTGCATCTAGTAAAACATTTTTTTCTAGCTCTTACTCCTTTTGAGTAATCTTGAAAAACCCCTTTATTTTATGTTTTTTCTCCCCTGGCCGGGGGTAGAAAAAAAATTACTGTCTTATTGTTATTATACAGGGTGTTTTTGAATGGAGTAGCATAAATGATACCAGTGAATCTACATTTCAATAGAACACGGTCTGCAAAAAATCGCCTTAGTAAAATGTTCACCCCTGAAGACATATGGGCCATCAAACTTTTAAAAAAAATTATGAAAATTGGCTGTAATTTGAAAACCGAACGAGGTACAAATAATAATTTTTTTACAGGTTGTTTACTAATACAGATGCGAGTTTTCAACTATTTTTCGAAAATTTTAACCCCTCGAAAGGGGTTGAAATAACCACC
>NW_019416228.1:400006-404704 GCF_000390285.2 Anoplophora glabripennis | reverse complement strand
ACCAGTGCTAGAATTTCTTCTTCTGCTCTAGGAGTGGATACCGACCTTGGTCTTCCGGATAAATGGCACTGTTTGCTCAAGGAACCGGTATCACGCAATCTTTGGTGAATTCTTCCAAACATGCGTTGTGAAGGAATCTGGCGATTTGGATAAGCGTCAACATAAAGACGTCGCGCTTCGGTGGCGTTCCCATTAGCACGACCATACATGAAATGCATGTCTGTTAATTCTGCGTTAGAGTAACCAGCCATAGCGAAAGAAAACTTGTGCACTGAGAACAACTGTCAAATACGTACTGTTTATTTCACTAAACATTAACCAACTATTATAAGAAAATACACAACGTTTTTGCAAAATAAAAAAGGGGCTAAAAATCATAAAACATTCCATATCTCCGCAACCGTTACTTTGCGGAACCATGTTTATTGATACTTCTGCTTATTTTGGTTCATACTATTACCTCCTTAAATATTTTACACTCTTTTTTTAACACCCTGTATGTCACAGCTCTAAATCAAGCCAAATACGGGGTCTGTTGAGAAAATAACCGAACTTTATTTTTTTAAACTTTATTATTCCTCTATTGATACACTTTTCCCAGCGGAGTTACCATTTCGTTAAACAGTTCCGGATAGCTTCATTAGAAATGATCTTTAAAGTCTGAGACGAATTTGTTTTGATGTCATCAATAATTTGAAAACGGCGTCCTTTCAGCACTGCTTTTAATTTCGGTAATATTAAAAAAATCGCCAGATTTTGAGAGTAAGAAAGGTGAAGGAAGACAGTAATCTGATTTTTGGCATAAAAGTGACGAATTGACATAGCCAATTATGGGGGCGCGCTGTCATGGTGAAAGTATCATAACTTGCCTTGCCACAACTCTGGTCTATTATGGATTTTTTTTACGTAATCGTTGTAAAACGTCATGACAGTACATATGGTTCATTGTTTCAAAATTCAAAATACGCAATTCCATTAAAGTCGAAAAAACAGTGAGCATCACTTTGACATTGGATCGAGACTGACGTGCATTTTTGGGGCGTGGAAAGCCTTTGCCAATCCATTGTGATTGAACTTTATTTCAATGTACTAGCCGAAAATCCAGCTTTCGTCTCCCATTATGAATGTTTCGTCGTCATTGGATCGTTCAAGGAGTTGCCGACAAACGTCCACACAATTTCGTTTCTGTTGTTCGGTCATCAAATGGAGAACAAATTTTGCTGCAACTTGATGCATATTCAGTTTAGTCAAAATTTCATAACATGACCTAATTGAGATGTCAAACTCTTCTGCAGTTTCTCTGACAGTCAATCGGCGATTTGCACGCACCAGATCTTTGACTTTCTGAACGTGGAAGTGATCAGTTGAAGTCGAAGGCCTTCCTAATCGGGGCTCATCTTCACTTCACTGACGTCCACTTTTAAATCGTGAAAACAATTCGTAACATTGCGCGCCACCCAAAGCGTCATCTCCGTAAGCTTATTTCAAAAGTTGAAACGTTTCCGTGAAAGTTTTCCCAGTTTCGCGCAAAATTTTACCAGAAAATCGCACATTTCAAAAATCGTCACTAGCACTTAAACACAATATCACGAAAGCAGGTATCAACAATCCAAGAATATGTAGTTACAGAGGAGGTTATGCGCAACGAATATCCCTAAATATCTCCATTAGGCAACCGCATATCACTAATATCTCCATTAGCGCGTAGGTAATTCAAAAAGTTGGGTTGTTTTCTGAACAGACTTTGTATATCTACATAGTGCTGTAAAGTAAACCAACCTGGGGTTAAGCTGATTTTTAGAATCTTATTATGAATTTATTGCAGTAGACAAGTGACAAAATTCAGAAGAATAGGAAGAAATAACCTGTAGTGACATATTTTGTAACAGTTTTCAGTACCTGTCTACTTAATTTACGTATTATTTAGCAACATGTGTACAGACAGGCGACGAGTGGTGTGCTACGATATAGTTCTCCTAATTTGTGTTAAATGTTCCATTTCCTAAGAAAATTGAAACAGTTGTAACATTTAAATATCGCAGTGGACCAGTTAAACGTTCTGAAAGCTATTCCTAACACCACATGGAAATGTACTAACTGCCAGACCACTTCATCTTTGAACACTGTTGTTGATCCAGGTGAATCTTTAAACAATCAGAATTTGTTGTCATTTATGATGGATATTAAAAATAATTTGAATAATATGAAGAATAGACAAGACGAACTTATAGTATCTGTTTCTTTTTGTTCTGATAACGTCTCCGACTTTGAACACGCACTATCAAGTATTAACAATCACATAAAAACAATTGAAGAATAAAACAAGACAATGTGCAACTAAAGGAAGAAACAAAGTCTCTGAACTCTCGTATTAATGATTTAGATCAACATACTAGACTTAATAATTTGGAAATACAAGGTGTTCCTGAAAAACGGAATGAGAATTTACTCGGCGTTATTGTTAGAGTGTCAGAATTTCTCGATCTCAATCTGGATACCAACTGTATTGAGTCAATATATAGAGTTCGATCGTTTAATCTTGAAGTTCCCAAGAGTATAATCGTTCAATTCAGCTCCTCAAATATAAAAAATCTTAATTTAAATGCTGCCAAAGCTAAGAGAATTTCTAGCCCTAACCGAACACTAGCAGTTGAAGATGTTTCCAATAATTTGTACATTAATGATCACCTAACAGCTGAGAATAAACTTTTATATAAAAACACTAGACTTACAGCAAAAGCCAAAGGTTATAAGTATGTCTGGCTCAAAAGCTGCAGTATTTTCGTTAGAAAGAACGACTCGCCAAAAATAACGCTGATTAAAAATTCAGACCAGCTTGGTAATTTGTAAGTTCAATTGTATTCACTATTATTTCCTATCTTTGTATGATTTACGGATCATCAGATCATCTATCTGTAACTTATCAAAACGTTCGTGGGCTAAGATCAAAAACAGCTCAATTTAAATTGAATACAGTGAACAGTAATGCCGACCTGATTTTTCTGACGGAGTCGTGGTTGAACAATAGTGTGTTCGATAGTGAAATTTTTACTAATAGCCAATCTGTATTTCGGCGCGATCGCGATAGATCTGATAGTGGTAAACGTAATGGAGGTGGGGTGCTAGTGGCAGTACCATAAACAAAAGGCAGTACGATCCGATATACAGACACTGAGAAGATTTGATTGGCAAAGCGAAGCGGAGGATATATGGGTATCACTTGTAGTCGACAAGAGAGTTAAAATACATTTATGCTGCGTTTATTTACCTCCAGCTGACATCTATGCCGCTGCTTGCTTTAGTAATAATCTTTATAAACTGTTTACTTCTCTACCTGATTACATATTTCTCATATGTGGTGATTTCAATTTACCTAGTGTCAATTGGATTTCTGTAAATAATTGTTTACACTTCACTCCTTTAAATGTTGATCAAAGATCTTCTACATTAATAGACACATTTTCCTATTGTGAGTTAAAACAATTTAATTCAGTATTAAACATTAACAATAGATTATTAGATTTAATATTATCTAATTGTGATAACATATATAGTTTACAATATTGCAACAGTTCATTTGTTGATGAGGACTTTCATCATCCATGTCTTGAATTTATTTTCTCTTGTCCTTTAATTAAATCACTATAGTCTAACAATACTTTTATACCCAACTTTAAAAAAAACTAATTACATTGCAATCAATAATTATTTAGAAAATATCAGTTGGTATGATCTTTTTATGAACAAAAATATAAATGAATCTTCATCTTCTTTACGAGAAAATTAGTTATGTTATAACTAATTATGTTCCTAAGAAAATTGTAAATACGAAGTTTCCTTTCTACTTTTCAAACTATTAATGTTATTAAAGAAAAAATTAAATTTCATGAAAAATGGAAAACTTATAGAAATGAATCTGATTATAGATTGTTCTGTACTTTAAGACATAGGTCTAAGAAACTTATACGTAAAGATTATTTTAATTATATAAAATCTTTAGAAGATGCGATACCTAAAAACACTAAAAAATTTTGGCAGTATGCTTTTTCTCAAAAAGGTCGTGGTTCTTTTCCTAATTCTATTAAACATGGCGATAATTTTATTTTCAGTGGTGTAGACATTTGTACGCATTTTGCCAATTTTTTTCAGTGTCTATGAACCGTATGACCAGTGTCCTATTAAAATCAATAATTTCAATAATATCAATAATATTAACAATGTAATTGTAACGAGAGGCGAAGTATTAAATACTTTAATTGAACTGGACGAAAACATAGGGGCCGGACCTGACGGTATTCCCTCAAATTTTTGTAAAAAATGTGCAGATTCCCTTTATAACTCTCTCACTTTGTTATTTAACAAGTCTCTTGAAGAATGAGATTTTCCTGACACATGGAAGCAAGCTTTTGTGATTTCTATTTACAAAAAAGGTGATAAAAAAGTTTCCAACTATCGACCAATTAGTAAATTAAATATTCTTAGTAAAATTTTTGAACGTATATGTTATAAGCATTTACTTAGCGCGGTTAAATCGTCTATAATTATTGAGCAACATGGATTCTTTCCACATAGATCTATCGAATCCAATTTAGTAATATACTCCCAATATATTACAAGTGCTATGGATAGCCAGACTCAGGTGGATGCCGTGTATACCGATTTTAGCAAAGCATTCGATAAAATTAATCATAATATACT
>NW_019416228.1:388620-397465 GCF_000390285.2 Anoplophora glabripennis | reverse complement strand
AAAAATTTTAGGTCGATTTTTGCTATTAAGTCTGTATATTTTGCATACGTGCACAGCATAATTAATTTTGCATCTATCGTATGGAGTCCTCAATATACCATATATAAGTCTCGACTTGAGGCCATACAGAACAGATTTATGCGATATTTACACTACAAGGAGAGTGGTGTGTATTCTTTTCATTGTAGCACGATGTTACGAAATCATTATCATATTATTTCATTGGAGAATCGAAGAATTATTGCCGAAGCAGTATTTTTGTATAAGCTTCTTAATGATTTTATCGATTCCCCAGATTTATTAGCCTTGATCTGTTTACATGTACCACAACATGATTTTAGAGTAAATGCACTGTTTCATGAGACTTTTTATCGAACTAATTCTGGTCAAAACTCTCCTATAAACAGAATATGCAGACATTTTAACTTATACTGTGGTACTCTAGATATTTTTCATTCCTCGCTCATTAGTTTTAAAAGATTTTTAAAGGGAACTATTATTGTAAATTAACATTTTCTATTATAATAATCTTTTCTGTACTTTTATATTCAATTAGCTTTAAGTAATTTGTGGGCATAGTTTTGGGCTATAAAGCCTGTGTTTGTCCCTTCTCCATAAATAAATAAATAATATAACGTGGTTTTTAACTTTTTAGCATGAAATATAAGTGCAATACGAAGTGCAATAATAAGAATAATAATAATTCTCACGACTCTACTTGCTATGGCTTTACTAACTCCACATAATTCTGGAGAGATTCTTAGAATCCATTGGCAAAAAAAATGTATGTCAAAAGTAGCTGTTCTCTGGCATTGAGATAGTTATTTCTACATAGGAAAATAAAAAAATTAGGTACTGTAATTTTCAAAATATATAGAAATATAGAACATATACCTTGGCGTACGGTGATTGATAATATTTCTACTGTACGTGGGGAAAGCCTAAATCTTGTGAAAAAGTCTTTTGGGTCATATTCTTCAAAAAAATGTGTCCTTTAAAAATTCGCGGTCTCCTAACCTCCTTATGGAAACTCTAAGCATTTACCTCGTAATTTTCAAAATTCATTTTTGATTTACATTTTTAATATCTCAGTTACCTCTTAGGTTATAGGTTAACTTTAACTACAAATCTTCACCCAAGGTTCTGGGTATCTTTATCATAACATAACCAAGACATTGAAGTTAACCAGATGTCGTGAAACAGCTCACTTGCAGTTAACCTTTGATAAGAAATTAACTACAAGTTAACCACAGATTGTGAAACTGGGTGTAAGTGTGACAACATTTAAAATGCAAAATACAAAATAATCCCGTGAAAATTTGAACACATTACACACATTTTACTACTAAAGTTATTTTGTTATTCACGGCAAAAACATTTTTAAATTGTTCATCGCGTCCCCTGCCAGCGCCATCATAACAGAAATATATGTATATTGGCGGTTCCCGAAGTCATGTCTACGTTTTATTTCTGTTGACAGGGAAATGTGTCTCGTGGGAATATCTTTCTGCACGTATACATATAGGACATGTGGGGAATACGCATATGTAACGCTTGCGAATATACACATGGCTGCTGTAGGTATAACTCTTCTGCTTTTTCTGAAGTTGCTTAAAAATTGAGGGCTAATATGATTTAAATTATTGACAACTCGTGTCGCATTTTTTTATTTAAATGTAGGATTTACCTTTTCCTAGGCTTAAAGAATCTGAACTTTATTATAAGAAATTGTGACAAATATGCAGACATGGTACCTATAATTTTGAAAAGAAAAGAATAGTAAGGCCCATATTAATTTTGCACTGAAAGAAATACCAGTTACCAGTAACACCAGCAACTACAAATTTATGGTAACAATTTAGTTGGATAAAATGCAAATATAGAGGATGTCCCAAAGGAAACGCAGCATTTCATATAAGAAAAAAAAACGTTTAATTAATTACAAAGATAGCAATGTTTTTACATGTTTTTAAAGACATTGCCATTAAATATAAAAGAGGATATCGGCCATCCGTGACTCATTTGCATACTTGACTTCATTTAAGAAAATTGTCTATCACGCTTTTGCATACCTAAGGCTGAATTTCTTTAATAACTCCCGAATTTCTGCCTTTAATTCAGGAATGGCATTCATTTGAGCAGAATAAACTTTGGACTTTACGAGTCCCCACAAAAAATTCAATAGCACCTCACGATATCGTTCTCCATTGACAGTCATCGTTTCCAGCCTCATTTGCAAAAAAGAACGGACCACCAGCGTAAAATCCACACCACACTGTCACTCTTTGGTCGTTCTTGAATTACCCGAGGATTGTCTCTGCTCCAAATTCGACAGTTTTGTTTTATTTGTTCATGTACCCACTAGACGGAAATGCGCCTCGTCGATAAAAATGATTTTCTTAGCAAAATCACCGTCTACTTGTTGATTCTCTAGCATCCAATCAATGGTCGTCTGGTTTCAATTCCTGGGATAGCTGAATTTTGAATTTATGAAAGTATATATTTTTTTAAAAATAAAATGTTATGGCGTTGCATTACAAAAGTACTGGTAAATTTGTAGGCACTCTAAACATTACAATTGATACAACCATGTATATTGCACTTGAGTAAATTCAAATGTAATGTTCTTTATCGAGTTAACAGAATAAATTTACTGTTTAAATTCGTCCTTGTGTCCTTATTAAAAGAAGTAAATAATAATAGGATAAAAATAATATGATATTTCATATAGCCATAGAAACATAAACAAACAGACTTAAACATATTTCAAAAAATAAACACGTCATTCATAGTTTCGAGAACGAAAACATATTAATTTTCGAAACTAAGTTTTAATTTTAATTTGTCTCCTATTTTCAACGTGAATTTTTTGATTAATCAAAATTAGTTTCATAAAAATTATTCTTGACTGTTCCTTTTGACGCAAGGGTTTATTTAATTACCTAACTTTCTAATTATTTCAAAGGTGGTAAAATACTCACAGTGCAAAAAATTTCTAGTACCTAACAAAAGTAACTAAATCTCGAATTTTTCAAAATTTGTACAGAGGAACGATTTTAAATGATTTAATTGTTCATCATACTAAATCTAAACATCACCCTCGTTGAAAAGCAAAATTCAGCTCTTAGATTTAACTGATATCCTATGTACGTATCTACCCTTATGCCTTTTAAGAGCGGTAGTCTAAAACTCTCTAATTCCATGTTAATTATTCATTCAAGATTTTTCTTGAGTTTTTCGTTTTCTAACTTGTTAATAGACGTTGATGAGGGTTCATGTGAAAAGAGGTTTTAAAGTGCAGAAAACTAAACCGTATGTTTAATCTTCTTATTTATTTATATTAATGTTCCGGCTAGAAGCTGATAAAACTTTCACAGGACCAAAAGTAGAGTATTTTATTAGTAACTTATTTATTTATAGTATAAAATTGCCTTTGAGAACTAATTTGACTTTACCGAAAATGTTTTCTCTGTAGGTTACGCCCATTCTTACACCTAAAACTTTCTAATTACATGTACTGGATGCATCTTTTAAAGGTTAAAGGTCTGTTACTATTAACCTTACAGTATAGGGCTTTTTGAATGCTAACTTTCAGTTTAACGGAATTTAAATCGCTTTAAAAACAATTCCACTGGTATAACACAAAACATTGTTTGACTTATTAAATTCTCAGTAAGATTTTATTTATCATAATGTATAGTCTTTCCGGACTCAATTGAAGAACCAAGAGGTTGGCAGTATGTACCAGGTTCGCTCGCTGACGCAGCAACTCGGCAAATGGTCTAGCAATGCAGTGCAGCAATGCAGAATTTGGTGTGATTCAGGTAATTTTAATTTATTATAGGCACCTTCTATTAATCATTCATATTACAATTGCGAAAGGGAGAAATAAGAGGGATATTTTGTTTACCAAATATTATCACAACATGGCATTTTGGAGACCTTTTGAAACGAAACAAAACGAAATTTTCCATCAATATAATAAAATAGTTTGCGCACATAAATAATTAAAATATGTTGTTGGTCAAATGAACATACCTGTATAATAGAAAGCTACACATTATATACAAATTATTATAACTTTTTACCTTTAGCAGAAAACTTTTTAGGGACGCCTATGAAACTCATTAAATCTTATTGCTAGACGTTTTTATGCATGTTCAACTGACTAAAAAAATAAAAGTGATTAAAACTCTATACCAGAAGGATAAGTCACGGAAGAATTTTTATAAAGATATACTACGTAAAGTCGATTTATATAACCAATAAAGTGAAAATTTAAAATACGTATTTGAAGGTTTCCTACCGAAACTCGCTCTCTCAATCTGTCTTTTTTCCTACTCTCTTCTGTTTTCGAGATAGAGGATGTTAAAATGATGCTGTTTTCTTATTACAACTTCCACCACAGCAGATTTGAAAAGCTGAAATTTTATGAGTCGGCTGCTCCCAATACGCGTATCCATAGATAATTACTATTTTTGTCACCAAATTCAGTCGTTTGGTTGTCACAAACCATTTGAGGTTAGGTTTTTGTAAATAATTTAACCATTTTTCTATGACTCGGTTCAAATGCTATAAAAATGTAGGAAAATAACATATTTAGAATTTGAGGCTTTCTGAGTACTTTTTGTGTTGTGATTGACGCTCTTTTTAGTCTTTCACTGTCTTTATTTTTGAATACTTTTGTATCGGCTGCCTTTATAATTTCTATATGTAGGTATGAGCATGACCTCTTAACAATTTATAATAATTTTGTATTGAACATTTGAAAAATGTATTTGATATATTTGAATATACAACACGTGGGTGAGCTACATACAATATAATGAAAGTGAATGCGGAGAGTCGTACTTTCTACAGCTTTTGATGGTTCGGGTTGATCTTCGTTGTTATTTCTTCCCTTTGGCCTTTGTGGAGTTGTCTTGTCCGTCAAGGAATGTTTTTGGGTTTCTGTATTTATCACATCTCATTCAACCGTTGGTCGTTGATAAACTTTTGCGAATTTCGTGCTATTTCCGAAAAAAAAATAAGTATATGAATCATTCGAAAGATCAGCGAAAATTTTTTTTTATCTCGCCTGGCCAATTTAGATATTGGCGCTAATTGTGCCAGGCAACTACAATATACCCTGTATGTAGCCATAATAAGTAATAAAAATATTTTCAAAATAAACATAGGACAAGTATTGGTAAATAGTAAGTCCAGTAATTAGAGAGAGATAGATTAGCTTATATTAAATAACATTTCACTGCTGGCTGCTGCGGAGTAGTCTGAGGAGCAGGCAACTTTTCAAAACTTAATTTGGCTGCCACCGACGCCTCCAAAGCAAAGATAGAGCGCGGAGCGACAGCTGCACAGAACAGACACCTTCAAGTGTCACCACCAATTACGTTGCAATTAACTCAGTTTGCATGCCAAGCACCTCCTAGATGAAAGGTTTCAACTTGAACAAAAACACGGTATTCAAAACTAAAACGTGGTTTATTCATCTGCTGGTCTTTTTCTATGGTATCTGTTGCTTGATATTTCTATTACAGTGATAATTTAAATAGCAAACTGATATTATTCTTAGATTATTTGTACTTCCTATCCATTCATTACACTTGATGTCAAAAAAAAAGGCAGAAAGTTTCAAAAAATAAGAAAAAATGTTTATATAAGCATAATTTTGTATACATAAATCTATTTAAATTTGATACAAGATATCTCTTACTCTTACATAATTTGAATACAGCGATGAAGCAAAATAATTCAAGGGCAGAAGTTCGGGGGTTTCATGATTTTCTATAGAAAATATTCTCAAAGATACTAGTATTTTCTGAAAGAGTAGAGGAAATTACAAGAAAAATGTAGAGGAGGACCACTGTATGCACCGTTTCCGAGAAAATTGCGAAATGTGATTTTAAAACGCTTCATGAAGGTATGCACAAGACAACACAAATTGTCGTTGTCGGTGTTAAAAAAAAATGGTTAATGAAATCGAAAAGTTTAACATTTTTATTTGATGAAAGGTATAGTATTAGAGAAGTTATTCGAATTATCTTCACTGCTGTCAACTAAAATTTTTCTATTCCTCATTCCCTCCTAAATCCTGCCCAATCCGTGAAAAAGAAGAAGACAAGTACTACCAAACTTGGATTGTTATTGTGGTCTCTCAACACTCATCTACAAAATGTTAAGTTAGCATCACAGTCTGGTGAGTAAATGTAGTAACGACAGAATAGCTGTTCCCTATGGGTTCTCGCAACAAAAGAATGGGTAATAGCTACATGAGTCATAATCCGTCCAATCCAGCTCGCGGAGCGAGAAATATAGCAAGTCCTTTTATTCTCCTATCTCTCTCGCACACCAGTCGCGCTTTCTCAGCACTGATGGCTGCCTCTAGGAGTATATGCTCGAAGGTTATTCCTAATGCGCATGCTCGGAAAGAATATCCTCATACGCAGGTGAGATCTTGTTGATATGTCATAGCTGTCATTTTTAGCATAATAATAATAATAGGCTTTTTTTCGCGAGTGAAGTCGTATGTTGTAGTATGTGTAGTATGAGTGAATATTACGTTTTTGCGAGAATAGTCAGTCATTTAAACTACTATGTGACGTCACAAGTTTAGATCAAATGACTGAACTCTTCACCCTTCAGCTGAATATTCTGTTGGTATATTCAACTAGTATTGTCAGCCGGTAACTTAACCTTTTTCTTTTTGACATTTTGTTTGAATGAGGATAAAAATCGTTCAGCAAAATGTTGGATTCTGATACGGCTGTGGAAGTGGTCAGTTTAAATTTAAACTTTAGAGGCACATATGTTTTAGTAAACGTAGACGTTGAAACAGCAAATATTTTACTTAGTGTTAAGATTAATTTTTTATATGGGATATATTTGCGATCCACTTTGCTTCAGGATTATCCTCTTTTTTTTTGTGACCTAGGCCAGAGATAATATTGGTGGAATCATTTGTAATTCAGGTCTTTTTCGTATGAATTACATAAAAAACCGACCTAACCTCTTTCTAGTTAATTTTTTTTATAAAAAATTTAACATACTTTTCACGCTTTATAAATTTGCCACTTAAAAATATTCCAAAGAAAGCATTGATATATTCCTTCAGTTTTATTCGAAGCAAATACATTATTATTTAGTGAGATAACACCAATTCCCACAACACAAGCAATAAAGGATAACAAATTATGGTTACTGGTTAGAAGTTAGAACCCATATGTCAAAGTCGTCAAAATACATATTACAATATGACAGGCTGCACCACTGAATAGTGAATATATACATTTTCGCGATCTGTTCAGGTTAGACAAGGTTAGAAATAAGATTAAAAAGAGATAGAATCAGTAACTACAAGTCAGACGTGTTCACCAATATTCACTCGCGAAAAAAAGCCTAACAATTCCACAACCAAACTTCTCTTTTATCATATCCTGTTGCGAGGCTACTTCGCTTACATGAAAATACCTTTAATGCTCATGATCAGTAACACTGATATAATTTTAATTTATTAATTACTACAAAAGTCAATATTGTGCTAGAAATTTAAATATATAAATTTTTTAATTCTTTTAGTTTATCACTTGGGGTCCGAAATCTCTTAAATATTTTTAATGTTGCCTGAATATCGCAATATTTAAGGTCATGACAAATAGTCGAAGCATTATGTCACGGATTAATGTTAAATTTGCAGAAATTATTAACTGGACAAAAAAAATATGACCGTATAGAAAATTAAATTTTAAATCGAGTTTCTTGTTCTTTAAACTCGATCCAAAATGGCGAACATGGTTAAATAAATTGCGAAGTTGCAAAAAACGGTTTTTCTAAAATAACTAAAAAAATGTAGCACCGATTGAAAAATTTTAATTGAGAAAGTTGTAGGTTTTAAAAAAATCTATCGACTGATTTTTTGTAAGTATCGATTGCTTTGTTACTTTTCGAGATATATCGAAAAAAACGTTAAAAATTTTCTCTTTTCTCGTCTTCTAAAACTCGTTTACATTTACGTTCCCATATTTCCTATTTACTGTAAGCATAGCCCACGGCAAGCCAAAAAAGTACATTTTTGAAAAATTTTAAAATATTAATAATTTTTCGAGATATTTCGTTTTTTTTTTTTTAAAGGCACTCTCGAAAATTGGCTAGATTTTCTCAGCGGATAACCCTACAGTGACAATTTTCAGTTTATTTTCTTCGTAAAGAGTTATATTATCATGCTGTTAAAAATTGTTGACGATTTTATTAATTTTAAGGATCAAAAAATGACGTTGAAAAAGTTGCACTTTTTTTGGGTGTTTTTTTTCAAATAACTATTTCAATTTTTGATTTTAAGGAAATGACTTTTAAAGAAAGAAACTATTGACATTTTTTCACGAATTTAAAAAAAAAGTTTTTCTATGACCTTCTGGAGCCGAGATAATTTTTTTATTTAAAAAAAATTTTGAGGGCGCAATTAACATTTTACAGCGATGCGCTTGATGGAGGTTAATATTGAATACTTATATTTTCAAAAAAATAGTAGGATATATTTACTTGATTTTTAGTATTAGTAATTGAGTAATAAACTGAAGCGTGAAAGCGCTGAGTGCGTCAGCTTGACCGGACGGAGAAGTAGGGGGAAGCGGCGCGCGCTCGCTCTGAAAACTGATGACGTGCAGTCTAAATGGCTCGCGCTTGCAAAATCTTTGATATCTCGGCTTCTGGACCACGTACAAAAATTCTTTTGTACTTAATCTGGGGTAGCTAAACACGAATATTATAGTCATTTTCGCCTTAGAAGCAAAATAGTCCCGTAAATGTTTTTTGTACGTGGTTCAGATCAAAGATTTAGCAAGTTTGAGCC
>NW_019416228.1:368903-388148 GCF_000390285.2 Anoplophora glabripennis | reverse complement strand
GTTATAGAAGAAGAGAAAAGAGAAGATTTTTAACGGTTTTTTCGATATATCTCGAAAAGTAACAAAGCAATCGATACTTACAAAAAATCAGTCGATAGATCTTTTTAAAACCTACAACTTTTTCAATTAAAATTTTTCAATCGGTGCTATATTGTTTTAGTTGTTTTAGAAAAACCGTTTTTTTTGCAATTGCGATTTTTTTAACCATGTTCGCCATTTTTGATCGAGTTTAAAGAACAAAAAACCCAATTTAAAATTTAATTTTCTATACGGTCAGATTTTTTTGTCCAGGTAATAATTTCTGTAAGCATTTCTCTATAATGCTTGGACTAAACACTAAAAGAAGACATTTTTTGGCACTTATCTCCAAAGTATATAAGGTCGATAATCGGTCCAGTAAACATATTGGGAAATTCTTCATGACAATGTACACTATGGGGTTGTCTATTATTTAGCGCATGTGACGTCACTACTAAAAAGGTCTATTGGCATTTATTTTTAGTGGTTTTAAAACCTTCACGGTATGTACTATTATTTAAAGCACCATGTTTTTTCGAGTTTTTTAATGCAATTCCTTGGCCTTCGCTTCTACCACGGCTAGGTTTTTGCAGAGTCATATCTGAGGATGGCGACGGTGAAGAATGGCGAAACGTCTGAAAGCATTGGATGTGACTAACTACGGAATAATTCCATTGGTAGTGACTCTAGAACCAACAAGAACCGAAATCAATTTCAGGGCAGGCTTAGGGCCTCTGCTAGCAGGTCCGTCCTTACAGGACCTAGCCTAAGAACAACGGGTTAAGGGTTAGATAAGGTTACTTGCGGCGACTAATCATGGTATAGCAATCCGAAAAAAAAATTTAATACAATTATTGTAACTATGATTATAAATAAATTGCGATTAGCTACAATCTGTGTCACAAACCAACAAAATATACGATATTTAAAATATTGTATTTACCTTTCCCAGAATTTTGTTAAATACATTACTTTCTATTTTGCTACAGGATTCGGTGTTAGATCCAAACACTGTTACACGATGGTTTTCCACGAAGAGTGCCTCTGTGTGAATGTTAAAAAGAATAGGGCACAATATTCTATTTTCTGTACAAATAAATACTCTTCATCGATGAAGCTGACTTCTCTAGGGATACCGTAACTATCATATATGGGAAATAACAAATAACAAGTCTTTATCTCTTAAACATTTTTTTTTTAAATAGCAATTAGTTTCGAGACATTAATATTGTCACATCTTCAAATAAAAACAGTTTTCTGTTAAATCACGAAACTCGTTACGATTAATAAAGGTATTTAAGAGATAAAGACTTATTTGGTTTTTTGATGAAAATCGTCTTTTATGGAAATATAGTATTGTTAATCACATATCAATTTATGACAACCCATATATAATCAGAATGCCGCCATCAACACGAATTTTCTATGAAAATGTAGGTGGAAATTATTGAAGACTTTCTGTTTGCCCCATTCTTTCTTCCTGGCAGGTTGACTAGAGAAATTTATTGCAGATTTCTTCAAGAAAATTTGACAATACTTTTTGAAAATATCCCAAATGCTGTTTATCACGAAGGTGCTCCAATTAATTTCAGTTTGGTTACTCAACAGTATTTGAATGTTGCAATTCCAAACAGTTGAATAGGTAGAGGATGAGAACAACTTTGGGCTCGAAGCGACGCGACGGTCCCCAGACTTAAAATCTCTAGATCAAGGGTCGGCAACTGGCGGACCGCGGTCCAGGTCCGGACCGCGGAAGGTAAAATACTGGACCGCCAAAAATTTTTTGAAAGTATAAATTACTCAAATAAATTATTTAAAAAATGTTTTTTTACGTTTGAGTGCCAACCTAATCATTTTTTCTAGTATTTTACAATTGTGTGAGTGTTTTGAGTTCTTAATGGTTAGTAAGCAGATTAAATTTGAGTTCAAATGAAAATTTGTAAGAAATATGAATTTTTTTTCTGGACCTTGTTAAAAATTTTTAAAAGTATCCGGACCCCATCTAAAATTACTTGCCGACCCCTGCCCTAGAAGATCTAAGACAGCGAATAGTCCAAGCGTGTCGAGAATTAACTCCAATTCAATGTCGATCGGCCACTACCTNACCAACGGTTACAAATTCGCGCGGAATAGTATCAATTTGTAGAAATTCCCTTTGCAATAAGCTAAATTCGGCCTTAATTCAATCTGGAAGTCCGGGAGAAGGTGGCCGTGGAATTGTGCAGACAATGGACAATCGGGTTTTCGCATCTGGGCAGCCGTGTCTCGATCCCTCGGGGACCTCTCCATTTGTGCCCTTGTTAACTTCGGTTTGTTGTGCTGGAAAATTTTAAGACTTAAAGTTATACTACTAGTAGACGACATGAATTATAAGTGACGTGAATGCGACGCAGAATATAAAAAAAAATATATTAGTAGAATTCAACGTACTAAAGACTAAGACTAAATGTACATTTCATTATTTTAATCGTTACAAAAAGTGTAATGGAAAATTTAAAATTTTAAAATTATGTTCAATAAAAGAAATAAGGAGAATTTATTTCGTCACAAGAAAATGCGTAGGTATATACATACAGGGTGTCTCACGGTGACGGTCCATTAGAATTATTTCAGACTACTTCGATTAGAATTTTGAAAATTTGGGATACCGGGTTTTCGGGCATGCCCTTTTCAACTAAAATAATGGCGTCCACGGTTATACCGGAAGTCGCCAACAACTTGCTTATTTTAAATGGAACACCCTATATATTATTGCAATTTTGGATTCTACGTGTTATTTTAGGTGGACTTTGATGAAGTTTCCCTATTCCTAAAATTAACCGTTGTCGAGATATGTAATTAAAAAAAATGGAGAGAAACAGTGGCTAGCTTCAAACCATGTGTATTTTATAGTAAGAAATATAAAGCAACAATATTTATGTGGGGGATAGCTAGACTCCTAAGCTTCCCATCCATACGTTCAAACTAACACAATTGCATACAGGGTGCTAGAAATTTAATGCCGAGTTTAGTTAACCTCAAACCTTCATAAGTCGTTTTTTTTAAATAGAACACCCTGTATGTTTTTCTTTATTCTGATACACAATTTTATTCTCTTTCGAACGATATCAAGGTTCCCTATACCTATCTCTTCTAGTTTTTAAGTTATCTACCATTTTTTTGTAATCACCTAAAAAAAATCATGTAATTTCTTGCGAGGATAGCTGTGAAATTTTTAGAAAAATTTCAAAACAAACAACCCCCAATTTTCCACCAATGCAATGAGCTGATTAAAGTAGATAAACTATGCTTGTACGGAGAATTGGCACCCTCTGTGCAAGTATGGTAGTGTGGAAGAATGTTGGCTTGGGTCAATGTGAGAGATTGACACCGGTTGGCATTTGACCACCATTAATGATGTTTTCCAGGTTTCCCTCATTCCTGCACTGAATGGTAGTTAGGGCCTACTAACATATAAGTCGTTCCTGGGCGCAAATGCGGCCTGCTTAATAAAAATAATATGCCGCCTTCTCTCCCGCACAAGTCTCCAACTTCTGTGCTAATTCTCGTGGTTAGAATTATTATTATTATTATTCTAAAAAATCTACTTCATACATACACAATTTTAATTATGTATGTTGATAATAATAATGCACTAAGATAAAAATAATGACTTAAAAAAGTCATAAGTGTTCAATATGACCCCCATTAACAGCTAAGCTCTTGTGGATTCTAGAGATAACACCACCAGTCACAGCATTTGCTATTTCAACTGCAGGCAATTCATGGAACGCCCTTCATAATCGAGCAATCAAATCCTCTTTTGAAGCAACGGGTGTAAAATAAACTTTTTGCTTTATTACTCCCCAAACATAAAAATTTAATGGAGTGAGGTCAGGAGACCTCACTAGCCAATACCACGGTCCTAGGCGTCTCATCCATCTATCTTCAAACATTTCAGTCAGCTGTTGATCGATTTGATTGTGACAGTGAGGTGTCTAATTGATACCAACACTTCCTTAGTTGGTCTAAAGGTATATGTTGCAAAAATTGTGGATCTTCTTGGTATCGCACTAACATCGTTTCACAAAATTGTACATTTTGCACGGCGTCACCCGGATGAAGACCAGAAAGTAGTTTAAATTTGTATGGATGCATATCATTAGTTCTTAGCATCCTGTGAATGGACGCTCGTAATGAGTTGAGGATTCTGAATGAACATTAAAATAGGCTAGCGCATTTATTATATTATCTTCATTTGAAGTTATTGGTTTTGGTAAAATTCTTTCTGCACAAATTCGACTATACTCTAGTTGATTTACTAAAATTCTTCTTAACTTTTTTTCTGCTCATTGGTGGTAAATTTGGATATGTCTCATTAAAAACTGTACATGTTCTGCTTATTGCAACTTCCGTGAATAAAAATATAATAATAATTTCTCTACTCCTCGTTCTAACTACGAGAATTAGCCCAGAAGTCGGAGACTTGTGCGGGAGAGGAGGCGGCATATTATTATTAAGCAGGCCGCATTTGCGCCCAGGAACGACTTATGTTGGTAGGCCCTAACCACCATTCAGTGCAGGGATAAAGGAAACCTGGAAAACCTCATTAATTAGGGGGGTGGTCAAATGCCAACCGGTGTCAATCTCTCACATTGACCCAAGCCAACATTTTTCCACCCTACCATACCTGCACAGAGGGTGCCAATCCTCCGTACAAGCATAGCTAATCTACGGTCTACCGGCCGCGGGATTCGAAACCCGGGCAGAAGCACACATCGATTTAAGTACTGACTAAAGCGTGCGGCTATCGGCCGACTAATAATGAATGAATAATATATTTAAAATATCAGCATTTGAATATGTATTGTTTTCCATTTCTAACAAACACTAAATTAAACTGTCACTGCAAGAGACTAACAACAAATTGACAGTTTAGTTGTTTATTTTGAAGTTTTGCTAAAAATTCCACAGCTATCCTCGCAAGAAATTACATGATTTTAGGTGGTTACACTAAAAATAGTACTTAAAAACTAGAAGAGATAGGTATAGGGAACCATGTTACAGTTCGAAAGAGATTAAAATTGTGTATCAGAATATAGAAAAACATACAGGGTGTTCCATTTAAAAAAACCGACTTATGAAGGTTTGAAGTTAACTAAACTCGGCATTAAATTTCTAGCACCCTGTATGCAATTATGTTACTTTGAAAGTATGGATGGGAAGCTTAGGGGTCTAGCTATCCCCCCTATAAATATTGTTACTTTATCTTTCTTACTATGAAATACTATGGTTTGAAGCTAGCCACTGTTTCTCTCCATTTTTTTTTAATTAAATATCTCGAAAACAGTTAATTTTAGGGATAGGGAAACTTCATAAAAGTCCACCTAAAATAACACGTAGAATTCAAAATTGCAATAATGTACAGGGTCTTCCATTTAAAATAAGTAAGTTGATGGCGACTTCCGGTATAACCGGAAGTGCTACGTGGACGCCATTATTTTAGTTGTGAAGGGCATGCGCGAAAACCCGGTATCCCAAATTTTCAAAATTCAAATCGAAGTAGTCTCTGAAATAATTCTAATGGGCCGTCACCGTGTGATACCCTGTATGTATACAGAGTTATAAGTAGAGATCGGTAATGTTATAGCGGCTGCAATGTGGTACAGGGATGGATGTAGGCCGGATTCTCTTTCATGTAATTTTATTCACACAGAAAACGACACGCCTTCTTGTAATTGCAATCTTTACATTATAAGAATATACAGGGTGGCCCAATTAAAACAGTCCACCTGAAATAGTTTCAATGCAACAGGTTTTTCTGAAAAATCCCGAAACACGTCGATTTTGGTTTCAAGGGGGACATCGTTTGATCATAAATTCATGAATGTACGATCATCCCCCTACACGGGGTGGCAACCCCTTAAGGAATCTTAAATGACACGGGGGGTTAAGTGGCACAACATTTTAAAGATATTTCAATTATCTTTACAAACATGCTGAAATTTTCTTGTTCTGCCTTAAAACCTGTTGGAAGTGTCGGTGAAATAAATCAAGAAAAAGACATAAAATAGTTATACTAAAAAACTCACCGGATAATAAAACTGTAAAATATAAGGTTTATCATCGAAGTCTTGATAAGCTGATGGGTTTTATTCAATCAGATTTGTCTAGAGGTAGTGAAATCCATTGATTTGTTATTCGCTATTTTGAAGCAAACGATTCAAATTATCATGGTCTACACCGCTGCAGAGAATTAAAAGTGTCACTCTCTATTTTCGAAATAAGGAAATGGCCCGGGTAACTGCAAATTTTTTAATGAAAGGCATCCCGGTAAGAATCTCGGCCATCCCTACATAATAAATTTAATATCTAAATTCATGGAGACTGCATCCTTTGTTAACAAAAAACATGAAAGGCAACACACTGTTACTGACGAGGCTGCACAGGTTGCAATTTTGAGACATGTTAAACTGGATCCACTTCAAGCACCAGCAAATTAGAGGCAACTTCAGGAATTCCATGTAGTAGTTTTCAGATGATCTTGAAAAAGCATAAATTCCATTCCTATAAGATTCGTCTCGTGCAAGAGCTAAATGAAGATGATCCAGATCTACGTCTACAATTTTGTGAACAGATGAGTGAAGAAATTTTGAACAATCCCAATTTTGTACATGCTTTTCTGACGAATGCACATTCCTTCTTAAAAGTTACGAGAGTTATGAGAGAACAGCAATCATAGTAATCCAGTTGAATATATGAGCTGGGATTTTGGGAAATAATATTATTGGTCCATTTTTTCCAACTTTATAACTTGATGGGTGAATCTTACCTCAATTTGCTTCAAGACTTCATCTACCCTCGCATTGTAGAGATTCTTGAAAACGACGATCAGATCCCAGAGAATGATGTGTTTATTCAACATGATGGCGCTCCACCACTCTATGCAGCTCCTGTACGTAACTTTTTGAATCAACATTTTCTCGAACACTGGATTGGTAGAAGGGGTTTAATTGAATGGCCCCCAAGATCGCCTTTTTTATGGGGTCATTTAAAAAGTGTTATTTATAAAACGAAACCTACTTCTTTAGAATATCTTCGCCACCGAATAGTTGTAGGTAGCATATGATGAAATAACCCCTGAAATGCTACAAAATGTTCGGGAAAATGTTGAACAAAGGTTTTATTACTGTATGGAAGTAAATGGGTCGCAATTTGAACACTTAATTAATGAAAACTTGTTTGAAAACTTTTTTTTTTCGATTTATTTCATCGACACTTCCAACAGATTCACATTAATTTTAAGACAGAACAAAAAAATTTCACCATGTTTGTAAAGAGGAATACCTTTAAAATGATGTGCCAGTTAACCCACCGTGCCATTTAAGATTCTTGAAGGGGTTGCCACCCCGTTTAGGGGGATGACCCCGCATTCATAAATTTATGATCAAAAGATGTCCCCCTTGAAAGCAAAATCGACCTGTTTCCGGGGTTTTCCGGAAAAACCTGTTGCACTGAAAATATTTCAGGTGGACTGTTTTAATTAGGCCACCATGTATATTTGCATAATAGTATGAAACAAAAAGGGCAGTGCCTATTTTTCTACATTAAACGCTTCACATAAAACTTTTACTATAAAATATACAGGGTGATTTAAAACTTATCCAAAATAAAATTTTGGATGTACAGGGGACTCTTACAAATACAATTTTGTAAAGAAAAAATCAAAAAGGGCAGTTCGAAATTGATTTAAAAATACACCTCTGCACGGCACTGGAAACTGGTACACTGTAAAACCTGACCTTACACAAGGCGAAGTGTAATAAAAACGGACAAAAATTTGAAAGAATTTGGCAAGGAAAGAGATAAACAGAATTTTATAACACTTATTTTATACCAGCAAATTCAACTGATTTTGCCGCTATTGTTTTTATTAATTAATGAAATTAATTCGTGGTTTTACTTAATAAAATAATTTGCATACCTGATGTTACAACAACTGTTCAAAATTTTGTCCACCGACGTGTAAACACGTTTGGATCCGTCTTACACAGTTTCTACTAACTAACACAAATGTTATCTTGCTTCACCATAACACAAATATTGTCTTGCTTCACCATAAATGAAAACGATATCCATCATCTCCGAATTGCTATACACGTAAACATTTTTGACACTAACTACTGAAAAATTATTGTAAATACTATCGCAATGTCGTTAATACTAATTGTAAAATCGGATTTTAGTATTCGAAGTCGCTGGGGTCACGTGGCTCTCCACGCACATTGCGTAAAGCACGCAAGCGAAAGACTCTAGAGACTACAGTTGTCTAGCGATGTAATGGTGGAAAGTACTATAACTTCAATATTTTTTTCTCGGAAACTATAAGGATTTTACAAAAAAATTGTTACGATATTGACTCCATTTTTTTTGCCGCATCTATCCCAAATTTTTTTTAGACAAGTTGTGAATCACCCTGTATAGTGATAATAATTGTAGTAATAATAAGTACCAACAAAAGTTAACAAAATAATAATGATTATTGATTATAGAAAATAATTAACAGTTGTCCTAAGTGTTCTGCGATTAATTGTCTCCGGCGATCTGTTAATACCCATAAAAAAATTAAATACCGTTCAACATTTACCGAGGTCACAGGCGCATATCCAAGATAGTCGGGATTTTTAATAGACGCTATATATTTTTACTAATGGTGACGAAGCATCAACTACTTCACATTTTACTAATCCCACTATACGCGTCATTGTACGATAATATGAACATGTCTGGCTCTAATCTGAAGCTTTGCATCGATCAATTTATTCGATACGTATCTAGCGGCATCCTAATGTCTGCTTTGTCGGTCTGGCGTGCCAGTGAACAATCCCGGATTTTCGCTAAGAGACGTTGGCCGTGCATTTCATTGTCGCTTGTGCGTGTGTGAGTTTGACGCTTTGCTTGGTCGAGTGCATGGCATATGTTTTTTTGGCAATCAGTAGCATTGTGTATCGTGAGCATAGAACAGCACACGGCTTGACCATAGATTTTGCCTATTTTTGCTACTACAACGCATACTGCCGCTTACTAGCATAATATAGATACCTGAATAAGATCGATGCCTGATACCTTACTGTTTATTTATTTGATAGTCGCCACAAAGTTTCTGCTGTCTAATTATAAGTATAAACTAAACAGGATTAGGTAGGAAAAACTAATAAAGGACTTTTCGAATTTGACCGATTTCTATTGTCGCCCACCAGCTGCTTTAAGATGGTAATTAAAAACTGTTTAAATAATTCTTATATACTTTTTTCATAGAGTACAGTGGCGTATTTGGTATTTTTCAATCTTCATTTTGTCTTTACATGTTTAGTCTGTTTTAAAATAATAATTGCCTCAATGAAGTCACCCAGTCGCGGAAAACGGCAGCCTTTGCGCAGGTAATTATACAGTTTTACCACTTGTATCCCTTCCTACGTCTTTGGTTCAAAGTTAAGCAAAAATGAATAAATCAAGTGAATCATCATTGTGATATTTTGTTTGTACTTTTTTAGTTTAGTTTGGTCACAATTACTGTTACCGACGTTACTTATAGAAAGTTACCAATAGAATGTCTGAATTTACAAAGTTAATAAGGGAAAAATCCAAAATTCCCTATGCAGTGCACCTAATTTTTTAAATAATTTTTGTATTTTAAATTTATCGAGTTGCACACTTCATTTCTCTTGTCACTTACTGTGTAGCAGTGACTTGTCTAATAAAACTAGAATGAATAGCCTCCCATCTACCCTTGAAAAAGTAAAATATTTAATCTATGAATCGAAAGGGGTATTTACAGATGTAAAGTGATCTGTCCGGCAATCGTCAGATGATCTCAAAATTATAGGATTGCTTTATCAGCATCGACAAAAATAAATAATAAGTTCTAATCCCTGTTAATAGATGGCGAAGCATTGCGAAATATTTAGAAACACCCCAAAACCTTTATAAAACAAGGTTGTTTTACATATACCAATTATGTAAAAATTTAAATTTCCTTTAATAAAAATTTAATGGCTGATGTTTTAATTTAACTATTTTTTCTTTCATAGTTTAACCATCTTACAAACCAATAGTAGTGGGTCAGTGTCAGAGGTTACTGGAAAGTGATTATTCCTTGACTATGGAATATTCAAGAGAGTAGAGCAAACAACACAAAGCGGTTAAGCTATCCACGTCTAGAGGACACTACCAGGGAGACTAGTGTAGTCTCCATGATCAAAGACAGCAACATACATTGCTCGTGACACAACAGGGTAGCATATGGATTTGACAGTAATGACAGTAAATGATAATGGGATCTGAAATCATAGTTTTCTAGAGAGTCTGAAATCACCTTTTATTTCCTAGCATTGAAGTTGTTCCAACAACATTGTTGTAATGTTGTGACCATATATTTCAAAGCTCCTCTAAATCGAAAGATAAAACATTAGTTTATTATGAAGCCGGTCATAAATAATATATATAAACAGTAAAATAATAAGTAAAAAGTGTTATTTTGAAAGATAACATGTAGAGTAGAAATAAAAACCAGCATATCTGTTCTAATGAGGGACTTCTAATATAAAATAATATATATATAATTAGAAGTCTGTGGTTATCAGTTATTTCATTTTACAATGGAATATACGTATATACTAAAACAAAAACAAATAAAAATGTGGCGTCGACTGTAGTGCCCTCTGCAAGTGAATGACCTAAGCGGTGTTAAACTTACATTATATCAATGGTCTGAAACCAATGTTGCCAACCGTCAGTAAGAAATAAGAATAAGAGAAAACAAATTACTATTTGTTTTGCGTTTTCGATTTTTGTTCTAGGTTATGTTTAAAAATGATTTATTGAAATATAAACGTTCAAAAATATTAAAGATTATTTAAATAAAACCATTTGCTGTATGAAGTGATACTCTAATAAGTGGTAAGAAAACTAGGTATACAATCTGTATTTAATTGTACATTACAAATATTTTGTAGGTACAAAATTTAAAAGATGTCGGTTGTAATTGAAACAACTCTGGGGGATATAACTGTGGATTTATTTACCAATGATCGTCCAAGAGCATGTTTAAATTTTTTAAAATTATGCAAAATTAAGTATTACAATTACAACTTATTCCACACAATAAGCAGGAGCTTCATAGCACAAACAGGAGACCCATCGGGTTCTAGGAGTGGAGGAGAATCAATATATGGTGTTTTATATGGATCACAAAAAAGATATTTCGAAGGTGAGAACGAACCAAGAATAAAACATACCAAAATGGGATTACTTTCATTTGTGGGAAATGAGGACCGTATGATAGGTTCCCAATTTTTTTTAACTCTTGGGGATGATTTAACATATCTTGATGAAAAACATTGTGTATTTGGTGAAGTCGTTGAAGGATTTGATATTTTAGAAGTTATAAATGAGGTTATATGTGATACTGACGATCGACCCTATCAAGATGTAAGAATTACTCATACCGTTATCTTAGATGATCCCTTTCCAGATCCAAAAAAGTTAGTTATTTCATCAAGATCTCCCTCACCGAGTGCTGAGAGGTTGAAAGGGGGTCGAATAGCACCAGACGAGGAAATTGACGAGTTAGAAGGAAAAACTCCACAAGAAATAGCCGAAATGCAAGCAGAAAGAGAAGCAAAAGCTCGAGCTACTATTTTGGAGATGGTAGGAGATTTACCCGATGCAGAAACGGCACCTCCTGAAAATGTTCTGTTTGTTTGCAAACTAAATCCAGTTACTAATGATGATGATTTAGAAATAATATTTAGTCGATTTGGAAAAATTAAGTCTTGTGAAGTTATTCGGGACAAGAAGACAGGTGATTCTTTACAGTATGCTTTTGTTGAATTTGAGGACAAATCGGCTTGTGAAAATGCCTATTTTAAAATGGATAATGTGCTCATAGATGATCGAAGAATACATGTTGACTTCAGTCAGAGTGTCTCTAAAGTAAAGTGGAGAGGAAAAGGGCGGGGAGTCACACATTACGATGAAAAAGGTAAAAAAAGCGAAAACATTGACAGTGATATTGGCAAAGGTAATTATAAACATAGAAAAAATGATATATCCTATAAAAACAATGAAAATAGACCTAGAAAGAATGCAGAGCGATCCAATTCACCTATCGTTCACAAAAGCAATCGTAGATATGAAAGGGAAAGGTCTTTGACACCAAAAAGAAACAATTCCAATTACGTTAAAGAATATTTAAAAAAATCAAGATATAGTAGAAAGCAGAAATCTCCTTCACTGTCACCGGAAAGAAAGCGTAGGTATTCTAAATCACCTATAATAGACAGAAGTAAAAATAAATATAACTCACAAATAAATAAGGATAAATCAGATGACCCTAAAAGTAGAAACAAGAAAGAAATTGGGGAACGTTACAGCTCATCTAAAAGTAGGGGAAGGTCTAGATCACCCAGGCAAAAATATCGAGATGCAGAAACAGGGACAAAGAATAAAAGTAAGTCCGTATCACCTAAAAGACTTCATTCGAAAAGTTATAAACAATATAAGTCTGATAAATATGACAAAAGTGTCAAATCTCGAACATCTCCTGAAAGAGGATCACACAGTCATAAAAAAAAACATATTTCAAAGGATAAAACAACAAGTAACTCTGACTCCAGTAGTAGCGACAAATATGAAAAAACCGAAAAATATGTTGAAAAAAGTCAGTCAAGCATAATAAAAGCTTTAGACAAAAGTAAGTCTAGATACTCTCCAGAAAGCAAAAATTATAGCTCCAGAGAAAGGTCCAGTACAAAAGATAAATATACAAGGGAATATGAATCTGGCCAAGAAAATGAAAAGAAAAAAAGAAAGAATAAAAAGAAAAAATCTAAATATTCATCATCAGAAGAGTCTGATAGTGATAACAGACGTAATAAAAAGAAGAAACCAATTGAAACCGAGTCAAGTGATAGTGATTATAAAAAATCAAAAGCAAAGAAAAAGAAGTCTGTTAAGAAAAGTAAACATCATGATCATGACTCATCCAGTGACAGTGACAATTATAAAAAGAAAACAAAACAAAAAAAGAAATGTGAAAGTGATTCAGATTGACATCTGTAGTTATTCTTTTAAGTTCTATAAATGTAAATATGTTTGTAATATTTCTACCATTAAGAAATTTTTAATATATATATATTTACTGTACATTTCCATTGTCAGCTCCAGTAAACCCTATTTTGTAATTGTTGATTATAATGTAGAGAATGTTTATACTACAAGTAAAAAATTGTTTAACCCACAAATCAATTATATTTCTGAGGTAAAGACATTACAACCATTATTTTAAATATTTAGATAAACTATTCACTATGAATAAAACATATATATATGTACCTACTTCCTAAAAATTCTAGAAAATATTGCTAAAAATGTAAGACAAGTTTTAACACACTTGTCTTACATTTTTACAATTTTTCATCAAATGTTTTATACAAAAATTGTTGAAAATTTACTAAAAATTGAACACAATACAACCAAGTTTAATTTATTAGCCAACTTAGGACGTTTTTAGTGGTTTAATTTTTATTCAGTATTTACTTTCGAACATCGATATGAATTAAATAAACATATGCCTTAATAATAAACAATGTGTGTACCTACTATAAATTGTATTAATATAAAAAATGAATTGCAAATAACTAATGTGCTGGAAATTGTTTAAGCATCTGTTACCCTTGTATATCTACTTTATTTGAATAGATTTTTAATCGAAATGTTGGTAGCTCAACGGTTTGCCAATAATTGATCATGTAAAACTTCTTGTAGTTTATTGGATGAAAGACTGATAAATCCAAAATAGGTTTTTAACAAACTGATGGAAACTGAATTATTTACTTGTTTGTTTTGTTACCAACAAAAATAATTTTTATTAAATGAAACACCTTAAATATGTATGAATTGTATTTTCTATAATTTTTTATTCGTTCCCTGTAATCTGTTCAACCTTTTCTCAGAGAGTTCTACAATGTGGAATATTTTTACTGTATTTAAAGGTCATTTAATTTTTATAAATATATTTTTTTATATACGTCTGAATTTTGCTGGTCAAAATTAAACACCAAAGAAGAGCTAATTAATTAGATTACAACATTCAATGCAAGACAATACAAAAAAAATAACAGAAACCAAGTATAACTTCAATGCAATTAACTACCTTCTCTTATGAAGAGTATGGTCGTGCACTATAATAAATCAGCAATGGTCACCCATCATTCCTGCATCCCATCTTCATTTGTATCTGCTCCATAATGATTTCTTGTTCAAATCGTTCCCCATGTTCATCACCAAGATTTTCAAGGAAGAAATTCAAGTGTGAGTGAAGGAAATGAATTTTCAGTGACAAGAGATCCTAAATTTTTATAGTTTCTTAGAAGTTCTGCTATCATTTGCGGGTAGGCTTTATGATTGCTTAAAAATCCTTTCACCACAGAAACAAATGATTCCCAGGCAGCCAATTCAAGGAGATTTAATTATGATTTAAAATGTCCTTTCAAAACTTTTCTGATTTAAGGACCTACAAATATGCCTTATTTTGGCATCAATCAGATTAGAAAAGATAGTTTTCAGGTATTGAATAACACCACCTGTTTTGTCAAGGACCTTCACAAAATTCCGTGCTAAACTTTTTTGCATTTTGCTATACAGGCACACATTCGTCTCGTACAGGCTAATCTTTTATCACATAGATAATGCTGCGATGGAAAAATTTGGAAGACTATTTGGTTTCAGCAGGAATTNTCGATTATATGGGTTTAAAAAAAATACTACATTAAAGTATAAGTCTCGAGGATCATTTTGCGCTTTTGAAGCTTTGGTAGGAGCTGAGATATGAATTTTTAAAGTTGGCAACTTTTAGCCATTTTTCGACCTTAAATCGCCCCTAGCTCGAAAAGGAAGCGTTTTACGAAAAAATGTCATGTGACAAAAAGTGTTTATTTTTGCCCAATTTATCTTTCAAAATTATTTGCAGAGCGTTTTTTTTTTGCAATATTTTTATTTACCAACTTTTTTGTTAATAACAAATTACCTACCACTTGGACACAAAAATGTTACTTAGGTTTTTTGTTCGCAATAACTCAATGCATCGATTTCAAAAGGTTTCATCCTGGCCCCTCCTCGTGGTCGGTGACCTTGATTTTCTAAGCATCTTTTTAGGGGTAGACCGCTCGTCTATAACATCAATTAAAATATATTTTTTTTATTTCTTAATATATTTTTTTAAGTTAAACTATTCGAAATTTATATACTTATTACTGGTTATAAACTGGTAGGGTCAGTTGGGGTAATTGTAAACGATTCTAATAAAATCAACTTTGATAAAGTCTAAAATTTGAAGTTTAACAGTTGTGAAGAACCTTAATATTGGACATTCTCTGGAACACCTTCTAGAATGCCTTAAACGTACTTCCTAAAAATTCTAGAAAATATTGCTAAAAATGTAAGACAAGTTTTAACACACTTGTCTTACATTTTTACAATTTTTCATCAAATGTTTTATACAAAAATTGTTGAAAATTTACTAAAAATTGAACACAATACAACCAAGTTTAATTTATTAGCCAACTTAGGACGTTTTTAGTGGTTTAATTTTTATTCAGTATTTACTTTCGAACATCGATATGAATTAAATAAACATATGCCTTAATAATAAACAATGTGTGTACCTACTATAAAGTGTATTAATATAAAAAATGAATTGCAAATAACTAATGTGCTAGAAATTGTTTAAGCATCTGTTACCCTTGTATATCTACTTTATTTGAATAGATTTTTAATCGAAATGTTGGTAGCTCAACGGTTTGCCAATAATTGATCATGTAAAACTTCTTGTAGTTTATTGGATGAAAGACTGATAAATCCAAAATAGGTTTTTAACAAACTGATGGAAACTGAATTATTTACTTGTTTGTTTTGTTACCAACAAAAATAATTTTTATTAAATGAAACACCTTAAATATGTATGAATTGTATTTTCTATAATTTTTTATTCGTTCCCTGTAATCTGTTCAACCTTTTCTCAGAGAGTTCTACAATGTGGAATATTTTTACTGTATTTAAAGGTCATTTAATTTTTATAAATATATTTTTTTATATACGTCTGAATTTTGCTGGTCAAAATTAAACACCAAAGAAGAGCTAATTAATTAGATTACAACATTCAATGCAAGACAATACAAAAAAAAAACAGAAACCAAGTATAACTTCAATGCAATTAACTACCTTCTCTTATGAAGAGTATGGTCGTGCACTATAATAAATCAGCAATGGTCACCTATCATTCCTGCATCCCATCTTCATTTGTATCTGCTCCATAATGATTTCTTGTTCAAACCGTTCCCCATGTTCATCACCAAGATTTTCAAGGAAGAAATCCAAGTGTGAATGAAGGAAATGAATTTTCAGTGACAAGAGATCCTAAATTTTTATAGTTTCTTAGAAGTTCTGCTATCAGTTGCAGGTAGGCTTTATGATTGCTTAAAAATCCTTTCACCACAGAAACAAATGATTCCCAGGCAGCCAATTCAAGGAGATTTAATTATGATTTAAAATTTCCTTTCAAAACTTTTCTGATTTAAGGACCTACAAATATGCCTTATTTTGGCATCAATCAGATTAGAAAAGATAGTTTTCAAGTATTCAATAACACCACCTGTTTTGTCAAGGACCTTCACAAAATTCCGTGCTAAACTTTTTTGCATTTTGCTATACAGGCACACATTCGTCTCGTACAGGCTAATCTTTTATCACATAGATAATGCTGCGATGGAAAAATTTTGAAGACTATTTGGTTTCAGCAGGAATTTAGCAATCACAACAGTTTCAGAACAACATAAAACACGTTTTAAAATTCTGATCCTGATATTATTTTTTCATATTAAAAATAATTAAAGAAACCTTTGTGCCAAAAGTTTTGAGGGTTACTTTAGTTGTAGGTACCTACTATTTTTGTCTAGTATAGCCAAAAATGGGATACTGAAAAAACCAAACATGTAAAAAATACACATCGCTATATCACGCACGTTAACTGAAGACTATAGTGCAAGAAGAAAATCCCAGAAAAGTCAAAAAAATATAGCCATTGTAATAATAATAATGTTAACAAAAATAAGATTAATTACAAAGGAAAGAGTTAGAATGAGGAAAATAAAATAATCTAAAATATTAAATGTAGGTAGGTAACCGGAAATATGTATATTGCAGTGCCATACAGAAACACACAAACGATATATAATTTTAATATGTGCCTCGCTCATCGATATAGTTGCTCATCAATTTTCCAAAATAAATTACTTATTAAAGAAATTTTAATAACTAAACATTCTTATATTTACTACAGGGTGTCTGGAAATTACGAACAAAAAATTGAGGGAGTGATTTCTTTTTATAAAATTAATGGTACTGGGTATAATACTTTTTCCAAACCCAATATTAACGGAGCCATATAATAGACGAGCTGTCCACCCCTTAAAAAATGCTTAGAAAATCAATGTCACCGTCCACGAGGAGGGGCCAGGATGAAACCTTTTGTAATCGATGCATTGAGTTATTGCGAACAAAAAACCTAAGTAACATTTTTGTGTCCAAGTGGCAGGTAATTTGTTATTAACAAAAAAGTTGCAAAATAAAAATATTGCAAAAAACGCTCTGCAAACGTATTCATATTATTAATCATATAAATAATTATATGATATACAATATTTGATGAATTTGAAGATATGTATGAGTGTTAGAAATACTAAATAGTAAAAATTGTAACAAGTAATGAATGAATACCGTTTATTCGATTATATGGGTTTAAAAAAATACTACATTAAAGTATGTCTCGAAGATCATTTTGCGCTTTTGAACGTTCCGAAAGCTTTGGTAGGAGTTGAGATATGAATGTTTAAAGTTGGCAACTTTTAGCCATTTTTCGACCTTAAATCGCCCCTAGCTCGAATAGGAAGCGTTCCACGAAAAAATATCAAGAGACAAAAAGTGTTTATTTTTGCCCAATTTTTTTATAAAATTATTTGCAGAGCGTTTTTTTGCAATATTTTTATTTTCCAATTTTTTTGTTAATAACAAATTACCTGCCACTTGGAGACAAAAATGTTACTTAGGTTTTTTGTTCGCAATAACTCAATGCATCGATTACAAAAGGTTTCATCCTGGCCCCTCCTCGTGGTCGGTGACCTTGATTTTCTAAGTATCTTTTTAGGGGTGGACCGCTCGTCTATAACATCAATTAAAATATATTTTTTTATTTCTAATATATTTTTTTAAGTTAAACTATTCCAAATTTATATACTTATTACTGGTTATAAACTGGTAGTGTCAGTTGGGGTAATTGTAAACAATTCTAATAAAATCAACTTTGATAAAGTCTAAAATTTGAAGTTTAACAGTTGTGAAGATAACCTTAATATTGGACATTCTCTGGAACGCCTTCTAGAATGCCTTAAACGTGCAACTTAACATTGTTAACCGTTACCGAAAAAAAGGGTGTTTACAATTACCCAGGAAAAAAAATTATAGAAATATTGGGGCAATTCGCAAGGTCGTTTCTGCATCTATTGGGATTGCAAGACGGCGTCCTGCAAACTCATAGGCTTCATGGTATTTTTTCTTCGTTTAATCCTTTGATATATAACGGCAATAGGAATATTGTAAGTCTCCCTGTAAATTTTATTGATATTCTGTACATCATTAACAGCATTAATAAGATCCAATTCGCTGTATCTTTCAATGTTCGGTCGTTTCTTCTGATAATCTCGCACCATTGTGTTTCTGAGAGTATATAGAAACGCGTTTACAATTACCCCTTAAATGTTTTTACAATTACCCCGTTTTAAATTTTTTAACGGGGCAATTGTAAACACACATCTACTATGAATTTGTGAAGCCTAACCTAAAAAAGTAACGTGGTTTCACATTGTTCATTCAATAATGAACGCTACTATATAAATAAATTGCCTTATCTTTATCAAAATCTGATTTATGCACATTTAAAAAGCAAAAGCAAATTCTGCTTAACAAACTTTTGAGTCGTATCTCCGAAAAATAACTGCCACACGCAGAAAACCAACACAATGAAATCGTTATTGCTGTACTATAACAAAACATAAATCCACATGTCACGGATGCCGTTGTACGTCGTTGCTACCCGCCAAATTCAAAAGTTATGAAGCTTGTTTACAATTACCC
>NW_019416228.1:360292-363558 GCF_000390285.2 Anoplophora glabripennis | reverse complement strand
CCGGCCAACTTGATTAGTCAGTCGAAAATTGCGCATTTATTGAACTAAAATTAATAATTTATTCGAAAACGGCTCCGCTTTCGAGATTTTAGTATTCTACATTTTTGTTTTATTTTTTATTTTAGAATATATATCCGGCCGCTGGGGAGTGAATTTTGACTCACCCTGTATATGGACCGTATGCATTGGAACGGATGTTTTTTCCGGCAGTAACACATATCCTTGCAAGTGACCAGTGCGAGTTTTTTTTTAACAGCACAAACCAGACAATGCCTGATATAATTTTGGACAAAATGTCTCAAACGTAGAAACCAAAAATGTGCTAAAATTGATTTTAAAGTTTTATCAATGCCTACATGGCACTGCTCGTCGTGAAATATACGTAAAAGCCCCAACCTACTTTGGCGAGATACAAAATAACGAACAATTTTGGTTTTATTACTTAAAATTTGTTGGTGACAAAGGAGTCCATCCTTTCCTAGATATTGAGTAGAATCTAGCTTACCTTCCCGTAAGTCGCGCAGCATTTGCTGAATTTGGGCCTTCTGCTCAATATGCAACCATGATTCATGGCATCTTGCACGTAAAACAGAAACCGGATTGCGACTAAGGAAGTTAATGTGATTTAAAGTAAACCCTTTACGATAGACGAATTCGAAGTTAAAGTCTTGTAAATACAGCGACATACTCTCACGGATAATATTCTTCAACAGATCTGCAATAATTATTCGAACCTCTTCCCGTTCACTTATTGAAAGACGATATGGACGCCGCGAGATAATATAATTGTCGATTAAATTAATTTCCATTCCTGTAGTCTTTCTCCGCTGAAACCGCCGTACCACTTGTTATATTGTCCGCGAATGATTCCAATAAATTATGTAATTGAGCCCGATATCCCAAAGGTACCCGTAGATTATGTCAGTATCCTCCGAAATACGTAGATTACAGCCAATGATAACGTCATAATGTAGAGTTTGTTTACTTAAAGTGCCTAAATATGAAAGCAAGTCCGCAATAGATTCGAAATTACGCATCGAAATTGATTCTTGGATTTTAGGTTCTTTAATTCCATAGATAATCAATTCGATTAAGTCTAATGTACTCCAATTTGCACGCAAATTTTTTAAAAGTGACGACTTTTTATGAGCATAAGTGGTATAAACATTAAAAGAGCTACTGTTATACACGGACGCTTCATACAGCAAACGTTCTAAGATTTTCTTTGGAGAAAATGCCTCCGAGAAATCGGTTTTAAAATTATTCCAATTACGCACAGTTGGAGTCCAACTATTAAACCAAATGTTCACTTCATTAATTATGAATCGGCCAACTCTTACCAATACCTGCAGATCAGACCACATGAATTCTGTTTTAATCTCCTCCACTTGTTTTATCCAATTCTGAGNAACTTTTTATGAGCATAAGTGGTATAAGCATTAAAAGAGCTACTGTTACACACGGACGCTTCATACAGCAAACGTTCTAAGATTTTCTTTGGAGAAAATGCCTCCGAGAAATCGGTTTTAAAATTATTCCAATTACGCACAGTTGGAGTCCAACTATTAAACCAAATGTTCGCTTCATTAATTATGAATCGGCCAACTCTTACCAATACCTGCAGATCAGACCACATGAATTCTGTTTTAATCTCCTCCACTTGTTTTATCCAATTCTGAGGATCATGAACTTCTGAATTGAAAAAGGGCAAGTCAATCTGATCCGGCGCTACTCCGCAATGTTTAATACATTTCACTATTTCCGTCATGAATTCTTCCATGATGAAAGCTGCTTTCACACAATTCAAGGTAGAATGGGAAAACGTGAAAACTATCCCACCTCTACTGTTAGATGTAAACTGAAAAATACAAATCTTACAAGGTTTATTATTTATAAACTGTTTCACAATATTCGAGGTAACGAATAACGAAATTGCCAGGCTCGGTGTCGAGTGACAAGTAAGTTTTTCTCGGTCGAGACAGGCGCGATGACAAGTTCTGGTCACTTGATTTTTTCAGTCTAGGTGTTCATTAGGATCGGAATCTAACAATATAAATATTAGTTTTTGTAAGTAACAAATCGGTAAAAACAATGCAAAACTAGCACGACGCCACACAATTATTCACATATTCCAATAACATAACCTCATTACTGATCTGAGGCTGGAAATCTGTTGGGTTGGTACTTCCGAACTTCATGAAGAAATTGACGAAAACTAGAACATGCTCTAATTCGTCAAGAACTTGATGAATAAATTCATGAAGTTATTTGACAGCAGATTTGGTGCATTACACTTGTTCAATTTCTTGATGAAGCGACTTCATCAATTAAATGATCAATAAATTGTCAATGTAAAACAGCTATAAAGAAACACGACCATAATGACATTACCTAATAGCTAAAGCAATCAACATATTGTCTTCATCGCCTACTGAACTCAAAGTTTTTTTTTTACAGAAATCGCCTACAGAAAGCCATTTTTCTCAAAAATGGCTTTCTGTAGGCGATTTTCTCAAGGGATATTTTTTTTAATAAAATGACCTTTTCAGTGTTGCTGCCCGTTTTAAAAAAATACTACCACTCTAAAAGTATTGACCGTTAAAAGGGACAGGTAACCGGAGAAAACTATCACCCAGTATATCTATTTGACTAAATCTCTAAGAAATAATACGCTATAATAGTTCAAATAAATGTTCCAAATTTTAACGCGATCGGCAAAAGGGTTATGAAGTTATTATGTAATTAAATTAGTTTTATTTTTGACAACTTTGAAGGCCTGTAACTCAAAATCTAAACATTTTTTATTTAACTTTTTTTCCGTAAATCGTCTTTATTTATAGCCATGAATATGAGGTCAAACGTTTTATCAAATGTGTATTTGAAAATATAAAGAAATTTAACATGTGGATAAACTTGTTGGATATAAAAAAAAACAACAAAAACCAAATAAAGAAGCGTTTTTCACGATTAAATTCAATTTACTTAATGATTATTTTTTATTATTTAAGAACACCCAAACACAGCACATTTATTGCCAAAGTAAAATTCAATCATAACTTTTAATCCTAAAATCTTCCTTCTTTTTTTCGAGTCATTAAAAACAGGGATAACTATTATACAGGGTGTCTCATAATTAGCTGCCAACCCTGAACAGGCCGATTCTATGATCAAAACTAAGTAAAAAAGTTCATATGAACATGGGTCCGGAAATGCTTCCTAAGGGCACAGGGACCCATTGAAGAGGGAGGAATGGAAATCATTTTTTT
>NW_019416228.1:346480-359548 GCF_000390285.2 Anoplophora glabripennis | reverse complement strand
CTCCCTGTCTGTCCTGTTTTATTGATATTCTGTACATCATTAACAGCATTAATAAGATCCAATTCGCTGTATCTTTCAATGTTCGGTCGTTTCTTCTGATAATTTCGCACCATTGTGTTTCTGAGAGTATATAGAAACGCGTTTACAATTACCCCTTAAATGTTTTTACAATTACCCCGTTTTAAATTTTTTAACGGGGCAATTGTAAACACACATCTACTATGAATTTGTGAAGCCTAACCTAAAAAAGTAACGTGGTTTCACATTGTTCATTCAATAATGAACGCTACTATATAAATAAATTGCCTTATCTTTATCAAAATCTGATTTATGCACATTTAAAAAGCAAAAGCAAATTCTGCTTAACAAACTTTTGAGTCGTATCTCCGAAAAATAACTGCCACAAGCAGAAAACCAACACAATGAAATCGTTATTGCTGTACTATAACAAAACATAAATCCACATGTCACGGATGCCGTTGTACGTCGTTGCTACCCGCCAAATTCAAAAGTTATGAAGCTTGTTTACAATTGCCCCTGTTCACGATTACCCCAACTGACCCTAATAAATTATCACCCTAAAGGGGTCTTTATTAACAAGATAATTTATCATAACTATTTTATTTTAAATTTCTAAAAAAATACATTATTTAAATTAAATGCTGTTGAAAAATGTTTTCGTAAAGGTTATCTTGTTTTCAACATTAACCGTTTTTAAGGAAAAAACGTATTTATTGTTTAATGACAATATTTTGCGGCCACGTTTTCTCCTCAAAACAATCAGTAATTTGGAAGCACCAGGAAATCTAACCTAACCTAATCTAACCGGACCCGAACCGGACTCAGACTGAATCCAAACCGAACCAAATAAAATATGTACTATTTATACAGGGTGTCCGCAAATTTCACCGACAACGTTTGACTGCATATTCATGACGACAAATAAATACGATCTACAAAAACAAGTTAAATAAAAACTTTTTGTTTTTTGAGTTACAGGCCTTCAAAGTGGTCAAAAATTAAACTAATTTAATTAATAACTTCATAACACTTTAACCGATCGTGTTAAAATTTGGCACATTTATTTGGACTATTATGGCGTGTTATTTTTTAAAATGTTAGTCAAATCGATATACTGGGTGATAATTTTCTCCGGTTACTTCTCCGTTTTAGCGATTAAAGATTTTACAGTAATCGTATTTTTTTAGAACGGGCAGTAATATTGAAAAGGTGGTTTTATTTAAAAAAAATATTGTCTTGAGAAAATCGCCGACATTGAGACAAATAGCATTATTTGCAGGTCTGTATGTTTCGGTTTGCGTAGCAGTGTCACGGATTTAAAACTGTGATTTCAGTAGGTGATGAAAACAAGATGTTGATTGTTGAATGAATGTTGATGTTGATTGAATGTCATTATTATCCTGTTTCTTTAATATTCTCATCACTACACATTCAAATTATGAACATTTACAACTCCGTTCCTAGTAAAACAAGATTCGTCGGTACAAAACAATTTTTGAAGCAAATTATTATCTTCTGCGAAGCCTTTCACCAACCAGCGGCAAATTAAAAGTTCGTTGGGAACTAAATTTACAAGTTCTTGAGCAGGAGTTAAATAAAATGGCCGAAGAAGTTACTTTTTTAAAGTTTTGTAAACATTTACATACATTTAATTGTCGTGATACAATGCGGAGACTTCATAATTTGCATGTGTGGACAGGGCCGTTCCTGTAAAACAGTATATAAATTTCATATAAAAGACCCCTTACAATACTTATATCTGTTTTAAATGAATACAGTTAGACGTGGCAACCTCGCCCCACGGCGCAGTTTAATTAATCGGGAAAATTCTTTGTGCGACTGTCATTGTTCAAGAATTATATGTATTTTTTTCAGCATCAACTGTAAGGTGAGATATTTTGAAATAAAATATACCTGTATTAACTCTGAAATCTTTATAGTGCAGCGATTTGAAGAGTCTATTGTGTCGTTTTTTTTTTGACGTAGTACCAGGTCAGACATGGTAGGTTTTATTAAGCATGTGATTGGGCATATGAAATCGTATTTTACGACATTTTTTGTTGGTCGGGATCTTTTTAATTTCGAAAAAATAAAAAAAAAATCTGTTTTTATGAGAACATGTTTTTTGAGGTATCCACCGTTATATCTCAAAAAATAATTGTACNGAAAAATAGCATTATTTGCAGGTCTGTATGTTTCGGTTTGCGTAGCAGTGTCACGGATTTAAAACTGTGAGTTCAGTAGGCGATGAAAACAAGATGTTGATTGTTGAATGAATGTTGATGTTGATTGAATGTCATTATTATCGTGTTTCTTTAATATTCTCATCACTCTACACATTCAAATTATGAAAATTTACAACTCCGTTCCTAGTAAAACAAGATTCGTCGGTACAAAACAATTTTTGAAGCAAATTATTATCTTCTGCGAAGCCTTTCACCAACCAGCGGCAAAATAAAAGTTCGTTGGGAATTAAATTTTCAAGTTCTTGAGCAGGAGTTAAATGAAATGGCCGAAGAAGTTACTTTTTTAAAGTTTTGTAAACATTAGTTTTACATACATTTAATTGTCGTGATACACTGCGGACACTTCATAATTTGCATGTGTGGAAGTGTGGAGTGATGAGAATCCTAAAAGCTGTTTTACATTGACAATTTATTCATCAATAAATTGACGAAGTTTTTTATCAATGAATTCAGGAATTTATTGATAAACAGTGTGGTTTTACACTGCTACAGACTTTGTCAAGTTTTTTTACGTATGAATCAGTTCTACCAACCAATGAATCAAAGAAGCAAATAAATTTCAAAATTGTCATCTTTCCACTCATAATTGTAGTGATACAACAGCGGTACCGTTCTGACACATATTATATTGTTAGATGTAAACTGAAAAATACAAATCTTACAAGGTTTATTATTTATAAACTGTTTCACAATATTCGAGGTAATGAATAACGAAATTGCCAGGCTCGGTGTCGAGTGACAAGTAAGTTTTTCTCGGTCGAGACAGGCGCGATGACAGGTTCTGGTCACTTGATTTTTTCAGTCTAGGGGTTCACTAGGATCGGAATCTAACACGGCCAGACTGATGGGTATTCCGCTCTCGGAATCATTTTCCATGGAAGCAGGCATAGGCTCTGTAACATGAAAGTAATAATTCGATTATGTCAATTATGGTACCACGAGTGTTTTTTTAAACACTCCACAGAGCCAAAGTATCTTTCAACTTTACAGCTATTCCTGCATCAAGAGCCAAGATATATCGCAACCTTGCAGCAACCAATATCAGGACTTGTACAATGCATATATCAAGAGCCAAGGTATATTGCAACCTTGCAGCAAGACCGTATTAGTACCCATTCAAAACATATATCAAGAGCCAAGGTATATTGCAACCTTGCAACAAAGCAGTATTAATACTCATCCAAAACATATCAAGAGCCAAGGTATATTTCAACCTTGCAGCAAAACAGTATTAATACTCATTCAAAACATGTATCAAGAGCCAAGGTATATTCCAACCTTGCAGCAAGACCGTATTAGTACCCATTCAAAACATATATCAAGATCCAAAGTATATTGCAACCTTGCAGTAAAACAGTATTAATATTCATTCAAAACATATCAAGAGCCAAGGTGTATTGCAACCTTGCAACAAAACCGTATTAATACTCATTTAAAACATATATCAAGAGCCAAGGTATATTGCAACCTTGCAGCAAAACAGTATTAATACTCATTCCAACATGTATCAAGAGCCAATGTATATTGCAACCTTGCAGCAAAATCGTATTAATACTCATTTAAAACATATATCAAGAGACAAGGTATATTGCAACCTTGCAGCAAAACTGTATTTAAATAGCTTCATAACCATCAGACAATGTTAACCTGTCAACATCCTTTGTTGTAGTTTCATTTTCCAAAAAATCTAACAAGTCGGACATTTCAGTCGCCAACGACCAGTCCGTTGGCCACAACCTTAGTTACTCCTTAGCAGCTTTTATAATTTTGTGTCTACTCGCACCAACCCGCTTCAATTCGTAGCGACCCTCTTTGATAATATTGATAATTTCGTATGGACCCAAAAATTCAAATTTTGACTTGCTAACATGCAATTTACTCGCCCTATGGACCAGTACAAAATCCCCAACAGCATATTGAACGGTTTCACGCCTGTTTTGATTTAATTTTTCCTTCAGAGGTTCGCTCGGAGTAAGTCGTTCCTTCACTCGCTGTCTATCGAGGGGCAAGTTTCGTATTGGTGTCAAATCATGTGATAGGTCATTCAAAACTGCCTGTATTAGAGGAGTTGCCGATTCAATTCCAATCAAAGCATGTAAGGGACTAATATTAATTGTTTTTTGCACTGTGGTATTCAAAACTAGCTGTATCTTCCAAAGTACGTTCGGCCATTCTTGTTTTAATCGAGTTTCAATGCGAATTAAGTTCATAATCGTACGCATATAGCGCTCAACTTGCCCGTTTGCTCTATGAACGTCAGGTGTAACATAATGATACTGAATATTCCATTCATCAAAAAATTTACAAATCGTCAAATTGTGAAAATTTGTACCCCCGTCCATAACAAATAACTTCGGGGTACCGAAACATGAAATAAAAATTTGCAATGCTCTTTGTGTCTCATCAGCTTTGACAGTTTTTAAGGGAACCAGATTACAATATTTAGTAAAAGAATCAATTAGCACTAAGACATGCTTATATTTTTGAGATGAAATCGGTAATGGACCAAGACAATCTATATGGACCGTATGCATTGGAACGGATGTTTTTTCCGGCAGTAACACAGATCCTTGCAAGGGACCAGTGCGAGTTTTTTTAACAGCACAAACTAGACAATGCCTGATATAATTTTGAACAAAATGTCTCATACGTGGAAACCAAAAATGTGCTAAAATTGATTTTAAAGTTTTATCAATGCCTACATGGCACTGCTCGTCGTGAAATATACGTAAAAGTCCCAACCTACTTTGGCGAGGTACAAAACAACGAACAATTTTGGTTTTATTATTTAAAATTTGTATGTGACAAAGAAGTCCATCCTTTTCTAGATATTGAGTAGAATCTAGCTTACCTTCCCGTAAGTCGCGCAGCATTTGCTGAATTTCGGCATTACNATTAGTCGTTGTGATAAATGAATGAAATTTAGCTGTGTATACCAAATTTCATTCATTTATCACAACGCGATTGAGAGATATTGCAAAAAAATGATTTCCATTCCTCCCTCTTCAATGGGTCCCTGTGCCCTTAGGAAGCATTTCCGGACCCATGTTCATATGAACTTTTTTACTTAGTTTTGATCATAAAATCGGCCTGTTCAGGGTTGGCAGCTAATTATGAGACACCCTGTATATATAAGATTTTTTCGTTTCTTCAATATCCTGTGTTCCGCGGAACTCTGGGGTTCCCCACAACCTCTCTGGGGGTTCCACGAGTCAGTAAAAAATTCAAAATTTTGAAATTAACAATATCGATACTAAGTACAAGATTCAAAAAATGTATAGATACTCTTAAAACTAGTATAATTATAGATATAGGTATTATATTATATAATCAGTAAAAAATATGTTTGAATTTTTTTTAGGTGTGGAGGTTCCTCAAAAAAATCGAAATGTTGGACGGGTTCCGCAAGTCGTAAAAGACCGCTGGCCCTATATAATGCAGACTTTATTTTAGAAACAACTATTTCTTTTATTAAGAATTACGTTAAGCCAAAAAATACAAAATAAATAAGTTTTTGCTCTTGTCCACTCTACCTGAAGACATATTGATACATAATATAATGTAATTAATGCAATTTTGTAAAATCTTTTAATTAAGTATTTTTTTGTGAAATACAGATTTACATACAGAGAGCATTTCATAGAAGATTGTTTTCATTTGTATTTTGCATTATAATTTTAGTTAATTACAGAAAAATATCACATGCAACATATAAAAGCATATAAAGTGTTTATAAGAATTGAAAATTATTACAAAATTTGTGTTCTTAATTGCTTATTTTTTTATATTACGGGAAAAACTGTAACTTGTTCAAAGAAGTTTGTTCACATGCCAAATTATTAATGATCAAACTTGATATTTTAATTATTCGAAAAAATTTGCTAGATGAATTACTTAATCAAGTACAAAATTACTAAACAAATAAAAAAACACACTTTTTAATTGGTACCCTATTTTGCTTATTTAAAGCACGCCCCAGAGTGTTTAAATCCAACTTTAAAAAACGCGCGTGTTTTAAAGTTAACCATGGCAACATCAAGAACCCGAGAAACGTCAAGTCTAAATGTCACCTTTTTAATTATTGATCTGACAGAAGTACCTTGTAACGTCAAATAAAATATTACCAACAAATGTTTCAAAAGCTTTATTCAAATATTTAACATCTTAATTATTTAAATGAATGTGAAATGTGCAGTTGATATTGTTTGAAATATTAATACTTGCAGTGGTTGCACTTTCATTAATGGCACTCCCAATAATGTTTGAAACATTTTTCTTATTGCTAATACTCTCTTCAACGTAACTAATCGCCACAGCTGCCAATTTCCATCCTACTATTCCTTCCTTCTTCCTTGTTGTCATGTAAGCGTAAGTCGCACAATTCACATCTTCTACAAGAGCCAAAAATACCGCAAATGGATATCTACCACCTTCAAAAATAAATACGTAATGTCCGGTGCATCCGTGAAAAACTTCCGCAAATCATATTCCTTGAACACATATGCCTTCTTCGCTACGTCATTCTTGCTAATTGCCTTCATGAATGCATGCACTTTGTTTATCCTCAACATACTGTGCAATTTCAAATGGATAACCCACATAAGGCAAGTTCGGTATTGACATCTAGATGCTCTAAATATATCTCTTTGTCTTTTCATCTCTTACATTTAGAAAAAAACAAAACACATCTGGTGCGTCTAGATGTTAATGCCGAACTTACCTAATGTCGACGCTTTGTACTGCTTTGAGATTTTCTGAAGATAAGCAAGCACAACTCGTTCATCTGTATTTTTACCTTTTGCTCTTCCATCCATTTGATGAACTTGTCGTATTCTTTTCTATAAGCGTTTTCCGATTTTTGCGGTATTAATCGCGATTCTGCTTTACTATTTAAGTAATCAATGTTAGAATTCATTTTTAAACAATATACTAATAACTGTGGTGACAGCAATTAATCTTATGTGAGAGTACCGTTACAAATTAATTTTTGGTTTATCGTTTTCATGACAACGAAAGGTATACTGATGTAACATCACAAATTCAACAATTTGACATTATTAGTTCTTATTTCCATTTTTTGTAGTATTAATACAATATTTATAGTCCAGTTCGTAGAGGTTCGGCCTGTGTCAAACCTTGATAACCCGGAAATAACTACACAGGCCTACTTTAAATGATGAGTACAATAACAGTGTAATTTGCTGACAAAGTATTTTATCACGAAAAAGAGTTATTAACAATTCAATAGTGAAACAATTTTTTTTTTAGTAGTTTTCTTTAAATAACTCAGCGGGATGACTTTGTACGAAAAAATGCTTAGGACATGATTTTGTTCGTAATAAAAATAGCCAAAAAATGGCGGAGGTCCGATTACGAAATTTGTAATAACAAAGCCGTGAGATTGAAAAAACGGTATAAAACGTAAATTTTTTAAAGTTGCTGTAAAAAAGTCAATTATAAACAAAAATTTGTTGGAAGCTTTGCTAACACTTGAAATTTGGTACACACATAGTGTAAATATGCAGAAACCAAAAGCAATGTGCAAAATTCAGGTATCTTCATTTTTGCAGTTTCGATAAGGTTTTATACGTCACCCTTTTTTTTAATTTCTGGACGTATATTTATGTATATTTATAAAATATTCCATTACGGTAAATTAGCAAGCATAATTACCTACAACAACAATTTTGCGCCTGTTAGCCATACTCGTACATTATTCAACATATCGACATAAAACAAAAACGTACGTGTGGGGTAAACCTTTAACTTTAAGTAAACAATTGTTTAAATTTATAGACGAACGGTCCACCCCTAAAAAGATGCTTAGAAAATCAAGGTCACCGACCACGAGGAGAGGCCAGGATGAAACCTTTTGTAATCGATGCATTGAGTTATTGCGAACAAAAAACCTAAGTAACATCTTTGTGTCCGAGTGGCAGGTAATTTGTTATTAACAAAAAAGTTGCAAAATAAAAATATTGCAAAAATACGCTCTGCAAAAATAAACACTTTTTGTCACTTGACATTTTTTCGTAGAACGCTTCTTTTTCGAGCTAGGGGCGATTTAAGCTCGAAAAATGGCTAAAAGTTGCCAACTTTAAAAATTCATATCTCAGCTCCTACCAAAGCTTTCGGAACGTTCAAAAGCGCAAAATGATCCTCGAGACTTATACATGTGCTTATACTTTAATGTAGTATTTTTTTAAACCCGCCTTTTTTTTAACCCGTTAAATTTGCAGTTGAATTTCGGCCGCTAGTGTCCACGCGCCACCCCTACGTATCGCTATACAGGGTCGGAAAGTTCCCATGGTTCATCGGCCGTTACGTGAGAGCGATAAAGAAAGTCATAGAAATCCGTGCGATAGAGAAAGATGGCTATAATGAAGCCGTCTAATAGTCACCGCCCATTTCGCCCTTCCACAAATAAGATCCACTTCTTATTTCGGCGATCGGGTGTCGTATGGAACATTAGTTTATTGTCTGGCATCAGGAAATAACAGTGAACATTTGACAAATAATGTATAAAAATAAATAATACATTTTCTACAATATTTATTTGTGCTGTCATAGTGCAACAATCCTTTATTAGTCTGTAAACAATCATGCAACGTATGTGAATATTCAATGTTGTATAAAACTGCAGGTCAGTTTTCGAAAAATATTCTTGTGCTATTCGTTATTTAATACAATATTTATTATTCCCAATAGCTAGTGTGTACGTGATAGTATAGTACATATCGAATCAACATGATACCAATACCATCATCAATACCTCCGGCAGGGCCTGTATTGTTACAACATCTTATGCGTGTTAAATGGCAAATCAATGAATGGTCTCAAGCAAGATCTGCAAGCATAACATCCTTCGACCCAACACAATATGGCTGGATATTAAAAAATAATGTATTGTACTACAATTATTTTGAAGGAGATGCGGCCATGGAAATGTTACAAAAATTCATATGTTCCTGCAGTGGAAAGTTACCCTGCAGCGATGAAGACATNGTGGCTTCAGTTTGTTTAAAAAAAATTGCGGTCGTCATACTGTAAGATGTACATAAAAATTATGATTTTATAAACATTTTTCATGTATTGGCTTTATTTTTTTCGCAGCATATACATACAAATTTTCACAAATAAAAGTTTTTCTCGTTTGCTGAAAAATACATTCACCAAAATAAAAGGTTTATATTTGTTATTATTTTAACAAATCAAAAATATATATTATATACATATTCGCGTGATACGTCTGATTGCAAAATACAGGTAACATCAATGTTTTGAAACATAGCATATGATTTACGACAGTCTATAAGGTATTCTATTTTAATTTCGCCATTTAAAATATTGTTTTTTTTTGACAACAAATCTTGAATTCTAGGTCTTTGTACTACAGATTTGTCATCATCCCGCACAGTTTTCTTACAAATAATGCACTCCATTGTCTTAAAAACTTAATATGTTCTGATGATTATTACACACTGCTTATTACGCACGTACCTACTCCAAATCCCGCAAGCCGTACACTAGGTATGTAGATTACACATTACGTGGAACGCCCCATGCATCAGTTTAGCACGCTATGAAATAATCGCTTGTTGCCAAACTATAAGCTTTAGGAAAAAACTAATTATTTCAAAAATTTAAGGGTGTTTGGGCTTCATTTTCTTCGCTGCATGTATATAAAAAAAATCATAAATAAAAAAGTTTATCGGTTGGTGAAAATTGTATTATACAAAATTTAAATATCAAGTTTTCCTGATTTTTAGCGAAATGAAAAAGCGAGTTTTATAAAATCCATTAGTACTGTTAAAAGCGCTATTGTGTCTGCTTTAATTAAAAAAAAAATACTCTGATAGTACAATTATTTTTGGAGATATAACGGTGGAGACCTCAAAAAACATGTTCTCATAAAAATAGATTTTTTTTTATTTTTTCGAAATTAAAAAGATCCCGACCAACAAAAAATGTCGTAAAATGTCTAACCTGGTTCTACGCCAGTTTTTTTTTATTTCGATAACTAAGCGACAGCGTTGCAATTGCGCTCGTCTATTAAGCGAAACTCGTTGGAAAAGTAGAATAAATGCAATTAGACCTTTAATTTTAAATTATAAGAACGTTTACAATAGCCTTAATGAAATAATCGAAAACGAAAAAAAAAAAGATTTAAAATTTAGAATTACAGCACAAGCATTAGTAGAGAAATTTATTCCATTTAAATTTATCTCATTAATAATTTGGAACGATCTTCTATCAAAAATTAACGTTGTTAGTAAAATGTCTCAAAATCCTAAAATTAATATTTACGAATGTGTAACTGCATCAAAAAATTTAATTAACTATATTAGTGAAAAAAAGAAGTGATAAAAGTCTTAATTTCATTGATAAAAGAAGCTGAATCAATAGCTGCAGAAGTTAATATTTTGCCCGAATTTCCTCTTGTACGTCAAAAAAAAGTGCCATGACAAAAGACGAGCCCATTGTCGATCAAAAACAAAATTTTAAAGTACAATTTTATTTTAGTATATTAGATACCACGAACAATTCACTACAAGGAAGATTTTCTTTAATAAAAGAATCTAATATTGTATTTAAATGTTTATACGAGTTTCACAAAATGGAACCAGAATTTTTGAGAAAATCGTGTTTGAATCTAGATTCTTATTTACAACAAGGGAATGGGGACTTCCTTCAACGAGATATCGATGGAAATTAGCTCTATAATGAAATTTTATGTTTTAAAGCCATTGTTACATCGCTTGAAGAGTCCAAACCCTACTTTATATTAAATTAAATAATCACCAATGATCTTACCTCTTGTTTTCCTAATTTAGCGGTAGCTCTAAGAATATTTCTTACATTACCTGTGACGGTCGCCTCTGGGGAAAAGAGTTTTACTAAATTAAAACTCATTAAAAATTTCTTACCGTCTACTATGTCCCAAGAAAGATTGACAAACCTTGTCACTATTTCAATTGAATATGAAATTTGTCAAAACTTAGACATATTAAATATAATAGACGAGGTAACCGGAGAAAACTATCACCCAGTATATCTATTTTACTAAATCTCTAAGAAATAATACGCTATAATAGTTCAAATAAATGTACCAAATTTTAACGCGATCGTTAAAAGGGTTATGAAGTTATTAATTAAATTAGTTTTATTTTTGACAACTTTGAAGGCCTGTAACTCAAAAACCAAACATTTTTTATTTAACTTTTTTTCCGTAAATCGTCTCTATTTATAGCCATGAATATGCGGTCAAACGTTGTCGGTGAAATTTGCGGACACCCTGTATAATTTTTCTCAAATGTGTATTTGAAAATATAAAGAAATTTAACATGTGGATAAACTTGTTGGATATAAAAAAATCAACAAAATTGAAATATTGCTTTTGTACGAAATAAAGAAGCGTTTTTCACGATTAAATTCAATTTACTTAATGATTATTTTTTATTATTTAAGAACACCCAAACACAGCACATTTATTGCCAAAGTAAAATTCAATCATAACTTTTAATCCTAAAATCTTCCTTCTTTTTTTCGAGTCATTAAAAACAGGAATAACTATTATATTAAGATTTTTTCGTTTCTTCAATACCCTGTGTTCCGCGGAACTCTGGGGTTCCCCACAACCTTTCTGGGGGTTCCACGAGTCAGTAAAAAATTCAATATTTTGAAATTAACTATATCGATACTACGTACAAAATTCAAAAAATGTATAGATACTCTTAAAACAAGTATTTATAAATATAGGTATTATATTATATAATCAGTAAAAAATGTATTCGAAAATTTTTTTAGGTGTGGAGGTTCCTCAAAAACATCGAAATGTTGGACGGGTTCCGCAAGTCGTAAAAGACCACTGGCCCTATATAATGCAGATTTTATTTTAGAAACAACTATTTCCTTTATTAAGAATAACGTTAAGCCAAAAAATAAAAAATAAATAAGTTTTCGCTCTTGTCCACTCTAACTCAAGACATATTGATACATAATATGATGTAATTAATGCAATTTTGTAAAATCTTTTAATTAAGTATTTTTTTGTGAAATACAGATTTACATACAGAGAGCATTTCATAGAAGATTGTTTTCATTTGTATTTTGCATTATAATTTTAGTTAATTACAGAAAAATATCACATGCAACATATAAAAGCATATAAAGTGTTTATAAGAATTGAAAATTATTACAAAATTTGTGTTCTTAATTGCTTATTTTTTTATATTACAGGAAAAACTGTAACTTGTTCAAATAAATTTGTTCACATGCCAAATTATTAATGATCAAACTTGATATTTTAATTATTCGAAAAAATTTGCTAGATGAATTACTTAATCAAGTACAAAATTACTAAACAAATAAAAAAACACACTTTTTAATTGGTACCCTATTTTGCTTATTTAAAGCACGCCCCAGAGTGTTTAAATCCAACTTTTAAAAACGCGCGTGTTTTAAAGTTAACCATGGGAACATCAAGAACCCGAGAAACGTCAAGTCTAAATGTCACCTTTTTAATTATTGGTCTGACAGAAGTACCTTGTAACGTCAAATAAAATATTACCAACAAATGTTTCAAAAGCTTTATTCAAATATTTAACATCTTAATTATTTAAATGAATGTGAAATGTGCAGTTGATATTGTTTGAAATATTAATACTTCGGTTTTTTAAATCAGATGAAATGCTGTTCAAATTAATACATTTGACATTTTCTGAAGATAAGCAAGCACAACTCGTTCATCTGTATTTGTTACCTTTTGCTCTTCCATCCTTCGATGAACTTGTCGTATTCT
>NW_019416228.1:305005-340932 GCF_000390285.2 Anoplophora glabripennis | reverse complement strand
TTTGCAGAGCGTTTTTTTGCAATATTTTTATTTTGCAACTTTTTTGTTAGTAACAAATTACCTGCCACTCGGACACAAAGATGTTACTTAGGTTTTTTGTTCGCAATAACTCAATGCATCGATTACAAAAGGTTTCATCCTGGCCTCTCCTCGTGATCGGTGACCTTGATTTTCTAAGCATCTTTTTAAGGGTGGACCGTTCGTCTAACTGTTGCATAAGTATTTCTAATAGTATACAAGCGCCGAAGAGCGGAGCTCGCGCTCGAAACTGAAAAGTTAAAGGTTTACCCCACACGTACGATTATGTTTTATGTTGATAAGTTGAATAATGTACGAGTACGGCTAACAGGCGCAAAATGTTAAGTAGCTTAGGATCTAATCGATGAAAATTATTATTTTCTACCAAAGCTGCAAAAATGAAGATGAATTTTGCAAATTGCTTTTGGTTTCTGCATACTTTATGTGTATACCAAATTTCAAGTGTCAGCAAAACTTCAAACAAATTTAGCAAAGTTTCGAGTTTCAGATGCCGATGGATGTATAAAACCTTATAGAACAAAAAATTTTGCTCTCCTGATTTTCGTTTTTAGCGTCATTGTTGTATATATATTGAACTATAGTTTTCGAAAGTCTTATCTCTTCTTGTTTATAATTGACATTTTTACAGCAACTTTAAAATTTACGTTTTATACCGTTTTTTCAATTTCACGGTTTTGTTATTACAAATTTCGTAATCGGACCACCGCCATTTTGTAGTTATTTTTATTACGAACAAAATCATGTCCTAAGCATTTTTTCGCACAAAGTCATCCCGCTGAGTTATTTAAAGAAAACTACTAAAAAAATTTTTTTTCACTATTAAATTGTTAATAACTTTTTTTCCTGATAAAATACTTTGTCAGCAAATTAGCCTGTTATTGTACTCATCATTTAAAGTATTCCTATGTAGTTATTTCCGAGTTATCAAGGATATATCACCAACAGTAACTTTTCGGCCTCTGTCGACTGGACTATTATTATGATTTCAACGTGTACCAATAAAAAAAAATAGCGTAAAGAATTCGTGGATAACTGGTCTTTAAAACACTTGCTCTATTTCGAGCACTCCGGCTGCGCCGTCGTGTTAAAAAAATCGCGCGTGTTTTAAAGACCTTAATATCCACTTATACTTTAATATACTATTTTCATTTCTGATGTTTTATGAAATTGATTTTTTCTACTCCAAAATAATACACACGAATTCATTACAATTACGAAATGAAATGATAATATTTCAAGGAATTTAGAATAGGCCCATTCAGTAGAATTTTTTTGCATATTCTAAAAGTTTACCCTTTTATTAGTTAGTATGCCAAAAATCAATTTTTTTTTTCAACGAGAAATGTGTGAAATAAATTAATGAAAACCTAGCGCGGAAAAACGTTGAGCAACCATTGTCTGACGTCATAATACCGGTACGGGCGACTGGCAAAGCATTCCGCTCGCGCTCGCGCTCGCTCTCATCCCATTCTGCGTAATACATACGGTGTGTGGTTCGCTTGGCAGTTTCGTTAATCATTGTTTTTATGTCTAAATGGGTCGAAACCGAGGACTGTACAAATAATGTATAGTTCCAGGCTACAAAAGTACGACAGAATCGACTCCGAATAAAATATTTATTTCATTATCGAAAAATGAAAAGTTTGTGTGATGTTATCCACGGTTTCCCCAGCCACGGTATGCAACTCAAAACCACCTTCGTTTTTCTTTGGTTGCACGTCTAGGGGTTGGAAAATATTATTATTTGAACATTTAGAGCACAATTTTCAACTTTATGCCGGAAAAAAAATTCTACCCCATCTAAATGTTCGTGTTCACAAAAGATTCGAAATACGTCGGCGAGAGGGACCTATAAGTAGTTAAGAACCATTCTCGTTTTTCTTTGGTTGCCCGTCTAGGGGGTTGTAAATATTATTATGTGAACATTAAGAGCAGAATTTTAAAATTTATGCCGAAAAAAAAATTCTACCCCATCTAAACGTACCCGTTCACAAAAATTTCGAAATACGTCGGCGAGAGGGACCTATTAGTAACTCAGAACCACCCTCGTTATTCTTTGGTTGCCCGTCTAGGGGGTTATAAATATTATTATTTGAACATTTAGAACAGAATTTTCAAATTTATGCCGAAAAAAAAAATTCTACCCCATCTAAACGTTCCCGTCCACAAAAATTTAGAAATACGTGGCGAGAGGCACCTATAAGCAATTTATTTAAATAATAATATTTTACAACCCCCTAGACGGGCAACCAAAGAAAAACGAGGGTGGTTCTGAGTTGCTTCAAATACTAGTCAATACTACTGGCACATACACGTCGTCACATACATCCACAAGTACCGAGTCTAGTACATACGTTGGGTACATTTGTACAAAAATGGAACGCAAAAGAAAATGTAGAAAAGTGAGAAAAAAATCCGAAAATGTATTTAGATATTCCAAGTCATTCTATGTTTAAAATAAATATGTTGTGTGAAAAATGCATTTGAACAGGACTTGATGCATATCGTATATCTCTTATTATACACAGTCTCTATTTATACACTTAAAAATATAGGTATATAATATAGGTAAAAGTATAGCAAATATCTACACATCTCTCCGACTGCTCGCGACTTGATCCCCGAGTGGCCGGTATCGTGACGTCATTACCTGTTCTCCGGCAGTGTTGACCTTTTTAAGGGTCTTACAAATTCAGAATTAAATATATCACTTATTATTAATCCTATTGACCTAATTTTTTTAAGATANTACCGCAAATGGCTACCACCTTCAAAAATAAATACGTAATGTCCGGTGCATCCGTGAAAAACTTCCGCAAATCATATTCCTTGAATACATATGCCTTCTTCGCTACGTCATTCTTGCTAATTGCCTTCATGAATGCATGCAGTTTCGTAAATGATTTCAAATCTTTGTTTATCCTCAACATACTTTTCAATTTCAAATGGATAACCCACATAAGGCAAGTTCGGTATTGACATCTAGATGCTCTAGATATATGTCTTTGTCTTTTCATCTCTTACAATAATTAGAAAAGAACAAAACACATCTGGTGCATCTAGATGTTAATGCCGAACTTACCTAATGTCGACGCTTTGTACTGCTCTGACATTTTCTGAAGATAAGCAAGCACAACTCGTTCATCTGTATTTGTTACCTTTTACTCTTCCATCCATTTGATGAACTTATCGTAGGTATTCTTTTCTATAAGCGTTTTCCGATTTTTGCGGTATTAATCGCGATTCTGCTTTACTATTTAAGTAATCAATGTTAGAATCCATTTTTAAACAATATACAACTAGTAATAACTGTGGTGACAGCAATTAATCTTATGTGACAGTACCGTTACAAATTAATTTTTGTTTTCTCATTTTCATGACAACGAAAGGTATACTGATGTAACATCACAAATGCAACCATTTGACATTATTAGTTCTTATTTCCATTTTTTGTAGTATTAATACAATATTTATGATTTCAAAGTGTACCAATAGAAAAAATATCAAATGAAATGATAATTTTTCAAGGAATTTAGAATTACGTGGAAACAAAATTTAAATATTTAAAACAAAAAAATAATAGAAACGATTAATTGTTGAAATACTAAACGTACCTACCTGATATCGATATGTAGGTACCTAATCTATTATACAAGTAACATCAGCCTCATAATATCCAAGGTTCAATAGATTTCAGCCCTCGCAGTTTCCCGCTGGTGAATGAGAATGCGTAGTAGGCTGAGCCCAACAGATGAAAATCGTCGGCCGGGTTTTCTGTTTTTCAGTTGTTTTCAGCGCTCCAGTAGAACACACACGATGGGACTGCGCCATGTCATTCTAGACTTCCTAATTGTTGCTTCTTCTATCGTTTTGGTACTGGGCATTCCCACATCCCTAGTTGACGAAATCAAATCAAGCGAGCTGAGAGACAATAAAGGTGAGAGCTTTTATTCTTTTAAATAAATTAACTTGATCAATCACATATGTTTATACGAAAACTTGTATTTTTCATTGCCCACCTATTAAAAGAAATTTACTGCATATTCATCATACCAATTTTTTAGTTCACAATTAATTTTAGAATATTTAACAATCTCATAAAAATTTTTTATATAAAGGTGGGCACATATTAGTAATTAAATATAATAAATTAAGTGTAATACTAACTTGTAACGGGTTAAATTATACTTATTTTTAGTAATTTGGTATTTCTATGTTATCAAAATAAAATACTTACTGAAGCAGCTAAACTGCAACAAGTGATGTATGTGTTTATACACTCATGTACAAACGTATTTATACATTGGTACATCGAAGCATTTGCAATAAAAGATATATAAGCTATTCTACAGATTAATTCAATAATTATAGTTTTTTTACATAGGCGTAGTACAGGGGAAGCACTGTTATTAGTCAAATGTACATTTTTCTACAACGTTTTGCATCTCCCCCTACAAAATTGACTTTACTAAATACAAATAAGAGTATGCCTTTTTGAAAATAATCAAAAGCTATCAATTTCGTTGGTAAATTATACACATTTTTTTATTATGCAAAAATTTAAATCTGTTTTATTATTAATTTATTACTTTCAAACACTGAAATTGTTTTCAGATATTTTATAAAAAATATTCGGAATTATATTTATTTGCAAGAATTAGGTACAAAAATTTTAAATCTTGGCATCATTTTGAAGCCAAAAATTTATATTAAATTTATTTGTACATAAAATCTTCTCTCAAAGTATTTGTGGAGTTTTACATTTTTATGTTCTTCACGTTATAAGTATTAAAAGGTCAGTAAATAAAACCTTTCGCGATAAAGATCAGTTAGTTCAATTTTTACGCGTATATTTGCTACTACCAAAAACAGGTTTTATACTACATATAACATTTCCAAAGTTTTTCAGCTTAAAGTTTTTATGTTTTTTTTTTGATATTTTGTCACCTGCGGAAAAATATAAAAATCTGCTGAATACCTAAACCCTTACACCGAAAAAATTAGTCAAGGCTTATTTTTATGAAATTATTTTTGCCAAACCAATACGTTTCAAAAAATCAATCAGTTTTCGTATTTAAAAATGGAAGTGACGTTTCTTTTTAATTAAGTTTGACAGTTTAACTAAAAGGAAACATATTCCCAATAATTAAAATGCGTGGTAAGTGGTGTGAATTTGTTATTTATCTACACTTTATTCAAGGTGTGAGTTTTGGTTAATCAGAAATAGTTTCGTAAAATAACCCTAAACTGATCCTTTTGGTATAAGGGTTTATTTAACAAATTTTTAAATTTTTTCACTAGAGGCAAAATATCCAAATAAACATATAACATATCTAAAACTGTACCACAAATACATTACTTCAGACAATATTTTCTACTTTTATTTGTAAGACGAAGTTTTTTTATTAAAATTATCAATAGTGTCAATTATAAACCGTGGGATTTGACTGTTAGAGTCAATAAAATATTGTCTTGAAAATGAAAGTTTATAGCCTGGAAATGTTTTAAAACGGAGATAGATACAAAAAATTTGATATCGATATCCCGTTCTCTTCTTTTGAGTTTACTTCGTTAGTACCAAAAGATCTTGGCTAACTTGATTAGTTTTAGATATACAGGGCTTTTTTGAAAAATCGGCCATTTACATTAACCTCTCTCTCTCCGTTGTCATTAAATTTAGAAGAAAAAAGTTTGTAGATTATTTGTTCTATTTTTTATGAGGAAGCCATTGGCGTACTCAGATTTTTTACAAATTGCACATGACGCCAATTGAATAGCTTCATTTATTTGAATGTTGTATTGACGTCGTTTTGATGTTGTATTGCCCTCACCTAGCATCAAATGGCCATATCTACACTTGTTCAATATTTTTACTGTATGTACATATTAAAAAAATTTAGATACTTAGATATCTTTTCTGCAACAGTTTAGAGGATGATAGAAAATAAAAAATAAGACGATTTTTTCCTATGGTCTTTTTTGAGATACAGGATACCAAAGATTATTTTATAAAATCAAGTTTTAGCCATATATTTTCCAAAAAACAATGTATTGCGTTGGAATTTGGTGCAGGTATGTTTCTGATCATACTTAATATATATACCCATCAATTTTGTTAGTTTTTTTTTTGTTGGAGGGCGCTAGCTATTATCTTTTTCAGTGACAATTTATTTTTTGGCTTGTGTTTTTATACAGGACATATTTTGAATTTCAGTGTAAATTTTCATTTTACTTAAAAAGGTACTCTTGTTAAAGAGTTAAAGAAAAAAATTTGTTTGATCGTCTTATGTTTTCATGTTTTATTACCTTCTAAATTTTTAGCACTCATTTACGCCCGTAGATATACACTCATTTGTTTAGTTACCAGTAACAATCTCTTTATCACATTCTTTTGACTTATCTCCCTTAGTGTTAGACTCGTCAAACATACATCACTACAATCATAAGAAAGTGTTTTCAGCAACCATGAAAAAATATAAAGAGTTTTTGGTCTATTTTTATATAAAAAGCAATCTCACCATCACGAACACTCTATACACAGGTCTACGTGGGAAAATTTTTTTTTTCACTGAATAAATTTATTTTGCCCATTAGTTATTTGTGGAATTTGTTGGTCTAAAGAGACCTACATTTTTCAATTTAAACAGTATCTGCATTTTTCTAGATTTAGTCGAAAACAATTTTGTTCTAACAAACGTTACATAACATACTCATATTAGTCCAGTTGCTAGAGGTTTTGAAATGGCAGTAATCCTGAAGTGCACAATTCTATGTAAGTGACTAGTATTTTACTAGTAAATGAAGAAACAAATTTTTCTGTACGGGAACGGATTAGGAAAATTCCGAAAATGGCCGGAAAATTGTAAAAAAACGTATTTCGTGAATAACTTAAAAAGTATTGAAAATTTTACAAACATGCACAGGATTAAACTTGTAGAGCATAAAATTCTCTACAAAAAAGAAGTTCCTATTAATATTTTCATACAGTGCGTTATTTAGGAGATATTTAGGAATTTACAAAAATTGACGAGTGTTAGGCAAATCAGCCAGAAAAACACGTATTTCAAAGCGGTACTCAATGTGTGACTACTTTCATTTCTTGATGAAAATGAAACAAAGTTTGTTCCAAAGGGGAAGCTTCAAACTTTCATTCCATGAGCTATTTTACAGGGGAAAATAATTCTTTCCTTAAGAAAACTATGTGTTATCATCGCGACTAGAGCTTAGTTGGCAGTTGAACTTTGAGCTTTTTTACAAAGTCAATGAGACAACCAATCAACTAAAGCAAATTGGACAAATATTTAGCAATACAAAACCAAGCCAAATGCGACATGCATTTTGTATGAATCGATCCCGGCACAAATTTGCCTGTGTTTTATTTCATTCATGTTTTAGATATAAGCACTGGCTCCACTTTTTTTTTCTAGCCCGGAGGAAACATCTATGTATTGTGTCTCAGTATGTATGTAGTACATGGATTTATTCTTTGAAACCCGTTCTTTATGAATATAACATGAAGAAATCATTATTATTATTTTCATTCAATATTTTCAATAGTTTAAGAAACACCCGAAAAAGAGGCAGGAATGAAAAGACCCGTAATACAGAATACCGGAGAAGAATAAAATATTAATACTATAGCAAATTGTAGCTTAGAAGCTGCTCTTTCCATCTATTATCCAGGTAGAATATTTGGGCAACGAACCTCGATGAGAAAAGGTGTGAGTAATTCAATCTCTGCTGTCATCAATTTTGACAATAAGATAAGGCCTTAAAAGCCAGAAAATGTGTTGCGCAACTTATAAATTATCTGATACAGCAATGAATAAAGTTAAAACATTAGAAGCATACAGGTTTGTAAGAGAATATTTAATTTTAATAATTATGTTTCATTATTGCTTTCCCATGAAAACGAGGGTGGTGATAAGATTTCGGATACAGAACGTCCTTATAACGAGGAAAATGATTTATCAGAGTGGATCTAGTGTATATTTTGTGAATCACATTAAAAAAACATTCTAGCTGTAGTAAATTCTCAATTTTCTGCGATTATCTTGCCTCTATATTATTTCCCTTTCATACCAAATTTTCTGAAATCTTTCTTTTTTTATAGAGAATTTTATGCTGTACAACTTTGCTCCTTTGTATGTCTGTAAAATTCCAATTACTTTTCAAGTTATTCACAAAATAAGTTTTCTGCAGTTTTCCGGCCATTCCCCGGATTTCTCCCGTGTAGAAAATTTTTTCCTCATCTGCTAGCAAAAAATTAGCCACATGCAAAAAATTGTGCATTCGGAATTAATGCCACCTTTAAATACAATTTTGACTAGGCCGATTGGACTATATATCACATAATCATCTACGAATTGTAAGTCAAAGATGCCGTTTGTCATGTTTTTCAGAAACTTGCAATAAAAATTTTCCCTTAGCTTATAAACGTGTTTGCCCCACTCAGTACAATTTTCCAGCATTTCATTATTGTATGAAGTTTAACTGTTATTCTCGTTATTAGAAATCAAATAAAATTTCAATTTTGAACATAAATTGAATTCTATTTAAATTTTTCTTCAAACGTAAGAAAAATATTAATACATTAAAAAGACAAATTAATATTAGATTTTATATATTCCAGAGTGACTTACAGAATTGATGAAAAAATAAAGAAATTGATAGAATAAATTATTTTTAGTTTGCTTTCATTAAACGTCGACCCGCCTCTAATATATAACTTTTTTTCACTGATTCTCCGCTTTTCCTGGAAAAGCATTACATTTCCTGAATTAAATGGAACGTTGGCTCTCTTTATTTATTTACCAAATAAAATCTTGAATTGAGGGAAGACATAAAAGGGATATTTTAAATTTGGAAAGTTCGATTAAATTAAACTTTAGAATAAAAATGACGAAGAGAAGTAATTAGATGGAAGAAAGAACTTTTTAGGGTAACAAGAATTTTAATCATATTGAGTAAGTCAAATAATAATGAAGCCTTTCTTTATAACGGGATTTGAGTGGGTTGTTATAATTTTTTAGTATAGGTATATTTAACCAGTAGGTACAATATTTTGAAAATACAGAGAGATTAATAATTGCAAAGATCGATAATAAGTATACAACGTTAAATACTGCTCTCTATTCTGTATAAGTTATGTATGCGTTTAAAAAATGTTTAGATCCTGCTAATATCCGTAAAATCTCCGAAATCGTGAAATTTAGCTTTTATTTAATTTCAACTTTACAGTGTTAATACTAATGCTTCTCTGATTTATTTTAATTCATTTTTTACATCCTTAATTATTTGTCCTGTATCAGTTGTTTAATTCTATTTTATTATAATAAAGTAGTATACCTACTACTGGGTGCAAATTCGTATCACAACTTCTAGAGGTTATTTTTAATATCTAATAATAATTTTTTAAAGGCGTACGCCAAAAGTTTACAACTACTGATTTCAATGTTACAAAATATTACAATTTTTTTAAATATGAATAATAGTTTTTTTCTCTGTTTAAACATATCAATAGTAGACGCTTTCACCAAGAAACTCGAGAACTGTATGATGAAAATTAAATTAGCAATTTTGATGATGAAACGTGGTATAGTCTTTCCGAAGTCAGTTGAACATGTATAAAAACACCTAGCAATAAAATGTAATAAATTTCATAGGCGTCACAAAAAAGTTTTCTACTAAAGGTAAAACATTATATAATGTGTAGAAAATTTATATTATATGTTCATTTGGCCAACAACATATTTTAATTATTTATGTCCTCAAACAATTTTATTATATTGATGGTAAATTTCATTTTGTTCAGTTTCAAAAAGGGTTTCCAAAATGCCACGTTGTAATAATATTAGTAAACAGAGTATCCCTCTTATTTCTCCCTTTCTCAATAATTGTAATACGAATGATTAATAGAAAGTACCTATAATAAATTAAAATTACCTGAATCAAAATTCCGCATTGCTGCACTGCACTGCTGGGCAATTTGTCAATCACTTGTCAACAGCTGAGATTTATTGCCCAGTTCGGCTGTCTGTGCATGCCGTTTGCCCGCGTGCGCATTCCTCAACTGGACGTATACATTTCTACCATCTCCACGTTTAGTTCGACCAGACTTGTATATACAGGGTGATTCATTAACAATGGGACAGAGCTTAAGGGCATGTTGCTGATCTCAAAATAGAGCGATTACGCCAAATATGCCTTATCCGAATGTTGCTCCTTTTCGATCTATAGGGTGTTAAAGTTGAAAAAATATTTTCGATTTTTTTAAATATCTTGAGCATCTTTGAACGGATTGTCTTGAAAGTTTGTACACCTATGTTTTCTGAGATGGTAATTACGGAAATGGTAACTATTTTGTAATCACATCTAGGATGCGCTAGTTGTAGTGTTCCGTCGGAGTAAACATATGTCAAACATTTTTATCCCTCAAAAATCTGAATTTCCAATAAGAAATTATTAAACTACGTTCAATTCTAAATAAAAAAGATATACCTGTTAAAAATCGATAAACTTAACAGTTTTCGAAATAAGAACGATTTACTATTTCTTTACAAAATTATTTGTTTGNCAAAAGTTTACAACTACTGATTTCAATGTTACAAAATATTACATTTTTTTTAAATATGAATACTAGTTTTTTTCTCTGTTTAAACATATCAATAGTAGACCGCTTCCACCAAGAATCTCGAGAACTGCTTGATGAAAATTAAAGTAGCAATTTTGATGATGAAGCGTGGTATAGTCTTTCCGAAGTCAGTTGAACTTGTATAAAAACACCTAGCAATAAAATGTAATAAATTTCATAGGCGTCACAAAAAAGTTTTCTACTAAAGATAAAAAATTATATAATGTGTAAAAAATGTCTATTATATGTTCATTTGGCCAACAACATATTTTAATTATTTATGTCCTCAAATAATTTTATTATATTGATGGTAAATTTCATTTTGTTCAGTTTCAAAAAAGGTTTCTAAAATGCCACGTTGTAATAATATTAGTAAACAGAGTATCCCTTTTATTTCTCCCTTTCGCAATTGTAATACGAATGATTAATAGAAAGTACCTATAATAAATTAAAATTACCAGAATCACACCAAATTCCGCATTGCTGCACTGCACTGCTGGGCAATTTGTCAACCACTTGTCAACCGCTGAGATTTATTGCCCAGTTCGGCTGTCTGTGCATGCCGTTTGCCCGCGCGCGCATTCCTCAACTGGGCGTATACATTTCTACCATCTCCACGTCTAGTTCGACCAGACTTGTATATACTAAATGGCTAAATAAATATGGAAAGAAGTTTTTCAAATATTTCAATGCCGAGAGTTCTTCAATTGAGATCGGAAATACTATACCTATCTGTAGTGTTTTTTTTTAAGAGATATGTTCACAAATCAATGAATGCAATTATACATTCCCTTATTAACGAATCAATCACAAACATATGGTCAATACAAGGACAATACAGTTCTAGTTCTAGCGAACTATTGAGTAAAACAGATATTTCAATGCAGTAACATTATTAAAAGATCTTGTAGTTCTGATTATAAAATTTAAAGCTCTATTGCCGTATTTATAATTGCACTAATATGATCAGCGAAGGACAGTCTATTGTCATATACCACACCTAAATCCTTAACATTATCACAACGTGCCTGTAACTCAATTGCAAGGGTGTAGTTAAATATAAGCGGTTTCTTTATCGAAGTAAATGAGCATCTATATTAATAGGTAATTTATTATTCTCATACCATCTATTTAGACGATATAAGTACCAACTCTTGCAGTATTAAACAATTTTCCAGATTAGATATGTTCAGAAATAGCTTCAAGTCGTCAGCAAAAAATAGATGACTAGTTTTAGAGACAGATATAAAGGGCAAGTCTAGTTAACGATACGATTTGGGGTGACATATGAATAAATTTAATAGTTAAATTATTGTAAATTATTTTCACCTTCAGATAATCTCCTATAGAGTTCTTTTCTGAGGTTTCGATAGTGTTCCTGTTGCCTAAGAGTTTTATCTAAACATATTCTTACATTTTGTATATCAAGTTTTTTAGGATATGTCCTTTTTCTAATATGAAAGTGTAGATACTGCCGCTTGTACAAGTCCGTACAATATTTGTTGAGATAGAATTCCAAGAAAAGCCAATAAAGTTCTGTTATCGAAACTACTGTAATAATTTACAGTAGTACAAATCATAAATAAACTAGAAGATAATACAATTATAAACACGTTAGTACAAATAAGGAATAAACAAAGAAAAATGTATTTAAGTAACCTACTGCAGCACCTAATCTGATAAATTTTCGAAATCATCTTCATCACTAGAACTTTCACTATCAGAAACTGTAATAATCAAGTCTTCTATTACCACATCAACTCGAATCTCGTTCATATTTAAAAATTAACACATGTATAAAACCCATTTCACCACCGGCATGAACAATAACTAATCGATTGCTTTGGTTGATAGCAAACCGTTTCCGGTATTGTCTGTCCAACTGTTGGAACTAGTATGACCAACGTGAATGTAAGTTTCATCTACAAAGACAATTGGCCTAGCTTGGCTCCTATAATACTTAATTTTGTCCAGATAGTTCAACCTTATAGCGCGAATATCAGTATTTAGTATTCTCTATTAGCACCCGCCAATTGTTCTTAGTTTTTCTCCACCTGAATCCAAGTTTTTTAAAAGTGGTGTACAGGGAGGTACGTTTTCTCGAAAAGACGTATTACGCACTTAATTTTTCTTGTAATAGTGTGAGAGTAACTCGACATCCTCCCGTTTTGTGAAAATTATAAATAATGTTTCAGATATACATTTGTTCCCACTTTGGTGTATTAGTTTTTGTACCTACATATTATCTTGCGTTTTTTAAGATAACTAAATTTTATTTTACCCTCACCATTGTTTACAACTTTTCATTTGGAAAAATTGTCTTAAAAATAATTATACACGTTAAACACTATACTCCACTCGATTAGGAATGAAATTTCTTTCTTTTATTTTTCACCTTCATAGATTTATTTTAATAAGAAATTACACTGAAAATGTACAGGACGATACACTTACGAAGAACGCGTCTTTGTAACTGCAAAACAGTATACATTGCAAGCTGCTACGCCGCCAATGCCTTTCTACCTCTAGTGTTGAATGCGGTTAATCATCTCCTCATCCACGACACTATTAGGTTAAAATGGCAGAGAACGATCTGTATTGCAGGTAACATGAAAGCATGATCAACGCTACCAATATGCGAACATAAGCAATTTTAACAATATAGTAAAACATGTTGTTAAGATCACTCGTCGGCCGAAGCCGCCAGACATAGACCGGTTGTGGAATTGTCAGTCCTCATCAGTATGCCGTGAGACAACTCATGAATAATCTAGCTATTTTAGCGCCTTATATGACGTGGAGTAAATAATTTAAGTTACTTACTATACAGGGTGTAACTAAATAAGTGTAAAACATTTAAGGGGGTGATTCCTCATCGAAAAAAAGTAGGATCTTTCATATAAAGAAACTTCATTGGAGCATCCCTTGTTAAGATACAGCCCCTTAAAGGGGGTACATAAAATTTGTTTAACAATTTTTTTCACAAGCACTAAACAAGTTACAATATTGAAATTAACCTGACATTTTCTACTACCAAAAAGACACTTAGCCAGTAATTTATTTGGTTTACCCCATGGTTGTAAGGGGTGGAAAACGCAACCCCTAAAATTTATTTCCAACGTAATTTTTTGTCTTATTATTTTTTTACCATTTAAAAATTTATTTCCGATAGCCTGTTTCATTCTAAAAAAAAATGTCTCTTGAATTTTTTGCCCAAATTAAACCAGTTCGCAGCAAAAAATTATTTTACGAACAAGATACATATCGCCATAAAACGAAAATACGAAACTAATTTATCTAGTAGGCCGCCATTAGCGATACTGACAATTAAATTGGAATCAAGCTGTCAGTTTGTAAATTTTTGAAATTGAAGTAATACTAATTGTGTATTGTTCTGTTCTTAATTTGTTACTTTAATAATTCACTTGTTATTAAAATGGCATACACAAATGAGGAAATGGCTGATATGCATTACGTTTACGGTCTGTCGCAGGGGAATGGGTTAGAAGCTTCTACAAGATATGCTGAAATGTATCCTCAACGGCAGCATCCTTCACATAGAATATTTGTCTGACTTCATCAACGATTACGTGAATATGGTTCATTCAACAAAAGAACGCAGGATTGTGGTCGCCATCGAGAAGTAAGAACACCACAGCTTGAGGCAGCAGTACTTAATTTGATAGAAGAACAACCTACTATCAGTACTAGAAAGATTGCTTTCCAGCTAAATGTTGATCATATGACGGTATTTCGAATTTTAAAGGAACATCTCTTATACCCTTACCATCTGCAACGAGTACAGGCACTGTTACCGCGAGACTTTCCGAACCGTCTTGAATTTTGCAATTGGATGCTGGAAATGATTAGAAGAAATCGTGACTTTCTGAAGACGATCGAATTCACAGACGAATGTAGTTTTTCTCGGGACAAGATTATTAATTTTCATAATTACCACATATGGGCTGATGAAAACCATCACGCTATTGTCGAAACTAACCATCAAGAACAGTTTTCTCTTAAGGTGTGGGTCGGAGTTATTGGGGATTATTTAATTGGGCCTCATTTTCTACCTCCTCGATTAAATGGTGAGGCATACGTTCAATTTTTAAGAAAAGTGCATCCCCCCGTACTGCTGGAGGAAGTTCCTTTGGGCGTCAGAAGGGATATGGTTTTTATGCATGATGGGGCTCCCGCCCATTTTAGTCAAGTAGCACGTCAGCATTTAACTGAAACATATGCAAATCAGTGGATAGGTCGAGGAGGACCACAGAATTGGCCCGCTCGATCCCCGGATCTCAATCCTCTGGATTTGTCTACTTGGGGCCATTTGCAGCATTTGGTTTATCGTACTCCTGTTCGCGATGTAGAGGACTTAAGAAACCGCATTATCGATGCGTGCAGGGTAATTAGAGAGACTCCAGGAATATTTGAGCGAATACGTGGCTCAATGCGCCGACGTCTAGACGCATGCGTAATGTCTGAAGGTAGACATATTGAACATTTACTATGATTTCTACATGTTGTATGTTTTGTTATTATTAAATTAGTTTTGATTATTCCCCTTTAATCATTTAATGCAGGTAGTAACTACAAAATAACAGTAAATCCAGTCCGCATTTATGACGATGTATCTCTGTAGTTGTTCGTAAAATAATTTTTTACTGCGAACTGGTTTAATTTGGGCAAAAAATTCAAGAGACATTTTTTTTTAGAATGAAACAGGCTATCGGAAATAATTTTTTAAATGGTAAAAAAATAATAAGACAAAAAATTACGTTGGAAATAAATTTTAGGGGTTGCGTTTTCCACCCCTTACTACCATGGGGTAAACCAAATAAATTACTGGCTAAGTGTCTTTTTGGTAGTAGAAAATGTCAGGTTAATTTCAATATTGTAACTTGTTTAGTGCTTGTGAAAAAAATTGTTAAACAAATTTTATGTACCCCCTTTAAGGGGCTGTATCTTAACAAGGGATGCTCCAATGAAGTTTCTTTATATGAAAGATCCTATCTTTTTTTCGATGAGGAATCACCCCCTTAAATGTTTTACACTTATTTAGTTACACCCTGTATAGTATTATATCCGGGCGATATTGTTATAAAAAGATATAAGATAAAAAACCAATAACACCGTGGTTAGCTCCATAAAATAAAACACTGTATAATCGAAACTATTTTTTTACATGATAAGCAAATGACTTGGCGTAATATTTTGTCATTTGTATATTATGTGAGCTAAGGACGAATCCGCCTTAGGTGTAGGTAACAAAAAATTAAACGTCAATCACGTAAAATATTTCTTTGCCGTGAAATGAAACCCATATCATCCGTAAGTCTGCAAATGATGTTCCAATTTGAATTTCGTCACGTTACTTCGGAGATTAAACCATTTTTTTGCTAAGCATTATTTGCGAGCCGTATGTTGTTGATAGGGATAACTCATTTCTTCTGCTTCTGAAATCAAAACTGATAAGCTAATATTTACTGGAAGGCTTACATGGCATAAGGCGAACAAACTTCCGGCAAACCTTCGCTTAGGGTTTAGAGGATGATGATTGACAAAAAGCCTCGGGAAGCTTGCTTAAAATTTCAACAGCTTTATTTATTTGTGACTTCCGTAGCAGACAGCGCCTCATCTCATTACAACATTAATCAATCTGAATCATTTAGCACGGGTGCGGCAATATCGATTTCTTTAATGAGTTCTTCAAGTTGTTTTAAAGTGAAGGAAAAATACATAAGTAAAGCAAGCATTAATGGAGATACACTTTGTTTTTCATTTTTCTCAGTTTCCCAGTGACGTTTCATAACACATCTTCACAAAAAAAAAGTTTTTTGCAAATGACCAGAATACATTATTTCCATGTATTTCGAGCCGCTGAAATCGAATCCGATGTTCAGAATAATCCCAGCCAATTACCAGAATTTTTGTGTGTTTTTAAAGATTTTTTTTTAGATAATTCTGGTGATTTGTGGAGGGCAATTCTGACATCGGATTTAAATTCAACGGCTCAAAATACATGGGGACACCTGGTCATTTGCACAAGATTTTTTTGTTGTGGGGAAGCTATTTTATTAATTTTGTGGATTTTTTAACTTTTTTAAGGTTAGAAAGGATTTGGAACCTTATGGGCCAAATCTGACTACGGAGTCGTGTTCAGCGGGTCAAAATACATAAGAATATAAAGATCCGACTACTAGTTTCAGCCGCTGATAAATCATATCTGGATTTTAAATGCTGATTTGTCGATTTTGTGGTCTTTTAAAGCATTTTTTGAAAGACATTGTTATACTGTAATCTACACATGATGCTTCTTCAATTTTCATTAAACAATTCTATGATATAAAGGGTCACGTGTTCGTAAAGATTAATTAATAATTATTACTCGAACTTAGGCCGACCCTGTACGCTCTTAATCAACTGATCAACTGTTTACAACGCAGTTACTAAGTCAAGTTCAATGTGGTTATTTGTACGACGTGGGCGCGGACTTGTCTCGATTGGTAGTATTGGAAACATTCTAAATGGTTTATTTTTACGCCCTTATAAACCCTTTAAAGAAATGCACTGATTTCAGAAACACTCTGTACACCTGGTCACCGCCCAGGCTAAATAAGTATATTTTATGTCTGTAGCTGGCAGTAATCAAGTACATAGGTACATGTCTTTTTAATTAGATATTAAATAAAACGAGATATCTTAAACAGAGATTACTTTAACTTTTGTAATACGTTTAACCAAAATATTTTCTGTTATACAGAGTATTTAGTTTGACCTGGACACTACCCAACCTTGTTTTTTTGGAACACCCAGTATATTACTATTATTATTATTAAGTCGGCCGATAGCCGCACGGTTTAAGGCGTCAGTCCTTTAATCGTGTGCAAATTTCTGCCCGGGTTCGATTCCCGCGGCCGGTAGACCGTAGATTAGCTATGCTTGTACGGAGGATTGGCACCCTCTGTGCAGGTGTGGTAGGGTGGAAGAATGTTGGCTTGGGTCAATGTGAGAGATTGACACCGGTTGGCATTTGACCACCCCCCTAATTAATGAGGTTTTCCAGGTTTCCCTCATTCCTGCACTGAATGGTGGTTAGGGCCTACCAACATAAGTCGTTCCTGGGCGCAAATGCGGCCTGCCTAATAATAATATGCCGCCTCCTCTCCCGCACAAGTCTCCGACTTATGGGCTAATTCTCGTAGTTAGAATGAGGAGTAGAGATATTATTATTATTATTATTATTATTATTATTATTATTATTATTATTACAGTTTTAATAAACATTTTTCGTACATTTTCGGTAAAGAGAAAGTATATTTAGGCAAATTATATTGGTATTACAGTAGAAAAATATTTTGTTAATTTTAATTAAAAAAATTAAGAACTACGTTAGCAAAGATCATCTTGTAATATTATTAAGTGAGTATTTTTTCATATAAAACTTAAAACAAATTAATTTGTTTTCATTTTAAGGGAATCTTGGTTTTGTATAAATACATATGCTCAAATGATTAATATAATTTATATAATTATAGGCAATTAAGGCAATTAATTAATTGCCTTACGTAAAGGCGGATTTTATTTGAAGCATTAATTACTGCGAAAATTAATGGAACGAGACAAATACTAATTAAACTACCCAAATTCAAAGCACGAACCTGAACTATAAATCAATACCAGAGTCCTTTATTCAAAGAGAGTAAGCATATTTCGTTTTACATAATGTTATTGAAGCATTTTTAGTTTAATTTATAATAGATAAACGTTACTCAGGAAATTGCTTGTAGGTGCGTATACTTTTGCACCCTGCAACCGAAGATCAAGAGATTATCGAATAAATATTTGTAAATTCCGTCCGTAATTTAAAAAATTAGAAATTTTCTATACGCTACTACTATTATCAGTTTAACTTATAAAATGGTGCAGGCATGATGACAGTAACCAAGAATCACTAAAATTATGTATTTATCTAATGAAATAATGGATGGATTATAAAAAATGTATTTATTTTTATATTATGAGCGAGATTGATAATATTTTTGATAAAATAAAACTACAAAATACAGCAAACCGCTGTGATAGGTTGAACACAGAGCGAATTACGTCACGTCTGCGTCTATGTAAATGTCATTTTGTATCATTTGTACTTCGACAATATCCGCGGTATTTATCTTCGTTTAAATATTTTGTGTTTCTCAACTATCAGTTGCTTAGTTTTATGTTACCAGAACCATAATGAGGAAACGTTAGGTACTTACTTGAAAAGTTTCTAAAAAAAGGAAAAGAAAATAAAGCTCAACAACTGCGAGATAATAAAATATCAAAAAGATTATGTTGATCAAAAGTTTATCCATGCACAAATTGGTGCTGAAATACAAAGAACAGTCCTGCAACATATTTTTGAAAAAACTCGTATTGACTGATGAAGACGACATGAAAGTTGAAGAAGAGACGCGACCAACATCAAAGCTGTTTTTGGTATGAGTTAAGATATGGCAAAGTGACGGCCTTACGAGCGTTTGAATTTAATCGGTGCAAAACCAATGATGCAACTCTGATCACGTTAATAATGGCAGGAAAAAATCTCAGACGCATCGGCCATGAAGCGCGATAGAATGTTGGAGAATGAAGTGAGAAAAACTGTAAGTACCAGTTTGGGGAAAAATTTTTAAAAAATGTGGTATAATGCTTTGCAAAAATTATCCCATGATAGCAGAATTGCCTGATGGAATCTGTGAAGACAGTATTATTGAAATTAAATGTACCACGAATATGAAGACTTTTAGAAATTATGTGGAAAAAGGAAAACCGACCCAGAAGTTGTATGTGGAGATGGCAGCTATAAATGTATTTAACAGGGCTTCAAAGGGGCTATTTCGATGTAGCTGACTGCAACTACAATACAAATAAAAAAGTAGAAATAATTAAGTAATGTTACGTTTGATGACAACTATGTATCAGATTTTCTTAATGTTTTAGTCTCTTCATGGAAAGATAATGTGTATCCATTATTATACCAAAGTACAATTTGAGCTTTATATTTTTATTTAACTGATGAATCTTGCAACACAAAATATTAGCACCTTATATTTACTGTTGACAAACATAAATGTGACGTCACGTAGACGCCATAACACTGGTGACCGTTTTTGAGTGAGTTTAGACTTAAAAATAAAATTTCAATACTTTTCCACTAAACCTTTTATTTTCCACAGAAATAAGATATTTTTTCGAAATAGTAAATACTTCCGAACATCATAGAATAGATTTTCAAAATCTGTCATCATGGATGACAGAGTGCCAATCCCATATTTGTTAGTTGCGAAACTACGTTTATCTTTCCATATTGCATATTATTTACATCTATTATCTAATATAATATTTAAAGGGAATTTTCTATGTTTGCATTCAGTATCCAAATGTTTCATTATTAAACAATAACTACATGTTATCTATTCACTATCAATACCAATTTTAGTTAAAACAAAGTATTGAACAAGCAATATAATCCCTATTGCCTGTAAATATTTGTCAGGTATTTTCTCATCAATCGATATTCCGTCCTCTAGTAGTGTTAATGTGGAAAACCCATAGATATCTATAATTATGTAGGCGTTTGATAGTACTTCTCGCTCTAGGTAAAAACTAGTTATGATGTTCACGTACAACCTTGGAAATTTCAATAAAATCATTGGAGTTAGCAATTTTAACGGTAGTGTCCATAATTGCAACTTAATCAACATTAAATCTTAAATCCATCTTGAATATTAAATAGATATAGACATTTCTGCATTTTGTATTCATTTTTTTTAATTATCTCACATTCCCTTTTAAGCACAATTTTGAGCCGTGGCAATGTCCTAAATATTTTTAATGGGCCTAAGAGAAGGTGGTTCCAAAATCTTTTTCAAAATAAGGATAACAAAGTTTTTTTGGCTAAACCGATTTATTTTATTCAAAATAGTCCCCTTCCAACTCAATTGCATGGTCCAAGAGGATGTTGAATGAATGTTTTAGATAATCGGACGAGATGTACTTCAGGATGTCGTCGGTACAAGCCTTTTGGATGGCTTTTATGTCCACAAAATGCTTCCTTTCACCGACAAATGCATTTTTCCGAAAAAATAAATGTCGCACGATGCCATATCAAGCGAATTCGAGGTATGGTTGACAGTTAAAATGCGATTTTTTGTCAATAAACCGGTCACAAGTGTCGATCGAAGAGATGGCGCATAATAGTGCAACAAACGCGAATTTCTTTCTAGGCGATATTGCGGCCAAATACGATGCACCAAACGCTTCAAATGCTTCAAAACGCCAAGATGGAATTGTGCAATAAGGGTTTGGCCTAGTGGAATAAACTCTCGGCACTTTGGCGTTTGATTTCTGGATCATATTGAAAATACGTTTCATCATCAGTCACAATGTTGTAAAGGAGGTTTACTCTTTTTGGCCTTCTTGAATATGTCTTTCGAATGTTGAGTTCCAAACAGTCGTCAGTCGACTTGTGCAGAACAAACTATGCACATACTTTTCGATAACCCAAATATTCAGCCAAAATGCGATAAATTGATGTTTTTGAGATGCTCATTTCAAATTCCATGAATTTCAGTAAAGATTTTGACTGATTTTTTATTAATTCACGCACAGTTTTGATGGAATGTACGTAGATTTCGGTTGGCCAACATGCTGCTCACCATTTATGTCCCCGCAACCGTTTTTAAACCGCTCATATCACTCATGAACTCTGCCACGGAATGAACAATCAACCATAAACTTCAATAAACCATCAAACCTTCAATTGAAATGTTTCGATAAATGTTTAAAACAAAGCTTAATATTGGTTCTTAGCCTGATTGATGCTCATGTTTATACCGATGGCGATGACACAAACATAATGTCACTTGAGACCATAGACCTAGTAAACTACTACTAGGGCTATGCTTTAGACGCTATTCGTCCAATTGTCATGAAATTTTGACAGTACATCAGTGAAGAATCTACCTTTCCGACGCATCTAATTGCCAATAGATGGCCTCACTATACCTATTTTTGAAAAGTCCTGTTTACTTTGGAACACAACTTGTATATTCAGTAGTACTATTTATGCCTGTCCAAACATTTGCTTTAACAAAAATTTAACAATTAATTATCTGACCTCACGGACATAACCACAGAATTTCTGGCTCACAGTAATGGAATACATCCGGACATCAATTTGTCATCCTAGATACAGAATTTACAAAAATCCTATCGACATGGATTGATAGATGATATATATCGATCTGACCTCAACCTTTCTCAAGACAAACTGCAAGCCTTGTAGTAAGTAGCATCCCGCAAAGTATACTATAGTCAAATGGAAAGATATGTTAGCACTAGGTTAAAGAAAGAAGAAAGACTAGGTTAAAGAAAGTACTTATCAGTTGTAGAGTAACACACATTTTAGAAGGAAGAGAAAATTTCAACCAATACTTTACAGAGAAGCATCATTAATGATCCAGATAAATCAAAATAATTGCAACAGAGACCAGGGTTTAATCTACCAATTTTGAAACACTAGCGGCTTCAAGGAATGTATAAATACCGACAAGAAAACTTAATTCTCAGTTTTTTATTAGGAATAAAATGATGTCTTTCAAAACGTCAGGAAATCTAAACTTCTGCTCAAAGAAATTGATGAATTAGATTAAACACAATGAAGAAATAGTTGTGTAATATAAAAGATATTTACAATTGTTTATAGTATTTATTCTTTTATACTTATTTTATGATTTAATGTAATATATTAAGTGGAGAGGCCAAATTACTTGACAAAATGCCTGTCTTTCACGACATACTGTTACTGAGACCAAAGTGATTAAAGGCAAAATATAAAGATATTTTATTAATACATTTATAAATCGGAATAAAATATTTTTCCTCTCCCTATTTTCCTATTTGCAACTTAGATCGAACCGAAATTATCAATTTTGATGAATTGTTCTATTGATTAACTACAAGTACTTGTACAGTGTGCAAATTATCTTGCAATGCAAACTAAAAAAATAAAAATTATACATAATATTTCCTGAGACTAATTGTAGTCGACGAAATTGCTTTAAAAGTAAACAGTTTATTGAGTCCAATATATTTTAATTACGGCTACAACAATTTTAATGTTATGATGATCGCCTGTGCTATAAAATCGTATGCTATCATCTTGTTCAGTAAACAAAGAACAGCCATTATATCACTTGAAATTACCGGAAAGAACCCGCAATATGATTTTACTGGTTTTCTGTTGCACGAAGTAGAGGTCCAATCCAATCTTTTGGTTTTTATAACGTTTGTTGTATCGTATTTCTTTAATCGAAATTTAATCCCTCCAGCAAACAAGACGAACAAGAAGTCTATGTAATACCGACAAATGTTATTTTATTCAAAGTTCACAGTTTATTAATTTCAAGACTCTGAAACCAACTTTATAAATAGTAGGTATCATATCATTAGAGAGCGGACAATGTGTGTCTTTAACCCGAAGAATAGGTCAAATTTTGATAGAGATGTGTACGCGTTCAAAAATGTATTGTGTATAAACTATGCAAAATATAATTATTATGTATAGCAAATATATCGTATAATCCTCGCGAAGATCTGTACCCTTTATTTAAAATCCATAAATCATGTGAACAGGTTAAATAACGAGAAAATAATTAAGTTAATTTAGTTCTAAATTCTTAATTTAGGATCAAAGAAAAAAAAACCGAGATCATTTGTTATAAACGAAATTTATATGCCACTGTATAGAAAATATGTTACATGTCGCCCAAAAAATTTTGAAATTTGCCGCTGTTTCTTTAAATATTTAAATGGGAAAGGTTATAGGCAAGTAGTAGGAATATATCAGTTTGGTAGAATGCCTCAAATTATCGCAAAATTTTAAAATTTTTCAAATGCAGGTAAAAACACAGAACATTGTTTCCGTCGTTCCTCTACTACCATTTTGGTTAATGCTGCGATAAATCTAATTGCAAGGAATCCAAAGGAATCTTTTAGAAATAAACTAGACATAGCATTCTGTTTGCTAATAATTGCTTAGCAACGAACTAAAATACTAGAATACGGTACGATTTCAGATTTTTTTTAAGCCAAATTTGATCATTTAGTTAAGACATACCGAAATTATAACCATTTTTTTTTTAAACAATTTGTTCTCCCCTATTACTCTTATTTCATAAATCGAAAATATATAACCAAAATAACAGAAAATTAAATAATAGACCGTGTGATTTACGCTGTAATACGACAAATTGGGAAACTGAAAAATGATTTCCACCGATTCTCTGCGACTAACATTTTAAAATACTTAGATCAAAATCAAGTGGTTCAGTGATTTAAGAAAATTGGAAGGTTGACGGAGAAAACCATTCTTATACTTACTCGTGCAACAGTTAAGTTAAAATCTTCTTCTGCATAGGTTGTATCCTTTCAATGAGGAAGATAGTGCATTTGTGTGGTTTTAATTACCAATGTAATGGTTTCCATAGTATTATGATATCGATTCACTGTTTCAAATGGAAATTCTTTATCTAGACTGACGCACAGTCCTTAGCGACAGAGAAAATAAGTTCTATGGCTAAAGATCGTACTGTTATACAGAATAGCTTCCGAGTTAAGATTGTCTGCCATTCTTAAAGGCCCCGTCAGGGGTGATGCCAATATACAGGGTGTTTCTTAATAACGTGCTAATATTTAAGGAGGTTATTCTTGGGTCCAATTTAAGAAAAAAACTTCATATGAACATATATCGTAAGAGTCTTAACTTTTGAACTAAAGGGGGTTAAAGTTTTATGAAAAAACATTTTTTTTATAACTTTTGTATTACCTACCCTAGATATTTTTTCAAATTCGATACACGCCTTCTATTCATCGAGATGCATTTTCTGATGTACAAACAATTTTATTATTTTTGCCAGTTGCGTCTGTACAGGTTTTGTATTGAATATTTTTTTTAAGCAAAAATATGTTACGCAACTGCTTTTTCTTAAAGTAAAAATCATATTTGAAATCCTCATTCCTTTCTGAGCAAATATGATGTCTTAAATTTTTTTAGTTTGACGTACGGTTTTCGCATAAAAAATAAATTTAATTCACTTGCATCTTATTGGACCACTTACGAGAGAAAAAAAAAAGATTTATGTAACTTTGAACAATAATTTATTTAAGATAATAACTTTTAAACGTCGAAATTATGAAGTTACAGTAATCTACATACATTTTGGAATGGTAAGAGAAAATTACCCTGGCGTAACATATTTTTCTTCAAAAATATTCAATACAACACCTGTACAGACGCCACTGGCAAAAATAATAAAATTGTTTGTACATCAGAAAATGCATCTCGATGAATAGAAGGCGTGTACCAAATTTGAAAAAATATCTAGGGTAATACCAAAGTTATCATAAAAAATGTTTTTTCATAAAACTGTAGCACCCTGTAGTTCAAAAGTTAAAACTTTTAGGACATATGTTCATATGAAGTTTTTTTCTTAAAATGGACCCAAGAATAACATCCTTAAATATTAGCAAGTTATTAAGAAACACCCTGTATATTGTTTATATTTTTTTTAGACTAATTTATTGCTAATATGGCAACAATGCACCATTTTTTGGCGCTTCCATTTGTGAAATGATTTCTTTTAGTCATTAAGACAAGTTAAACTTGCATATATCTCTCCCCCAAACAAGGTTATATTCTTTAATTACTTTTATCGCTAATGTTTCGAGTATTATGAATTGGTAAGAGAATGGACCGTAAAAGGAGTTTTACGATATTTTTTTCAAGTAAACTATTTTTTCATTTAACAAGGGATATTGACAGTTCACAAAATCAGTAAAAAAATTGAGCCATAAATTAATCATTCAGATAATGAAGGTTCTAACTGAAATACATTATGAATATTCAGTTGTTTCCTAAGACTTTTTAGCCAGCAACTTGAACCTACTGTCCGATTTTGTATTTAAATAAAAGATAACAGAGTATACAACAGCATTCTTTCCAGTAGAAAAGACGAATCCTAAAGACCTAACGGAAAAAACGCAAGTCTGGTGATTAACCTTAGCTCTCCACAGATTTTGTGCAGTTTTATACTACAGAACTGAGTGGTCATCCTTTACAAAATTTTCTCCACACCCTGTACTTAATTAAGAAAACTCTTCCACTAAAATTGAAAAAAGTCTTCCCCGGAATGAAGGCTAAGTAAGTTCTTTATAGGATTTGAAAGCTAACACTCTTTCATTGTCCTATTCTCCCGTTCCATCAACTAGATAATTTATGTGTTACTAGGAAAGTGCTAGCCTTCCTCGGTCGATTTCAATAAAATCTCCCTAAGCAATATTTACAACCACTCTTTGGATAATGGTTTGAGTGCTACACCCACTCTAAGAAATTTACATTCGTATACGTAGCCTTATGGCACTACTCTTCTACTAACTTGGACTAATGGATGAAAAATAATAAGTGCTTTACTTTTCTAGACTTGATATAATATGGGCATTCTTTGTAATAGCGTGTATGACTGAACTACTAAGTCACCTCCTGTAAATTACTGGGTAAAACGTTTTTATTCGCCAGTATGCTATCAGTGTATGTAGTTAATTTTATAAATTACTTACTGTTACAATCACAATCAGATCACTGTTACAATTGTCTATTGTTATAACAATAATAATTACCAAACATTATATTAATTTACGGCGAATGTTGTCAAAACACTGCAAAGGCATCGTAATTGCATACAAAACGTTACTCCAACCAGGTTCAACCTCTTCCTCTAGGATTTGTAAAAGTGGTTCAAAGGATCAGGGATAGTGATAATGTAATTATCAACAAAAGTGACTTTCTAGTAAGAAATCTGACAGCGTTGAAAAATGTTCAGTCAGACTTCTTCAGGGTGGTCCGAATTTTATGCAGGAAACTTCGAGCGCGCATAGATCTCTTTAAAATAATAGGTGTTTGCCTTATAGACATAGGTCTGGAACGGCCCTGTTTTAGAGATACAGGGTGTTGAAGTTGTTACAAAAATTGATTTTTTGTTTATATCTCAGGAATCTATTAACCGATCTCAATAAAATTTGGTACAGATAATGTATGTCAGTAGGTCTTGCATTCTCGAATATGAGCTGTAAAGGTTCAACCAGTGATGTACAACTGGACAGGGATCACCCCCTTTTTTATAAAAAAAAAACTTACGCCACTGCATTTTTTACAAGTTATTGGATTTACCAATACAATCCGCTTGTGGCAGATACTTCTAACTATAATATTACAAGAATATTTATGTTTATACTTAAAAGTAAGTACAATTTGTAAGCACATCAACAAAATTATTTACACTCGTTTCCAAACCACTTGTGAGGTGGAGTTCCTGGCTCGTTTTAGTTTACCCTGGAAGCCTAATCCACTATCATTAGAAATAAAAACAATTTAAATCAAACTAATAATAAATGTATATTTACCAAAGGCAAGGAGTACTGAATTTTCACAATCTTCATACATATTTGGTCACAAGAAAATCCTCATGAAATTCGGACAAGATCTTTTCAACATAAATTTTCTGTTAACGTGTGGCTCGGAATAATTCGCAATACTGATTGTGGACCTTTCTTCTTGCCACCCCGTATTTGAATTATTAGAGGATGTTCCATTAAATATACGAAAAAATATCTGGATACAATGGATGGTGCTCCTGCGCATTCCGGAAGAATAATATAAGAATGGCTTAATGAAAACTATATGGCGGTGGATAGGTAGAAGACCAAATGCCAATGTCTACCATAATGGTGCAGAGGGTCTAGTGTCTTGGTCAACCAGATTGCCCTTATTTAAACCCTCTGGGCTTCTATGTTTGGGGTTATCTGAAAAGTAAAGTTTATTCTACTCCAACAGATACAAGACCACAACTAATGCAACAAATAGAGGACGGGTGTAAGAAAACCACTACATGATATTAGCTTCAATTATTTCCATTAATAGAAGATGCCAGATATGTATCGATGTGGGTGGTTCACATTTTGAACAATTGTTGTATTTACAACTTAACATTCATTTTATTTCTTCTTTAGTTGCTCTTGCTTGGAAAATATATTTTTATTATTATTTTGATTTAATTTGTTCTTATTTGTAAAGGTAGTAGATTAGGCCTCCAAGGAAAACTAAAACCCACCAGGAACATTACCTCACAGGTGATGTGAAAAGGAGTGTAAAGAATTTTGTTGATGTGCTTACAAATTACTTTTAAACGTAAACATAAATATTCTTGTATTATTGTTAAAAAGTGTCTGCCACAAGATGAGTATTGGTATGCATAACTTGAGAACGGCGTATCTTAGGGAAAAATTCAAGTTTCCTTTTTTACGTATTTTGTGCATTAGAATATAAATCCGTTACAATAACTTGTAAAAAATGCAGTGGCGTGGTTTTTTTTATAAAAAAGGAGGTGACCCCTGTCCAGTTATACACCACTGGTTGCACCTTTAGAGCTCATATTTTAGGGAATGCGAGGCCTACTATCATACATTATCTATACCAAATTTTATTGATTTATTAATAGATTCTCGAGGTATAAAAAGAAAATCATGTTTTTTAACAACATCAACACCCTGTATCTCTAAAACGCGGCCGTTCCAGACCTATGTTTATAAGGCAAATACCTATTATTTTCTGCATAAAATTTGAACCACCCTGTACAAAGAGATGTATTCCACGAAATATGGTTGTGACGTTCAAATAAGTCTATTTTATTTTGCACTAAAAGTATTGCCTATCAATTTAATAAAACGAATATATTTTGATTTAGTTCCTACTATTCCTTTTTAATAATAACATAGTTTGTGTCTGATCACCCTGGTCATGTTTTTGAACAAACATTGAGAAAAACTACATTTATAAATTCATTTTATTAATTTAACAGAAACGTAATGCCATTAGCAAATTTAGTAATGAATTATGTCTGTGGTTGTACATAGGTATCTAATCTAATCTAGTCTGTAATGCGTATTATGGTAACACATTTAAGAAAATCAATAAATGTATCGTTTATGACTATTATTCAATGACCAAAATTACTCTTCTTCTTCTTCGTAGTCCTGTTCAATTAAATATTTAATGAAAATTACTCTTATTAAGTACTATTTTTATTTATTTTTTTTAGTGAAACGTGCTCATCCATCAGATTTACTAACATCAGAAGAAAATGGAGGCGACGTACCATATTACAACAAACCTTCGGCAATCAAAAGAGGTTAGTATATATTTACACTAATATAAAGTGGCTGCAAAGCATTACCGCCAATATATTTCAGTTAGTATTGGAGATACAGTTTCCGAATTTTTTAAATTTATTTAGGACGTATCCAGAGTTATAGTCCATACGATATTTGTTGAGATAGAATTCCAAGAAAAGAATAAACCAATAAAGTTCTGTTATCGGAACTTCTTTAACAATTTACCGCAGGGGCATGCTCTGAAATTTTCCGCCAATGTCTTTCTACCACGGGTGTCAAATGTGGTTAATTCTAAGAAAGTGACGCAGAGGTCTTCTTCGAATTCTATCTCAACAAATACCGTACGAACTATACAGGGTGACAGAGAAAAAAGTACAATGCATAGTAGTTTTTTTTTTATTTGCAAAAACAATGATAAATACTTCAACAATTAAATTTTAATGGTATGATGAAAAATATGATTAATTAAAACAAAACATTAAGTTTTTAGAAGATGTTCAAATTGTTGCCCTTGTACTTCAATACATTTTTCCATTCTTCTTCTTAATGATTGACGGCATCTTTGAAATATTCCTAGGTTATTATGAAATCTATCTGCCGATTCCATAATTCTTATCCATAATTGTTCTTCATTATGTATTTCTACAGCATAAACTTCATTTTTCATAAATCCCCAAAATGAAAAATCGAGGGGATTAAGGTCGGGACTACGAGCTGGCCAGGGTACAGGCCCCCTTCGACCAATCCACCTATTTCCAAATCTCCTGTCCAAATATTCCCTTGCCACTCGAGAAAAGTGAGCTGGCGCCCCATCATGCATGTAATACATTCTTCCAATAATGGCCAATGGGACATCCTCTAATAATGTGTTTAAATCATTCTCCAAGAAATTTCGATACAGTGCACCTGTCAATCGATTGGGCAATCGAAATGGGCCAATTAAGTAATTGTCGATTATACCTGCCCACACATTAATAGAAAACCCATATTGGTGACTCCGAATTATAGTTTGATGAGGATTTTCATCACTCCAATGGTGCATGTTATGTAGGTTCAGAATACCATCACGACTAAAACTAGCTTCGTCAGTAAACAAAATTGATGAAATAATGTTTTCTCTTTGGTTTTGAAACCATTCGCAAAATTGTACACGAGGAACAAAGTCATGTTCCAATAGTGAATGAATTTTTTGGAAATGATATGGGCGAAGAAGTTGTTCTTTGAAAATTTGTCTAACTGATTCACGGTTAAGGTTTCGCACCGCTGAACTTGTTTTCCTGGTGCTTGTTCTCGGATTATTTTCTACCATTCGTAAAACAGTTTCTTCGTTTCGCACAGTGCGACGAGTTCTGGAAACCCCACTATTCAATTTTGGTTTTCTAAAACAGCCATCTTCTCCCAAACGCCTATGCACATCAATAAATGTTCGAACATTAGGAACTTGTCTTAAAGGATATCTTTCTCGATAGATACGTTGAGCTTCGTAAGAATTTGATCTAGCTTCGCCGTAACACATAATCATGTCCCTGTATTCTTCAAAAGTGTAGCGAACCATTTTTGAAAGCAATTTTGAATAATCAGTGAGAAAACCAATGAAAAACTTAATCAAGAACACAAAATACCTCTAACAATTATTATATTAGTTTGACAAGTGTCATTATGACACATTATTTAATTGTTATTTATCATTGTTTTTGCAAATGTTACTTTGGCGCTTTTTGAATAATTTGCGTGCATTGTCGGCTTTTGTACTGGAACCATTGCTTCTAGCGACTTGGACAAGGTATACCTTTCTTACGTATAAAGAAGGGATAACAAATTTTTTTCAGTCGAAAATGACATACAGTGTATAGCAAAAAAGTTAGGACCGATTCAATAGATATGGAACCCTGTATGTAGCGCCTTCTATCAGTAATCACAAAACTAAGATGATATTTGAATTTAGCATGATAAAAAAACCCCTGTATACCACATTTTATCCATTTCTTGCGTCTCTGGCTAAAGATATTCAAAAAAAAAACCCAAACAAAAATAAAATTCAACACCCCGTATCTTTTAACCGAAGGCCTTGCAGACCCATGTTCATAGGAACTTTTTTTCTTATTTTAGTGTCCTCTATTGTGTGGCACTATGCAATGTACTTTTTTCTATGTCACCCTGTATAATTAATACAGTTTGAACTGATACCAAGATATTTAAGAAATAAAAAGAGAAAGACGACACTATAGGCGGGTGAAAGAGCGAATAATGTTTTTCGAAAAATAGCTATTTATATAAACGTATCATCCCTGCTTAGCTCAAAGATGGTTTAAGATTTATGAAGGAGTGAATAGTAATCAACATAATGAAAACAAAACGTTTTTCTATGTTTCTTTTAGCTGCTCTTGAACTACGTTCAACATAACTGACACAGTTAGCGAACTGTAAAAAATACTGCTTATTAATATGAAACGACAAATTGTTTACAATCAAAGTACAATGGGTCTCGACTCTTTTTGCCCATAGTGAACTTTTCCAAAAGTCAGTACTCTAAATACAATACGCAAACAATAAAAAGATAATGTGATTTCCCATTTCTTTTTTCAGTATTTTGTGAAGTAGGTACCTACTTAATACATATTTTTTTTCATTGTCGATCATTTTTGTACAAAAAAATATACAAAATATTTATATATTTTATACGTAATTTGGGGAAGTTTTCAACTATTTCTGTAGCAACTGTAAATACGAAAAAAAACATCCTACCATTTAAATTAAAATATATATTTAATGAAAATCTCTTCTGCAGTGCACTTTACTATTTTGTTGCAAATACTTTAAAAATAAACATGGTGCTTTTATGAAAAACAATATTTTTTTGTTGAGAAAGTCAGCTAATACCGTTTAACCTATGCTCTCATTTTCAGATAAAAGTGGCGTTTAGTTCATAAAAAATTATTTCGTAAAAGATTATTAGGCAACTGTAATAAGTATTATAATATGTATAAAAGTGGCTAAAATTGTCTTTTTAGCACAAACCATTGAATTACTGAAGTCGTACTGCTGACTCGTAAATAGGGTTTAATGTTTTGTTTCCTTTGTGAAAATAATACGTGATTTAAGATAGAAAATGTCAGAATTGTGTGTAGGAACTGCTATTTGTTGAAATAGCTCAGATAATAATGAACCCAAGCCGACCTAACCCCTGACCTAAAATGTAATATACTCTAACGATTTCACAAATTATATTCTATGAAATAAGTTACATAACTAGAGAGAAATACGAACTTTCCTAAAATGTAATATAATGATCAATTTTGTTTTCCCTACAGACTAACATTAATAAATTCCATTATCGTTTCAACAGAATGTAATATAATATTTTTAAGTATAAAATTATGATGTACCAGGGTTGGCCATCTTTGAAAAAATAAAATGTTGGAGTTCGAAAATGTACGCCATCAGTACAGTTCGGGAGACAAGATTTCTAACAGGGGCTCACTCACATCTTTTTTGCGAAACTCATTTTTTCAAAAATGTCATTTCAAAATAATTTCTCATATTATATGCTGCTACAGAAGCAATACAACATGTTAACTGCCGAAATACTTCAACCGAGAGTGTTGTGAGGTCACGGGCACGTGGTGACAAATGTCCAAAAATATTTTTTTGAGCACTTGTGCGTCTCAAAAAATTTTCTAAAAATTGGTTGATCAAGAAAAATTTGAGAAAATTACTGTCCAAATATGGGCTTTTTAGGGTCTATTTAAAAAAGCGTTTGAGTTGAGTTTTTATTTTAGCAGTACAAGTTACCATTAAATCGTAGACGTCGAAATGTTACTTCAGAAACTTGTTAGTGTATCTTAGTAGTAATTTACTTGGAATAATTCATGAAAAATAATATATTATTACTAGAATATTAATAAAACATTCATTTTCGATTGTTATAAAGCCACGGTTTTTCGGTAAAACGATACACTATACCGATTTTCAACAAGTATACCTTTTTTATGTAGAATTGTCCTCGGAATCTAAAAATGAATCCCAAATGATTATTAGGTCATTGGCGTAGAAGTTGGGGTAAAAAAAATCCCGCCTTATTACCCATTCCTACGCCACTGACCTACAAAAATTTGTAAATTTTACAGTAAATTATGCACATGTGTAAATAACATCACACCAAATTTGAATCAATTTGTTACAAGAATACCAGAGATTTCGTAAATAATATGGATTTAACAACCGACCAATACGGCCCTGTACAGCGAAAACGGTGAAACTTAGACCCTTGCTTCATAAGTCAATTCTGAATTATTTATTGAGTTCTATTTGTGGTTAAAGTTTGATTCACTCGAACTGAAACACCGTGTATTATGTAAATAAATGTTTCCAAATTATTACAAGTTGTTGTAAAAAAAAGAAGCAATATATTCTCTATCATACTTACTTATTCAGAAAATATATATTCTTACCGCAGTTTTTTCCAGATTATTAAGATTTTGACAAAACCTAAACATTTCTAATCCTGGAGTTGATCTCCTACTTTGTGGCAGTTGAAATAAACACATTTAAGTACAGACATTTTTTTAAATTAAAATAGGTTAGTTAGGTACCTATGTATTATTTGAAATTCTTAGTTAAAATGCACATGATGTAAATTCGAATTTAAAATGGAATGTTTGCAGTAGTGGGGATAGGCATTGATAAAAAAAGTGTACAATATAAATCTATAAGTCCGGGTAACAACATTGCTAATTATGCGTTGCTAGGATACGCATAAGCATCGTCTAGGAGTGCCGGCCGCTGCATCTGAATCTTCCTAAAATTCTTATGGAGGTGTACTCTATCGGCAATTCGGAAATTTTAAAATGCTGTCCTATTTCAAACGCAGATTATTGCGTTAATTACTTGGTCTGTGGTTTGAACTTCTTTTCTACTCGGATTTGGTTTTGGAGATTTGGCAATTAGTTCGTAAAAGATGTACAAACAGCCCTTACTATGCCTTTGTCAAGTAAATACTTAGTATCATCATTCGGTTCTACAGAAGCTAGAATAATGATGATCCGCAACTTGTCTGTTTTGGATAGTTCTTAACCTTCTTCCTCTACATGTTTTTGACTTCCTCTCCTGTGTATAATTTCATTGGAATTGTATTAATTCAGATTATGCAAAAATAGGCTTAGTGTTTCAAAAGAATGTCATAAATTTCATATACGTATTTTCGTTTCTAGAAGAGAAAATATTTTTATCTCTACTCGTGAGAAAATCGGCAATGTTATTTATGAAGGAGCCAAATATTTCATTTACTGATGCAAAGTTTCTGGTTGCTAAAACTGGTATTTTGTTCTATTAGCAACCAAACACTTAAATATGGACATCTAGGCAGTTATACAATTTTTCTTAAGGACGGGATTTTGTACAAAAAATATCGCCCAGCGTGAGTCACGAAACGGGACCCCGGCAGGTGCTGCTCTAGCGGCCAACGCTTCAAGGTGTGTTTTTTAACCGAACGACGAAGTCTAATAATAAACGCTGGACGTAAACGGCTCGATTTTTCAGGAGCGGCTCCAATTTGTGTACATACAATCTTATAAGGAAAGAGAGTAAAGATTTTATTAATCATTAATAGATTATCGAGGACAATAATATTTTTTTTATTAAGTAGGCAATAATTTTTAGTTAATAAGGTTAAACAATCTTATAATTACCATTCCTTTATTATAAAAGCAGATATAATTTTTAAAATTACATGTAGTTTCTTCTTCAAGAGCTTAAAAAACGTATAACAGGAACAGTCAACAGTCTAATGTTTATATTTTCACGTTAACGATCCGATACGTAAATTAACTGCTATTTTCAGTAAAAATGATATAACTTGAATTATTTTTTTACTTTGGTGAGTCGTATTAATTTAAAAACACTGCCTAATTACTAAAATATATAGCTACTTATATATACTTATACTAACTTGCTACTAATTACGTTTGTAATTAGTAGCAATATATATGTATAGTAGGGTGGCACAAAAAAAACGATTTTTTTTTGTGTCGTGAAAATATGTTAGTTTAACATGTTTTAAGAGCTCCCTCAAAAAATCAGCTCAAAAATTTTTTTTAGAGGTCCCAAGATTTTTAAAAATTTCCAAAATCGTTAAAAATTGAATTTTTTATCTTTCAATTTCAATTCAATAAAAAATAAATTATTAGTTCGTTGATATTTATTTTTTAGAGATCGCTCGAAAACATAGATACACTACTTTGAAAATTAAAATAATTATGAGTGACCTTTAGAAATTAAAATATCGATTTGAAACTTTCAGAATCGAGATTTTTTTCAACTTAGAAAATGACAAAAAAACGGGAAAAAATTTTAAACACAAAAAAATTAAATTTGACGATTTTGAAAATTTTTAAAAATCTTGAACGACCTCTAAAAAATTTTTTCATTGACCTGACTTTTTGAGGGGGCTCTTAAAACATGATAAACTAATATATTTTCACAGGAGACACCCTAAATTATATAGGCATTATATAGGCATAGGCATAGGCATATATAGGCATAAAATTTCAAGTTATTATTAACAAGATGTGTAATGGAATTCCCATAGCAGGTAAGACCGTCAAGAAATTGTTCTTATCTAATTCCAATATTAAGGCGGAAATACACATGCCTCTTGCTTGCACAATAGCATGCAAGGAGCTTGCAGAAGATAGCCCCTGGTATGTGTATTTATTAAAAGGCATGCCTGTAGAAGGCGCTCAAGTAAATTGCACATCATTTGATTTTTTGGCATGCAATGTGAGGCGGGGGGTTTCGGGGGAGTTCAAGTGGCATGTCGGAACGTGTCTACTTGCTACCTACTGATATGCCAATAAGCCATAATACTAACGAGGCATTCCATTTTACTTGCAAATGTATCAGCAGTGTGCCATCCGCCGGCATATGCCATTTCTTAGCATGCAAGTTACTTACCTATTTTACTGGTATGTGTATTTCCGCCTTTATG
>NW_019416228.1:300644-304351 GCF_000390285.2 Anoplophora glabripennis | reverse complement strand
CAAATGACCTTTACAGTATTAAAGACAATAGTTCGACTTATCGTTAGTAAAAATTGGATTTTTTTTATCAGTTAACAAAAAAATTACGACGAGTTAAAGTGAGAGGTACCAATAATTTTATATGCAGAAAACCGTGATTTTTTCAACATTTTCATTAATAACTAACAAATGGGATAACGAAACCAACTGAAATTTTAGCACACAATAGAGTAATAGTGAGGCTATATATGGTCCAAATTTCAAATTTTTTGCCCCAACGTTTTCTTAATATCGGTTTCCAAACTCAGAGGTTTATTTCATTTATTTCGATAGTAAGTGACTAAAAATAAGCAAAAGTTGATTGTCAAGACAATATGAAATTAAAATCGTGTTAGTTATATTTATATTCAAGAATGTATAATTTTTTTGGTCGTAACTTTTTTCATTAAATATCCAGTGGTTTCCTTCTTACCGGTAAGTAGCTTGAAGATTTGTAGATTTGTAGATTGAAGAAGAAATCTATCTGAGCCAGGCTAATTTTTAAGCTGTAAATGTATTTAAACATAAATAACGATTTTATGTGGGACACCCTGTACGTAAAATTTAATCTTTATTCTTAATAAAGAAAAATTAGTACATATTATTGGTTTTTTATGCGTTATATTTTCGTACTATTTAAGCTTTACAAAATCATTACTTAGTACTTACTACTACTTAGTACTACTAGGTATATCAAAGATAATATTAGACCATTATGCTTTATTTTAGGACGCATTTATAATAAACCAACTCTGTGTTTTCACTTTCATTTTCAAGGGTAGCGACACCTGTGAGAGAGTTTACAAACTAATTATATCGCGAATTGTTAGAAATATCTTGTGAATAGGTAGGAAACTCGACAATTCTGGTTTAGATACATACTAAAAATGGGGTCGTGTGTAAAATGTTGTAATTTCACTTGAAGATACAAATTATAGAATTATTAATAAATATTAATCTGAAAATTAAATACAAATGATCCTAGGTGTCCGTTCTAGTGAGTGAAGTAGTTTGGTTATTGTGCCTGACCTAGTTCCGTTGTAAATGCAATATATTGACAGACTAACAGTATGGTTAAAATTGAGGTACTTTGGCATTTATTTTTCCCCCAAACTGGTACTTACAGTTTTCCTCACTTCATCCTCCAACATTCTATCGCGTTTCATGGCCGATGCATTTGAGATATTTCCTCCCATTATTAAAGTGATTAAAGTTGCATCATTGGTGTTGCACCGACTAAATTCAAACGCTCGTGAGGCAGTTACTCATGCCAAAAACGGGTTTGATGTTCATCAGTCAATTCGTGTATTTTCAAAGATGTGTCACAGGACTGTTCTTTTTATTTCAGCACCATAAACCTTATAGTTTACTAGGTCTATGTTCAGCACCAATTTATGCATGGATAAACTTTTGATCACAAACATAGTCTTTTTGATATTTTATTAACTCGCAGTTGTTGAGCTTTATTTTCTTTCCTTCTTTTATAAACTTTTAAAGTACCTAACGTTTCCTAATTACGGTTTTGGTAACACAAAACTAAGCAACTGATAGTTGGGAAACACAAAATATTTAAACGAAGATAAATACTGCGGATATTGTGGAAGTACAAATGACACAAAATGGCATTTACATAGATGTGACGTAATTCGCTCTGATAGGTGTTCAACCTATCATGGCAGTTTGCTGTATCTTGTCGTTTTATTTTATCAAAAATATTATCAATCTCGCTCACAATATAAAAATAAATACATTTTTTATAATCCATTAATCATATTTCATTAGATAAATACATAATTTTAGCGATTCTTGGCTACTGTCATCATGCCTATGTGCCACAAATACCTAAACAATCTCAGCCAATATATTCATATGTTAGTAGTTTTATACTTTATTTAATAAAATGAACCAAATACTTTAATGGTAGAATAACGATAAATATATTAGATTTTGTTATTGTATTTATTTCTGCTCTACATTTTCTTATTTTTTAAATAATTTACAGATCTATATCTGACAACTTTTTAAATAACAATTCCATCGTCTCTGGTTTGAAATCATTGTCCATTTTAATTAATGTAGAATTTAACTTAATGGCTTTAAATTGTCTCCTTTTTACTCTCGCCTTGTTATTAAACTCATCGAAATTAATAAATCTTCTGTACTTCCTGAATGTCATACAGTTATTTCTCTTCGGGACCTCAAAAATTGTTTCCAGATTAGTAGATCTAGTTTTGACGGTGTTGTTCAAATAATATTCCCTAATTTTGTTAAAATCGTCAATTTCGTTTGTGTCATGTCTTTTTTTGTGAACTGTCTTTTCGAGGAAATAAGGACTTTCAAAATTGGTTATATCAATATTTTCCAAAATATTCAGGTTATTTACTTTGAACTCATCTTCACTTTCTTCTATGAAGGTGGTATTAAAATTATCATTACTTTTTTTTATCTTCCTATAACTCCTCCTTTTCTTATTACGACCTTTTTTAGTAACTACATCTTCACAAGTATTCAAATCTTTGATTGGGTAGTTCATGTTATCACCTTTATTTCCGGATTTCGTCGATTTTTTTCCATTTTTGTTGCATTCTTTTCTTGTGCTTGTACTCTGACTTAATTGTATGTTTCTGTTTTCTGAAATGACATTATTCTGATGTTTTAAGTTTTTATTTTTATATCCTTGAGATATGTGTACATCTGGAGGAAAATAAGTGTGATCAAGATATGCCGTGTTTAGGTCAATGGTTCTCTCAAAAATGTCCCTACGTTTAGTAATTTTTACACCGCTAGGTACAATTTTTGACATTTCATTACTTTTATCTTCGCATTCTACGCGTTTAAGCCCCAAGGATTTCCTTCGTTTTTCATTATTTTCATTTTCAGTGTTTCTATTTAGACTTTTCTGTGTGTAATCAATAGATCGTCTTCTCAGAGAAACCCTCTTAACATTTTCATTATCAACTGGTGAACTAGTTTTTACCTCATTTATTGGATGCCGCAATAAACCTGAATGACGCCGACGATGATTTTCTTTTCCAATAAATATACTGGAATCTGGGCTCAAATTCATATTATTGAAGTGATAGTAAGTAAAATATTTTATTATTCTCGCTTGCAAAAGGAAGTTTATATTGCTTGACATATCATGACAATTTCAAAATTATGACGTTTATTAAATAACAGAAAACAGTAAAAAAATTCAGTAAAATCAAAATCGCTACATCAGACTGAAGTGCAGAGTGCAGAGCATTTATCAGTATGCTCAAGGATGTAGAATACGTAAATGTCAAATATTTGAAGCGAAATAAAAGAAACGTTTGCTATTCAAAGAAAACGTATTATATAAAGAGTATATTGTTATATTAGGAACCCAGTATACTAATCAAATCAGTAGAGAAAGTTACATTTCCCGCCATATATCCACCATTGTGTTAGTGGTTGGTTGTGTAGGGTGACACTTAAGTTCGAAGAACAAGAAAGAAACACCAAAACTTCCAGGAAGGGTTTTAGTAACGATAAAAGAAAACAAACAAACAAAATAACGACACGACGGGCTCGAAAAACATTACTTTATTGACACGCGACAGCGTACCGAGAATCAGGGAATGCGCGATTCATAGCAAAATTTGGAATTACTTTATCCATTATTAAATTAACCCGAGACTCTAAAACTAAGTAGACTGCTCAATGTG
>NW_019416228.1:298220-300256 GCF_000390285.2 Anoplophora glabripennis | reverse complement strand
CTTCTAACAACTTATTCTTGGAATTCCTACGTTCTTTGGAATGTATTTCGCGCGTTATTAAAAATTAAATTAAATTAAAAGTATCGGTTTCTTTGTTCTATCCCAGCATAGGCTGGCGTCTCCCAGACGCAACAGATGACTGTCACATGGTGATACGTTTTCAATAAGTTACTTAACCCGAAGTGTTTTGAGATTGTTCTAATTATCGGTTTGCAGTTGTTTAGTTATTTTGTGTTTGTATCTTTTATTAGTTATTATTTATTTATAAGTAATACTATACACAATAAATAGTTAATACTAAATAAGAATTATATGTCATATGTAAGTAGACTTACATTTTAAAATCTGCTTAGAAAATAAATATGCTTTAGTAATTTTTTGAAGAAATTTATAAAATTCAGACCGATTTTATAATCTAATCTAAATTATTTTTGCTGGAATCCAAATAACTAAACCTGTATTTAACAAAAAATGTAAACTTCTCTTAATAAAAAAACTCAATTTACGTGTAACACTGCTACATAGCTGACAATCTCTTTAGCTTGGATTACAATAATTAATCAGAAATTAATGTAATTAAAAATATTAAAACCACGAAACAGAACAGATTATGTTTACTATATGGGATCCACCATATTCTTGGCGACTTTTTTTAGGGTGGGGGTATTTAAATATTGGCATTCACAAATCATTTAAAATTCCATACTGATTTGATTAGTATTAGACCGATCAAAATAACTCATTTAGAGGGAAAAAAAAAGAAAATTGTTACCTGGACTTTCATAAGTGGAAATGGTAAAGGGGCTTATAATAAACGAAAAAAAAAATAAATTCGTGAGCAGGGGTGGAGGAGGGTTGATTTGGGGGGTTGAAAAGTTATGAAAAATTGTATCATTGGGATTTCTGGCGAAAGTTGACATCAAACAAAAAAGTATGTAATACAAAAGTTGTAGATCATGCAAAAATCTACAACTTTTGTAGAATTCATTTTTTAACATAAACTGAAAATTTTCGAGAAATATGCAAAAATCTGTTTTTTCTGATTTTTCGTTTTTTATTTCTCATTTCCGCAAAAATAATTTAATTTTCACGAAACTTAGTGAAAGTATACCTGTCTCTGTCTTAAATAACCTCAAATTTTTTTAGATAAAAAAATCAAGAAGTTTCTGAGATATTCATTTTTTTCGGCCTGAAACACTTTTTTTTTCAAAGAAAAATTCTACTTACAAAAATCATCGTACAGAGTTCTGCCGGTAATCATTTTTTTTCGTTTTGACATATACTTTTTGGTGAAATAAAAAAATTTGTAATCTCAGTTCAAAAACATGTTCAAAAATGCAAAAAGTAAAAAATGACTTGCAGCAATGAATTTTTCAGTAATTGTTGATAATTAAATTTAAAAAAAAACAAAAACTGATTACACCATTCAATTGTACGGAAAAAATACAAAAAAATTGTCTCATTGTTTGACCCAAAACTATTTTTGTACAGTATTGCTATAAACATAAGTCGAACAGTGAAAAAATTAAAATAAATAATATTTTTTTTCCGTAGGATCGATTAGTGTATTTATTTTTTTTTAAGTTTTATGAATTCATAGATATACAGTGTGTCCAAGATAAGGATGGGATAGCACTAGGATCTAGGAAATGGTAAGAGATACGGGGTAGGCTCAGATTAGAAAAAAGGTTGTTTTTTTTATACCTAACAGTATGCTGTTTAGAAAGTTTTAAAATTCCTTGTAGTTCCGGAGAAATCCGGAAAAACCCGAAATTTTGCAAAATTTGTTAATTTTTTCTGGCTTTATTTGAAAACGAATTTTAAAATAAATTACATATTTACAGTGCCACTTTTTTCGCTCTATACAATGGCGTCAACATTTTTGCAATCCGACGTTTCGTCTTCGAGGGGCCATCATCGGGTTAATTTTTTTAAATACGTCGCTGCTATTTTTATGACAAAATCTAAAGTCATTTTTAATTCTGAATTAGAGGATATTACTATTGTAATCGCTTAAAAAGTTTTTAGCTTGTTTT
>NW_019416228.1:202768-296660 GCF_000390285.2 Anoplophora glabripennis | reverse complement strand
CGCGACGTAATGGGCCAAAATTCATGGGTAGATTCCCCAAGTAAAAATATTGCGATTTAGCCGAACTTACCTTAGTCCAAAAGTTGATACTTAAAGAGATACAGGGTGTTAAATGTAAAATATTATTTCAGTTTTTTTTAATTTAATCCTTAACAAATGCAAATATCCTCACAAATTTTGGGGATTGGAGTAGAGGAATTGAAATCTGTTGACATTTTGGTTAAAGTTCATAGAGGGCGCTAGCTGCAGTAGATTGAATGTGTTAAAAACGACATAACTTTTTTGTACTTTAAGGTATCTCATCTTTGGTAACAAATTCTCATTTTTCAACTTTTTTTAAACAAAAAAGGTATACTTTATTAAAGTAGCTATCTCGTACCGTTTTCGAGATATTTGGCTTTGAAACTTCCAATGCTATTGCATTAAATTACAATAATTAAGTACCTACAGGTATTATTAAATTAGTGGTAAAGTTTTTGACAAAAAGCCTTTCATACTATATTTTATTTCTCATAATTATGCAAAGTAGGTATTAATTTAATTATGTGGTCAGCATAAATTGTAGATATTCGTATATGTATGTATAATAATTATGGAAAGTAGAATATATTGGCATTTGAAATATGTGACTTTTTTACAAGGAACATTTTATGATGGGACGAAAAATTGCCACAATCTGTTCTAAAAAAGTTTTGATCGAGCAGACACGTATCTAAGCCCTTCTTTTCACTTTTATTTCAGGAACAAATATAAATCTGAAATCACCCCTGCCAGACCAACAATCTTTAAACGAGTGGGAACGGGAGCAATCGATATTCCGAAATCAAGCCGTCTTGCCAAATATTCCCTCTAGTTTGTACAACTCTCCTGACGATTCCTACGACGACAAAACCATTGCAGAGTATGAAAAAGGTTTCAGATACGGCACAAATAAGGACAAGATTGACGAGGCCCTGGAAAATGCTGTTTTGAAGTCTGAGCTATACGGAGAGCCCGGAGCTATTAATCAGTATAGGTGAGTTCGTTTAATTCTCTTCTAACGGCATTCGCTTCTGATTAGTTTAAAATTTACATTTTGTCTCGTAGGAATCTAATTAGTTTTCTTTTCTTTAATCAATTTAATTAACTTTCGAGTAATATAGAAACAGCTTTTTAATTATGTGGTAGATTTTTTTTAATTGAAACGAAGTAATATATTTACCATAAGCGTAAATACTCGTATATTTAAATTGAACTATTGTTACTACCTCCCTGGTCGCACTGGGGGTATAACTCAAAGACGGCATTAAAAAAATAACAATATATTGATTGTTGGAAAATTAAATGCAAATAACAAATAAAATAAAGTTACATGACCGACTACTTTGAACTCTACAATCGCGCAACAATTCTGCCAACTAAGACTTTTACGTATATTGTGTTCTAGAAAAAGTATGAAGGCCAGTCATTATAGGTTTCTTTCGGGAAAAAAATGCTATTAGAAGTTTCTCAGCGGAATACTGTTCAGAAACGTGTTATAAACAAAATTTCAAAAAATCAACTCGAGACTAGTTGGGAAACTTTGTTAAAACAATGGTCAAAGTTATGGAAAAGTGGTTTTTTGACTCACGTAAAAAAGCTATTATTCATAGCGAAAAAAAGTTTATACAAAAAAGGTAGGTATTAAATAAGCCTATAAAATGAAAAAAGTCCGATTAAATTCCGATAATTTGTTTATGCACAAGAGCTCAAAAATGGTCGAAAATTGCCGTTTTTTTCAATTGCTAATAATTAATGCAATTTTCATCGCAGACACTTGTAATTCAGGATTTTTGAGGCTTTTTACACCCTTAATAAGTGGTAAAAATTTCAGCTCGAAAGCTTCATTGGTTTGGCGTTGGCGGAATTTGTTATCTAAGAAGATGCTATTTTCAATTCATTTTTCCCAAGCTCACAGGCGTTGTAGGGTTTTGATCATTAGTTGTTTTTGTACCTAAATAGTTGTATTGACATAGGCATTTACTGAGAATTTAGTTTTTCAAATTTAATTTGTTTAAAATTGACTGAAAAAATGTTAATATTTATTAAATTGTTAAGATAGGTAATTATTATAAAATAAAATAGTAACCTCTTTACTTTAGTTTTCTTCGAATTTAAAAAAAAAATCGTTGTTGTAAGTTGATTAGAAGCTGAGATTTTTTTTTTTTATTTAATCGCAGTGACCTTAATTATTAATATTAAGAGCCGAAATTTGGAGAGAGTATACATTAAGAGCTATATTTTCATGTCCTACATTAACATTAAGGTGAATTCAACTATTTAATTGCGAAAAAGAAGATAGCGGCGATGCGTTCTATTACTTGGTCTAGCGAACGAGTGGGGAGAGCGAGGCGGAGCATGCGCGCTTAACAATTTAATAAATATTAACATTTTTTCAGTCATTTTTAAACAAATTAAATTTGAAAAATTAAATTCTCAGTAAATGCATATGTCAATACAACTATTTAGGTACAAAAACAACTAATTATCGAAACACTACAACGCCTGTGAGCTTGGGAAAAATGAATTGAAAATAGCATCTTGTTAGATAACAACGTGAAACCAATTAAGCTTTCGGGCTAAAATTTTTACCACTTATTAAGGGTGTAAAAAGCCTCGAAAATCCTGAATTACAAGTCTCTGCGATGAAAATTGCATTAACTATCAGCAATTGAAAAAACGGCCATTTTCGATCATTTTTGAGCTCTTGTGCATAAACATATTATCGGGATTTAATCGGACTTGTCTCATTTTATAGACTTATTTAATACCTACCTTGTTTGGATAAACTTTTTTTCGCTATGAATACTAGCTTTTTACGCCAGTCAAAAGAGCACTTTTCTATAACTTTGACCGTTGTTTAAACAAAGTTTCCCAACTAGCCTGGACTTGATTTTTTAACATTTTGTTTATAACAGGTTTCCGAACAATATTCCGCAGAGAAACTTCTAATAGTATTTAGGCTGTTTCATGTCTATAATGACTGGGCTAATGTGTAACTCGTTATGAAATATAAAATAATTTTGAATAAAGACTGGATTGATGTTCTTTTCATATTTAACTTTAAAAATTCCCAATTATTAATTACTAATATTTCCATATTTGACACTATTATTGAACAAGTTGGTTTATTTTGTACTTTGTTTTAATATAACACTGAATATTGTTAACATATATCATCAAACTGATATTTCAAAAACTTTATTGAAATAAAAATAAATTCACATTCAAAAGTTTATGTTTTTTATTAAATCTTTTTCCTAAGAAATTTATTTTTTGATCTAATTTTGATATAAACGAAATGAAGAGCAATCGTTTATTAGCAAGAAATAGGCCTTTACAGGAAACAGTGCAATTACAATTTTAAATTTCGTTTATTTAACAATTTTACTGCAAACAAAATTGATAGTAAAAATACAATTATATTTCTAAGAACAAACCATCAATCTAACACAATCTAAACAATGTAACCAACCTAAAAGACCTAAAAATCTAAAAAATAACTATTAGTGACCTATCCTTAAAGATATGTTTTTCAATGTTTATCAGTGGTTGAAAATAACTTTTAAACAATTTTTATTATGCATTTACAAATTTAAATGCCTTTTTGTTGAAAACGGTTGGTTTTAGATATATTAGTTTAGTTTAGTGTTTAGTTTAGTGTTTGTTGACCATGTTAAATTGCATACAATCTGTATTGCAAGTCATATACAAAAACAAAAAATGTATAGATATACACACAAAAAAAATAAATTAATAAAAAACATATCACAATAAATATTACAAGCAATAGAACACAAAACGAGAGAAAAGAGATTATATAAAAATCTTAGTCTAAGAAGGAGCGATAAGACCATTACCATAATGTATGCATATCAGAAAATTTTAAAATCTCATTAACTGAGTAGAAATAATGCCTAACAAGAAATGATTTTTATTTTCTGTTTAAAATCACGAGTACCTATTCAAGGACTTTAAACTAGTTGGCACAATATTATATAAATGTATATCTAAGGAATTTTTCTTTGATTTAGTCAGTCTATAACCTGGAATCATAAAATTGTCTTCAGATCTCGTCCCATAACTACGACATTGAGAGTGTGTAACATATGTGTGAGTGGCATATATGTAAAGACATGGTAACGGTAGAATTTTAAGTTTTTTAAAAAACGTATTATATTAGCAAGGTATACCTTTTTTAAGCAAAAAGTTGGGGGAAAAGATTTTTCCAGCCTAAAGTAAAATACACGGTGGCATAAAAAAGTTTTGGTATATAAATGCGTTGTAATAGTCGCTTGTGGCGCCCTGTAGAAGATGCAACGAAATAGTCGATAAATTCGAATTTTCCAAAAAACCTCCGTATACGAAATTTCACAAAATTAACTCGAAATAGTCGAAAGATATTAAAGGAAATGTTATTTATTTTTTCAACTTCAACACCCTAAATCTCACCAAGGAAGCACTTTAGGCAAAAATTTTATAGAGAGTGCCCCTACTAATTTTAAGTGTCCTATCTAGTATAGGATTATATAGGGTGTTTGGTAAGTCGATGCATTCCTTGCAGGAGGTTATAGTATAAGTGATATATTTCCTTAATATACAATATTCCTATAACATTTAGTTTCCGATTTACAGGAAGTTAAAGTTAGTTAAAAAAAAATTTTAATTTATAATTATTGCGGAAACCGCTTAGAATATTTTATTGAAATTTTACAGGCTTTGACAGTTAACAACAATCCATGTTTTACGATAAAAATATTCAGTTTCATCAGTGACGTGCGCACAGGCACGTCTCTGGATATTTTTAAAGAAAAAAATTATGTGCCACTTCAAACTGAACAGGGAATTAAAAAATAATTTATTTTTATTTTAAGAAAAATCACTGGAGTATGTTTTTCTTTAAAAATATCTAAAGACGTGCCTGTACGCACGCCACTGGTAAAACTGAAAACAATATTTTTATCGTAAAACATGTATTATTGTTAACTACATGCCTGTAAAATTTCATTAAAATATTCTGAGCGGTTTCCGCAATATTTATAAATTTGCATTTTTTTATTAAAACTTTAACACCCTGTAGATCGGAAACTAAGCGTTTTCGGAATATGGNAAATCAGTGGCGTAGCATTTTTTTCTTTAAACATATCCAGAGACGTGACTGTGCACATGCCACTGGTGAAGCTAAATACAATATTTTCATCGTAAAACGTGTATTGTTGTTAACTGTAAAAGCCTGTAAAATTTCATTAAAATATTCTGAGCGGTTTCCGCAATATTTATAAATTTGCATTTTTTTATTAAAACTTTAACACCCTGTAGATCGGAAACTAAGCGTTTTCGGAATATGGTATATTAAGAAAATATATCACAAATCACTTCTACTATAATCTCCTGCAAGGAATGCATCGACTTACCAAACACCCCGTATTAATATTTAATTTAAAATTCGTGTCAGCAAAGAATTTATAGAATAAAATATAAATTATTTCGCCTAAACATCATATTTCATTAGTCATTGGAAAAATTTTGTGTTTAAAGCTGGCCTTTGTTCCAGATATTACGGCGCAGACGACAAAAAACGGAAGCGAAGGGAAGTTAAGAAATTAAGGTAGGTAAAAACTTTCCTTAAGATAAGAAGATATATTGGTAGAACTCTTCATGTTTTATTAAGATTAACTGCCAACTAGGGTAAGTTTATTTGTCTGGTAGCAGTTTGCTACGGAAATTTATATATCCTTGATGTTATTCTATTAATTTGAGCATAGTCTTAACTTGACTGAAACCTGGTTTTCAGCTAACAAATTAAAACTCAATATTTTAAAAACGCAAAACATAACTTTCACCTCTGATAAATGGTGTGCTAAAACGAATTCAGTAAAACTACTTGGTGTTACTCTTTATCCCTGTGTGAAATGGTGTTGCGTTGTGGGGAAACTCCAGTAAGGCTCACAAGGTATTTATTATACAAAAGGCGGTGCTTCGCCTTGTTGCAGCGGTGCCAAACCTTACTCCTAGCAAAGATTTATTAAAAAAATTTGTGATTCTACCACTGCCCTGTTTGTGCTTGTTAGACTCGTTAATATTAGTACACAAAAATTTGTCGAATTTAACTCACTCTGATATACACCAGTACAATACTAGGCATGCCGGAAATCTTATAATTCCTTTTTCTCGAATTGGTATAACCAAGAACAATAAGCTATCTATTAGTCTTTATAATAACTTTGACAATTACTTTAAGCACAAACTTATAAAACAGATGTCATCAAAAGAATTCCACTCATTTGCCAAAAATTATTTATTATCGAATTGTTTCTTATCTGTCGACGATTTTATTTCTTGTACTTATTAGTTAGTTTTATGTATTTTAATGTTATGAAAATGTACCTATGAGTGTATATAAATGGTCAATTAATTAGGTATATTCTATTCTATTATTTGTCGAACATAAAATGCAATTGTCTAAAATATTATTTAAAAAATCATAGCACATTCGATTATATTTTGCAATGAGTGCTTTTGAAGCTTTGTTTGAGATAAAGGTGTCATAAGTATCATTATAGTGATGTGAGGAATAACTTTATTAAGACGAAAAATGGACTATGCGATATCTACATATTTTGAAAGGTCTGAAGAATTTTCAAAGTAAATTTTTTAATATTTAGCCGATTTCGGTGCGGCTTGCACCAATTTTTCTTAGAAAAAGTTTCTGAGAAAATCAAAATCATATTTTGTCTCAACTAAATCAGCTTTCTTAGAAACAGTGATTTACTGTAATATTTTTTTATTTAATTTTTGTCTTTAAAATACCGAATAGTAACTTGACACAATGAAAATTAGTGCAATAGCATTTTGAAGGACCTGTAGAGGGTATGTCCCTCTGGTGAGAAAATAGACATTTTTGATCGGTAAGAATTTATTTTCACTTATGTACGCATGCTATGATATTCTGAAAACTGTGATTATCTAAGTGCGTTACGCTAGAGGAAATTTTATAATATAGGTATTTATAACAAAAAAAAAATACAAAATAATACTTGATGTAGAAGAAATTGCTGTTTCTTAAGATGTAGTCAAGTCCATCTGAAAGCTAGCTAAAAATAAAGAAAATGGAATAAAACAGCAGGAAGCTAGGGTTAGGTCAACCATATGTAACTTTAAGGAACTTGGCTTCCCTCAAATATATTTTCTCATTTCCCGTTGAGAGAAATATCTGCAATCGCATTATTCACTGTGTAGGGAGCTGCAAACATATGTAATAAAAAATATATAGATACGCACAGTTGCAGCATTGATTACCTTATCACGGAAACTGTTTAATTAGAATATATGCTTTATTCATTTTGATATTACAGACATCAGATATCGATTTATTTCTATTTCTGTCTTCATAAAATATTTACTAGTTGATATTTGCTGGATATTGTACAGGTTGTCCAGTAAATAGCCTTTCAAATTTCATAACGAGATTATACGTAAAAGTAAGAAAGATAGTCGATATAAATAATATAGGCCGGAAAATTTTTAATAAAGAAGATCCATCCCTTGAGGGCTCTGATGAGGTTTTTTAATTCAATACCTTCGAAACTTTCAGGAGTAAATAAATTAAATTTTAGAGATCTGTTTTGTCTATTTAATTTGTTGTCAACGCGATGGGTAGACAATAACTCTAAAATTTTCTTTGAAAATATGTCAGAACTGATGGTGCGAAGGTAAAAGATATCCCGACTTTTTTGGGTATTTTTTCCCAAGTTGGAATGATTGTCAAACTTCATCGCATAACGTTCAAAAATTAAAAAAATAGTAATAATCATAGGTATAAATTGCTATACGGGCACTCACGCTTAATTTTGACAAGCAATTTGGATATTTCAATTTATTTTAAGGGTGATAAATCTGTCGAGGACCATGTTACTCGAAAACGGTACGTTTTATCAAAGTTTAACAGAAGGATCTTTCTTTTGTGAAAAAAAAAACATACGAGTTTTTAAATTTTGCTATTTAAACTTGAGAACTACCTACAGAAAATATAGGATAATTTTTAGCTCGCTACACCATTTCCAAATCAAATTTAGAATACTGTTATTACAGGGTGATTCCGGAGGAATGGGAAGTAGATTCAGGGGGTCAAAATAAGAAAAATAAACCCGTAAGTTATATATAGTCCGAATATCAACTGTTGTTGAAATAAATGCAGTAAAAATAATGAATTTATATTGATTTTTATTTTATCAAAGGAAAACTAAAAAAGGAATTTCATAAATGGTGAATAATTAGAATATTTTCAAAAATACCACCACCAACTTCAATGCCCTTGCTTCCTCTTCAATTGACGTTGGGAATAGCACGATTAATAGCATCGCGATTATTTCTTATTATTATTATTACAGCGCCCGCATTCATAATAATGCAATCAAGTAATGCTTGCCTTCTCTACTCTTGTTTCGTACACCAACGATTTCATCCACCCCCAAACAAAGTATTCGAGTGGGTCTAGGTCTAAACACCTTGCTGGCCAATTTATTGGACCCCCTCCACAAATCCAGTGTCCAGGAAAATGATTGTTTAAAAAATTTCGTACCCTCAGAGTAAAGTCAGAAGGGGCCCCATATGTTGGAAGTATCCTCAATTGCGCATGCGTTTTTTGCACGGTTATACAGGGTGTTCCAGATACACCTTCAATTAGACGTTTCTGGAAAACTACGCGTACTGGAATTATGAAAATTTATGTACGGGGGTTCCTCCTAATGTTCCATCGATTGAAAATATTGGCGTCGCCGTGGAACTTTCGGTTCTACCGGAAGTAGACGTCAACGCGCTTATTTCAAATGGAATGTACTATTTTTTATTTAATTTTTGGATTCTACATCGAATTTTAAGGTAAGTTTCATAACCTTACTTTATCCTTAAACTCAATAGTTTTTGAAATATTTTGACTTTTTCAAAATTTTTGAAAAAAACATACCTACACTTAATCGGTTCTATCTCCTCCAATTTTTAAGATAGGAAGCTGAAATTTTAGATGGTCAATACCAAAACGTGTCCAAATATCTGGAATATTCGAAAGTTGGTGCATGTTACACAGGGCGTCTAAAAAACACGGACCAATTGTGTCAAATTGAAAGTTTAATAACTCGCTTATTTTAAATAGAACACCCTGTGTTTTATAATGCCAGTAGATGCACCTGTTAATTCTCTTTCCATTGGTATAAGCATTCCCTATACCTAAATCCCACCGATTTTGAGATATTTGAACATAAGTACAGAGACGAATATAATCCGACAGTTAGCTGTAGGTTGGCTGTGGAAAAACATTTAAATGTCACCAAGTGTCATTACTTATTTAGCAGATTTGCTGTCATTGCTGTAAAGCGAGTTTGTCGATTTTCCAAGTGTTTTCAATAACAATGGCACACTCTGGGTACACACACGACGACTTTTTAAATTTAATTATCATTTACGGGGAGTGTAATAGAATTGTTAGTAGAACATGTCGCGTGTTTGCAGAAAGATATCCAAATAAGCACAGACCAAGTCATGATATGGTCAGAAGACTATTAAAGAATTGTTCTGAGAATGGAAAGTTTCTCCCGAAACATGATAAAGGTAAGACATCAGTGGACAACGAAGAAAATGAAGTAAATGTATTGGCATTTTTCACCGCTTATCCACAGGCGTCAATTAGAGATGCATAATAAATTCACGTCTATCAATAGGAACTATTCACAGAATTCTGAAGAAGCATAAATGGAAGCCATTTTCATTTATGTTAATACACCATTTGCAACCTGACGATTTACCCCGACGTGTAGTCGTCGTGTGTGTACCCAGAGTGTGCCATTGTTATTGAAAACACTTGGAAAATCGACAAACTCGCTTTACAGCAATGACAGCAAATCTGCTAAATAAGTAATGACACTTGGTGACATTTAAATGTTTTTCCACAGCCAACCTACAGCTAACTGTCGGATTATATTCGTCTCTGTACTTATGTTCAAATATCTCAAAATCGGTGGGATTTAGGTATAGGGAATGCTTATACCAATGGAAAGAGAATTAACAGGTGCATCTACTGGCATTATAAAACACAGGGTGTTCTATTTAAAATAAGCGAGTTATTAAACTTTCAATTTGACACAATTGGTCCGTGTTTTTTAGACGCCCTGTGTAACATGCACCAACTTTCGAATATTCCAGATATTTGGACACGTTTTGGTATTGACCATCTAAAATTTCAGCTTCCTATCTTAAAAATTGGAGGAGATAGAACCGATTAAGTGTAAGTATGTTTTTTCAAAAATTTTGAAAGTCAAAATATTTCAAAAACGATTGAGTTTAAGGATAAAGTAAGGTTATGAAACTTACCTTAAAATTCGATGTAGAATCCAAAAATTAAATAAAAAATAGTATATTCCATTTGAAATAAGCGAGTTGACGTCTACTTCCGGTAGAACCGGAAGTTCCGCGACGACGCTAATATTTTCAATCGATAGAACATTAGGAGAAACCCTCGTACATAAATTTTCAGAATTCCAGTACGCGTAGTTTTCCAGAAACGTCTAATTGAAGGTCTATCTGGAACACCCTGTATGTGATTTATTTGTTAAAAAGGGAACAGGCCTGACTTTGAGAAGTTCGTTGTTTAAAAAAAAAAATAAATATTTAGTTATTTCAACATAGTTGACTATAACTTATGGGTTTATTTCTCTTATTTTGACCCCTTGAATCTACCCCTGCAATATTTGTCATTCACCTCCGGAATCACCTTGTATAAATTTCATTTATTTATTCCATAGACCTAGTACACTATACCTAGGTCTATGATTTATTCTCACAAGTTCTGAAGATCACTTAGGAAGAATTTTCAAGATTATGATTACTTAAACTAATTTTCAACTTATTTTTATCAGAGACTCTAGTTAGGCAGGCTCATTGTAGGACACTTTGTATTATACATTGTGACCGAGAAAGGATGGAAATCGCTTGATCAAACAATTTTGCATGGGATTTAATTGTCAAGTCATTGTCATTTAATATTTGCGTCACATTGTTTTTACAGTTCTGAAAATATTAACCTACAATTTGTAGATTTTGTCACATTTTCAAACAACGTTGAAAGTAAAAGACAACTTGTTGCTATCCTTATCTATAGCTACAATTGTTTGAATTTTCCGTATGTAATAATGATAATGCAGATTTGTTTATTCTTTTTTACAATTTTAATAGCGATACTTTAGTTAATGTTGATATTAGCTCCGAACCCAGTAATTCTTCTCAATATATACAGGCTTACAACTTTTTAATTGCCCACTACAGGTATCTGTTTTATTTTAAGAGATACAGAAATTGTAAAAATGTACAGAATTTTATGACGATCATGGATTCGTTTTTAAATTTAGAAAATTCCGAATTCTTTCAAAGATATTTAAAGGAAACCGATTTTATACTATTTCTTCTTTTAGTCGTATTTCTCTTGTTTTTTTCAAAATTTTGGAACTAAAATGGGTAGCCTGATATAAAATAATGTGAAGAATCGATTTTTGCAGTCAGTATCAACGTATCTCTAAAAATGTGTGCTGAGTTAACTTTTGGCTTTGTTATGGGCGCCATATTAAATTTTTGCCTCATTAGAAGAATAGGGAAATTCTCTTTACAACTATGTTTAATTTGTGGGGTTTTCATAAATAACTAACCAAGATATTGTATATAATTATAATTTTAATAAAGTCAAGTAGCCATGTGAAACATTTGAATTTTTTCTATAAATTAAATTAATATTTCTTGTTTGTAATACCTATTTTCAACACAGTGAACTCTTTATTTGCATAACAATAACAAGAGCAACGAAGAAAACAACATAGATAAAGCAAATGCTGCCGTATTTCTATATTATTGTAATAGTGAGCGGTATTACTTGATTTTAAATTTTTATTGCTAAATCTAAATTGTTGAAATAGCAGCTATTTCTCAAAACAGTTGATATTGTTTATCTGTTAAAGTTTTTTTCAACAGTTTACTTTAAATTTTCTGTACATTGAATCTCGATTGAGAGCTTAAGGATTACAATTAATGGCCTTGAAACTTTCCATGCACAATCTGGCACGTACTTCAATCTAAAAGCGGTAGAAATAGGTCAATCTATCAGTAAAAGTTTGCTTCTCGTGAAAGAATTTCAGTGTAATGAATTTGTAGCGTAATTCAAATGGTAACTTTTAACTTTGTAGATTATCTAAAGAATGTTCTGACTCACTATGATTATTGTCTATAATTATTCATTTGTAACATTATTTGGTATACTTGTATTTTCCACCACACTAAAAGTTAAATTAAACAACGTTTGTTCTTTTAATGACTCTTATCCACAAAATTCGTGATTGCTTTTCATATGTGGTAAGCGCTGAACAAAAAATGAACATTGGATAAATTTTTAATACCTACACAATAATTATATCTGTATTTTCAGTGCTTGCTTGACGTGATATATTTTTAAATATTTTAACAGAGTATATTTGTTAATATAAATTAATGAGATTATGTTATAAAAACACTTGCTATTGCGAAGCGGAATTTTTCCCTCATATAATTTTCATTGCTTTCATTAAAAATAATTGTAACTTGAAAACCTGAATAAAGTGAAAATTAAATGAGCTCTAAAATGTTTATAATTTTCTTAATTGCATATACGGGGTGTATCTCTGAGTGGGGGTCGTATTCATTCAAAGGCTAACTTTGACCTTTAGAAACGCCTATCAGTAGTTTATTTTTCGGCTCTAAAAATGACATAGGTATTACTCACTTACCGAAATTTGAAATGTCTTTTGTCCAACTTAACAGTTCTAATTAATATTAGAAGATCTAAACTTTCAGAAAAGCTAGCTAGTTTATAGAATACCTTGTGGAAACTGTAAAAAAAAGTTATGTTGATCAAACGCATAGATATATAAATACACGTATTTTTGAACATGAAAGAGATTTAAATAAACGAAATAATTTACATCCAACTGCACTTGTATAACATTCAAAAGAATTCAATCACCATTTTGAATTTGACAAAACCGAACTGCTTGGGCATCAACCTATTCTTTCAAAAAAGTTAATCGAGGAAATGATTTATATTAAAAAAATTAATAGTGTTAATATATAAGTAGATAATTTGAATTTGGTTTATTATAATTTAATTGATAAAATTCTCTTGTAACAGTAGTTTGGTTTACTCAGGTTTAGACTTTTTTTTCATAAATGTGCTGAATTGAAAAGTAAAAAATAAAAAATAAAAGAGAAAGAGAAAGGGGAAAAAATAAGAGGAAAAGAAGCATGATATCTACACACATTAGAATTAACGTATTTTTCTACTGTCATTCTGCAGGACAGTACCTAAGACGTTATAACAATTTTTCTGTGAAAGACCGCATTGAAATTGTTCCATGAATTATAAAAACACCATATAAGTATCTAGATACCATCTTCTTAATATTTAAAACTGTTAAGTTGGACAAAAGACACTTCAAATTTCGGTGAGTGAGTAATAATACCTATGTTATATTTAGAGCTGTTTTAGAATTTTTCTTTTTCGGGTTTTATGGTAATTGTGACAGGAACAATTATTTAGAATTATTGTAAATGTATTTGTTTTTTAAATTATTTTAATACCTTAACGAATTTTATAAAAAACATTGTTTGTATTTTAGAGCCCTGAGGATGGTGTAAAATAACACAGAAACGTTGGAAATGATTTAAAATATAGTGTTCTCTTATTTATTGATCTTTATCCCACTAAAACCTTGACTTGGATAACTAATCAAGATCGCTAAACAGTGGAAACATATTTATTTTTTGTTCGCTTTTTATAGCAGTAAAAATAATGACTTAAAACATAAATTATTTTTTATTAACAATTAGTAACGTATCTACATACCAATATTGGTTTGTCCACATTGACATATGGTGACTTTAAAATAACACGTCGTTGTCATAGAAAAGCAATATGTTTTCACTAAATTATTTTTCATTGGTTTTGCCGTCTAACAATTGATTATTTTTTTTACAACTAGTAATGTTATTTTTTTTTGAAGCAATAGAATGTTTTTTTTGATATTCGGCGCTTCGACCACAGTGATACCAAAGAAATATGGTGACTTTAAAGTAACACGTCACTAATTTATTTATTAAGTTATAGACAAACAATCTGTGTTAAATTATCTTCCATTGTAGCTTCGCACAATGTAGGTTGATTTAAAAACAACCAGCAACGCTGATAGCGCAGGAATACAACTCCATATGCTAATTCCGGCTGCCCCGGTTTATGCCTTCCAGTGGCGGCATACACAAGAATTAATGTGCAGTTAAAAAAATTAAATATAACTCGAATATTTTTTTTATTTAAAAAACGGAATCTCATATTCGTATTCAGGGAAACACGTACTATTACCCCTTGGAAACTGAACCCCATATAAAGTTACACCCTGTATAGAGCAAAATACGAAAATTCTCAACGCTATACAGAGTGATTCAGGTTTAATCTGGATAACTTCAAAAATCGTTAGAACAGGTTAAAATAATGTTCATTCATGATATAAACTTTTTTCCTAAATCGCATCGTTTGGAAGATAGAGGGCGTTGAAATATAATTTTTTTCCCGCTTTTCCCTCATAACTTTTGAACTACTCATCCGATTGAGGTGAAATTCGGAACACAAACACTGCTTATGATATTACATAACCACCTACCCCTCTTAGAAGTGTATTTTGTGTACATCCCCCTCCTACATTATTTCAAAACTTCAAAAAAATTAATTAAATTCAATAAAACAGCTGCACACCACTTTTGTCTCATTAATTTTGAAACTTTTTCGTCTCTTGTTTCTGAGGTATTCAATGAAATCCGTGACAGTGTAGCGCTCCAGCCGCGTAGATTTCATTTAATGTTATAGGAACCCATGAAAAACAAAACTCACAATGATTTGTATAAACTGACGTTTGTGTACTTCAACGTCCGCTATCTCCGAAACGATGCGATTTAGAAAAAAAGTTTATATCATGAATGAACATTAGTTTAACCTGTTCTATCGATTCCTGAAGTTATCCAGATTAAACCTGAATCATCCTGTATAATTAATGATCTTTAAACAATCCGTAGAAAAATTCAGAATCATTTATATTTCTCAGTTGAGCTTATAGAGCGGAGCAAAGCAGTGAGCAAAGGATTATGGATATTTTCTTAAATTTTCTGATGGAGTTTGCCAAAAAATAATTGGATATGACGTGAATGTTTAATGACTTTTCTGAAGACAATGTTGACAAGTTTAGGAAACTATTTACTGTAATGATGTTACTTGGTTTTTTAAGTATCAATATACAAAATAAATAAGAATCATAAAACGATTATAATTTAATCAATCTATCCCGGTTTAAAGTTTTTAAAAGAAATCGTTACAAGCACTGGAGGATAAATTAATAAATTATCTTTATAATTTCAAATTTATGTAGAGTAGGAGTGTTCCTCTAAAAAATAATTAATCTCCACATATTTCACTGCCACTCAACGTCGACGTCAGTCAGAAACAGTTCCAGTCACCGCCTCCAATACTGGCACATTAATCATGCCCTCCTACACTCCTCCAATAATCATGAATGCAAACACAACTGCCGATAAATTAATAATTTATCTTAATTAAAGCTCCATCCCTGTATCTGTGTGTGTTTAAGAAATTAAACTGTTGTACGGTTTTGCTTTACACAACAATCAATTTAGGTTAAGTATTGTCGCAATGAATCCGTGAGATGGGAAAATGTTTTATTATTTAATCAATTTGTTTTTTTAATTTTACTTCGTCGCCGATCGTATACAAAAGCAACCATGCTATTTTATTTTATTTCAAATAAATGGCGAATATTACGTTGGTTTTCAAAATTTTCAAACAGGGAGATTTTTTATTTTAACTTTATTTTTAATTATTTGAGGTAGCTTAATACATTTAAAGACCGACAAAATTTTAAATCAGAAATAGTTTGTACTTTTCCGAAAGTTTTTGAATCCGAATCCGATCTCAGAATTGCTCCATTAGATCAGGTTTCTAACCTAAAATAACGAAAAACACGGTTTTTCACTCTACATGAGTCAGTTCAATGCCGCAGCGAAAGTTAGTAACTAAACTAACAAACTACAGCCCTAATAATAATATATCCTTGTTATTAACGATTTGTGTGATACATTGTAACTGATGTTTGCTGATGACCTGAAATTATTTGCTCTATCGTCAACTTAAATGATTATACAGTGTGTTCACGAATGGGGTACCGCACTCTTGTAAACTTTTTTATGATAGATTTTTCAAGAAAAAGTTATTTTTGATAAAAAGTTTTGCTTATGTTGGGAAGCCATGGGCAGTAATCAAATATGTAATAAAACACATAGGGCGTCCAAAAAATTTCAAAATGAGAAATTTTCCATAAACAAAGTGCCTTTAATTTTTGTTTTCGTTAAAAATTGATTTTAACAAAGTTCTTCAAAAGCTCTGATTAAATACGAGGTTTAGACAAAAAAGAAAAATAATCACATTTTGCAAATAAGGAAAAGCTATTTTTAACTATCTTACTTAAACCAGACAAAAATTGAAAAAAAAAATAAGTAAACTTTTATTTTAAATTTAATATAATTTAAAAATAGCTTAGTAGAACAATTTCCGGGTTGGTTTGTTTAGGTTTCTCGACGTTGCCTCAGAAGTTACTCTGAAAGTTTTCGAGTTTTTGTAAAGAACGATATATGTCTCTCGAAACGTCAAGGAACCTAGACTGATGACGTGTCAACCAGCCCGGCAATTATTCTACCATTAACAACTAACCTAACCTAATAGTCTAAGAGATTGGTGTCAAAATCCCCCGTGATCAGACTAATGGCGAATTTTGTTTTTAATGTGTTGGTCGTATGTTGCATAACAGGGTTTCAGAGTTTGCTGACACCCCTTATGGGGCAGGGGTTGGGGGTAAATACAAAAATCGCCCCATGATCAGATTAATGTCAGCAACTCATTATTGTGGCATTTAGAAAGCAGCTACCGGGTTGCTTTTTTTTAAATTTTTATTGTGCTTTCGATATTTTGAAAAGTAAGGAGGTCTATTTACGTAAAAACAAAAGTCAGTTATTTCTTTGAAAAAAAAATGATGAACGAATGAAAATTTGCCGTGCTCAGAAAAGGCCGATGTATAAAATATCGTCTCAAAATTAACTGTTACACTTACTGCGTAAATTATGTACATTCAATTCTACCATATTGTACTTATTTAATGAATTGAATAATTGCTAAAGAAAGTTGTCTTTTTTCAATTTTTATAATATTAAAAATAAAATTGGTTTGAAATCTGTATATTAAACAATTGCCGAGATAAGGACCCTAGTTGCCGTTTTTTTTTGTTTTTTGTTAATAAATTTTTGATTTTGCAACTTAAAAATCTGAAATTTGCACAGACAAAATTCTACAAAATTTCGATATCTTGTGCAGAAAATATACGCGCTCACGTTTTCGAATTCATAATTTTGCAATAGGCCGCCATTTTGAAATTTGGTTTCCGAATTGCGGATATTTGTTGAGCATCCAAACAGTTATCTTTTCCTGCAGTTTCATCTAATTTCAGTAAAATTTGTTTTTTTATTTAATTCTGAAAATTTTGCACATTTTTTTCACTGCTAATTTTGCTATGTAAAAAAATTTTTGAGAATATTCGCAAAAGCCTCAGGAAGAAAATCGATAAGTATACCTCATGTCGATTAGAGGCTTATTTTCGGAGATATAAGCGAAAAACAAAAAAGAGCAATAATTTTTTTTATTTGTTATAAACAATATGACGCTCGACTTCTACAAATACACAAATTTAGGCTTTTGTTATGTGTATTTTTTACTTAATTTTAAGCCCATAAAATTCGAGCTAGGCGCGATTTTTGAAAAAAAAACTAATTCGCCCGGATTGTATACGCATTTCCCAAACGCAGCTTGCGCGCTCGGTAAGTGGTACATTTGACCCCGTTTTAAACGCCCCTGCCCCAACTAGGCTGTCAGCAACTTTTATTTTCGTACTCCCATGAAGGTCTAGAATATATTTTATGAATTGCTGACATTAACCTGATCACGGGGCGATTTTCGTATTTACCCCCGCACCCCCAACCCCTGTCCCACAAGAGGTGTCAGCAAACTCTGAAACCCTGTTATTCAACATACGACCAACACATTAAAAACAAAATTGGTCATTAGTCCGATCACGGGGGATTTTGACACCAATCTCTCCGTCTATAACATAATCGTGGCCTCAAATTCAGGTACTCTATAAAAAAACGACAGTGCTTTCTTATATTAGACGCAAATATAATCTATTGGAATAGGTTTTAATTATCTGATGGGCTAGTAGTTGATGCAAACTCAAATCGAACACGCGAATCTTATTATGTACAGCGGGATATCACGACAGACGATTGACTTCTGCAACATAACACAATACAACAAACTAGTACATTTTAAAGCGCCTTCAATCACAATAGTTCGATTTGATATTCGACGTTGGCTGCCTAACGCGTGTGACGTTATAAATTACAACGACTCAAGTATTCCGGAACAAATTCACTTAACGATTGGTTTCTATATATGTTGCAAATGGAACAGCTTCAAAATACCTGATCAGTTAGTTTACGTTAGATATTATTCACTTTTATATTCGAAGTTGAGCTACCATACTGGTAGAACCTCCAATTCTCGGATATATGGGAAAATCGAACTGTATGATATGCATGTGCCTACGAGTGTTGTAGCCATTGTAGCGGTCTGCTAAGGGTGCATTTGCATTAGGAATTCTGGTTTTGAGCATTTGAGCGTTGAGCTGATAGATTCAAAACAGACGATTTTAGAAGTTTATATATTGTTACATACATATTACATTTTAACATATGTGCTAAAGATATCTTATATGTAATGTTGATTATAATAATGCACATATTACTTTTGTAAATGACGAATGTTTAACAATCAATCAACAAAAACAACAGTAAAAACATTTTAATATAAGTGAGTTAAGATACAGCTCAATCTGTTGAATCTGACCTATTTAAATTAATGCGGTGGTTCGCTTTAATAGCGGTATTAATGTTGAGAATAAAAGCAATTAAATCTACAAACTAGATTGGCCATCAGAAATTTATTGCCTCTTAATTATTATGCAATATAATAATGACACTTTCACAGCCCAGTGGGAGTGCAATTTTATTAAACACTATACATTAATGGAAATCCACTATGCTTAATGAAACTAGATCAGTATAGTGTATATACGTCTTTTTAATACAAATAAATGTATTGTAATGCTATCGAAGAAAATTAAAATTTGTATTACACAATTTTGTAAGTGCTACTCAGTTTGTATATATAATTAATTTTTATTTTATATTATTGGACACATTCTTTCTTATAACACTTTACACAAAATAATATGATTATTTAAACTTGAACGAATAGAAAAAGATTTGTTGGAAACTGTGAAATTTTACTTTAATAATGTCTCTTAATTTAAACTAATAACATTGCGGGAAACTTTTTACTGCGGACTACAGCCCTGTCCAGCATTGAATTATATCCTCAATATTTAGTAAAATAAAAATACTAGCCATTATAATTTTAACCAGAGATGTTTCAACAGGTATTCATTAATGGCTCAGTTTCCCTCTGACATTTCCAAGTTTATTTTTAGAATACATTTTAATGGTAGGTATATAATACTTCCCATCCCACCTTTTACAGCCTCTCTTATGCTACTATTCTAAAATGATTTTTATTTGATTAACCTCGGGAAAAACCTTAGTACCTTTGCGATACAATATTGGCCATAAATTGCAAGGAAATATTTATTAAGTAGCTTTATACTTTTAATGCCGTCAAAGGCTACCATTAAAGAAGTTTCTTGTCAATGTATAATGAAATATTTTCCAATAAAGTTGAGCCACATGAACGTTTTATTAGGTCATCGCTTGAAAATTCTGAACAAGGCAGAGAAGTACAGCTTTTATTCTGTTGTAAAAAAGCATTTCCGATATATTTCAGAAAATAATATATGTATTCTGTACGTAGTAGTAAAAGCAATACATTCCCGGACGACAATGCAAATTGTTTTCCGAGGAGTTAGCTGAGGCCAACAAGCATTCAGTTCTAGAATGTGATTTTACTACGAGGTACAGATATTATTTTTCCTGAAAACGCACACAATATTAATTAATATGAAGTAAGAAATTTTTATTAATGCATACCTAACATTTATTTCTTCATTACAATCTAACTGCTTATGAAATCGTTTCATTAACAATCATTGTTTATTTATTGTTGTGATAAAAGTGAAATTCGTTCTAAAATATATTAAAAAATATTTAAAATGGACAGTGGTGATGATGTTCAGGTATCCGGGACACTACCAGCATTAGTAGCAGCTGAAAAAATGTGACTCTAAATTAATTGCCAAACAATCCTAGGGAAAAGTACAAATTCGCTTACAAACGTTTGAAGACTTATTGCCTTGAAAAAAATACGACGTCGAAAATGTTATGATTGCATACTTTTCCGATTTGACTGCAAAGTTGAAGGAATCTGCGTTAGAGTCAAATTACACCATGTTGAGAGCAACATTTGGTACAAAGGAAGACGTTGATATATCAAAATATTTAAAATTACGTTTTTTCCTGAAACGTCAAGGTGACAACTATAATCCAGTCAAAAGTTCGTTTCACTACAGGGATCTCGCAAACGGTAAGACATACGAAGTAGCTTAAATGGGGGCTGCATAAACATTATGCCTCTAAAAAAATCAAGGCTAACATGATTAGTTTTCGAAATATTTGAAAAAAAACAGAAATTTTGGGTGTCCGTTTTTGTTTCATTTCAGCCTTGTTTGAGGTGATATTGAAAAAAAGAGAACACTTTCTCATGTCAACTTTTCGCCTTCTATCGAATGGCATAATCAATTTTTATATGTAACGTTTCTTCTCTCCAGGACCATCATCAACTTAATTTTTTTAAATACGACCCTGGAAATTTTATTAGATTTTTTGCAAGCCTTCATGACACCCAATACTGACTGCATTATCTCAGCTCGAACCAGATTCAGACGTTTTGAGGAATTTGCTAACAGTAATAATATTGTTGAAGAAGAAATAATTAACAACAATAATGTCGTCGACTTTTCGAGTAAAGTTCAGCCAATGTTTAATACGTAGATCTAATATAGTAGATATATTATACTATTACATATATGGTTTAATAGTTATACCAACTGCAACATACCTATAAATATAAACAAATAATAAACGTTTAATATGCGGAATACGTTCAATAAATGTTATATTTATTAGATAATGCATTTTTGATGTGAGCCTGCTTATATTTATGAGTATTTACTGTATAAAATATAGATTTAAAAAACGGTATGAGAAAGTTGTTAACTTTTTCGCAAACTGTCATTAAAAGTTGATTTGTATAATTATGATATTTATTAGGTGTCAAAACAACAGTTTTTTGTCTACAGAACGAAAAAGTTTTTTATTTACAATCATATATGTAATGTTGTTATTTCAAACTTACATGAAGTTTGAAAGAAACATATTTCTAGCTTTGACATATATCCAGATGGAAAGTGATATTTACCGGGGTGGAAAGTGATTACTTTCCACCCTCAACCGAAAATGACAACATTCATTGAATAACGAAATTGTTTGCTTAAAAAATTATCTTATTATAGGTACAGGGTGATTCACTATATTTTGACCCCCCCTTTAACTTTTTTGTTTTGAGAGTTATAAAAAAATGTGATATATAAAAGTTGCACGAGTTTTTATGAATTTTTCAAAAATGATAATAGAAAAACAAATGAAGTCCAAACAAAATGGCCGCGGATGTTAACTTTGTTAAGTTAAATGGAACACCCTGTATATTTTTACATATTTGAATAGAACGTTCCCTGTCGAGCGTAGTCATATAGGGTTTGTTGGATCCATCGCCAACAATAAACGAGATACTATTAAAAAACGAAAAGAAGGTTTTTATTAAGGAAATAAGATATCTTGTAATTGTTAAACCTTTTTCAGGCATTTCTGCCTTTTTCCAATTACGTAAGGATTTACAGATTTAGTTATAATATATTTTGACAGATCAGACATTGATATGGTCCAAAATGCGTATAGGCAATATGGAAAAATATACAAGGTGTTCCATTTAACAAAGTTAACATCCGCGCCCATTTTGTTTGGACTTCATTTGTTTTTCTTTTATCATTTTCCAAAAATTCATAAAAACTCGTGCAACTTTTATATTTCACATTTTTTTATAACTCTTAAAACAAAAAAGTTAAAGGGGGTCAAAATATAGTGAATCACCCTGTACATTAAAACATTCAAAACAAATTTTATTCATATTAAGTATTACAAATTATTTTATTAAGTTAATTGTAACATTCGATTGTTATAATCGGCAACAGAAATTGTTAATTCACGCTGAACATCCTGCGTAGAAATGGCAACGTTTTTAATACTGGAGTTTGACATTTCGCCAGATATTTTTGTGGCAGTTTTAACCTTAGGTAATAAATCTTTTTCCAAACTTTCAGCGGCTTCTCTCAGTTGAAGAAGAGTACAAACAATTTCTTCTGAATCGCTCATTGTCTTCGAAAACACTTTTTTGATGCAATTATTGAGTTTGTATGTTTGACTTTTTTAGTGCCATAGTAACCATTATCATATTGCCAACTTGATGTGTTTTTTATCTGAAATCTGGTTATATAGGAATCTTACTTTGTTAATTACGTAATTATTTTTTTACAAAAACCGTCATTTAAATTTAAAATGTATGGTTGTAATAATAAAATAGATGATAGAATCAGTTTACCAGTTTATTTGTTATTATCAACAAAATCATAAATTACAACAATAAATAATTAATAAGCAATATAATTATCAACCAATCAAACAGGTAATCAAAATATATTTGATATTAAAATATGCACATGTCAAATAAATTAATTTTAAATGTCAACATTTTTTCTTCATATTTTTAATTATTTTTGAATCGTGATATACAGTTTTCGAAAAAACTTTGTTTGATAATCGATTGCGAAATTCTGTTGCATTCTAGAATGATTTTTTTGCGAGCGATAGCGAATGCAAAAGTAGCATTTCTATTCCCGGACCGAAAAAGTATCTACATATTTCCGAACGATTTCAGAAAAAATATTTTTTTACAAATCATTATTTTAATGTTTCCTGTTTTAAGAGACATCCGTCTTCTCCATACGAAACTCAGAAACTAGGGATTAAGACCTCTGCTCTATGTACTGGTCCATGACATTCCAGTACACAAGTTACCGGCTTGTGTCGTTCAAGTCCTCAACTTCTGGACGACTGAGAATAGTACCGTTGTTTATAGGAACATTTATGTTTATTTTGGATTTTTAAATATTTATCTAAAATATTGACATTACCTCCTGAACTACCCTGAAGACTGAAAAAAGAGAAATAGTAACTCCAAAGCAAATGTACATCAATTTTCAGTCGCGGAAATACGAAGCCGCAGAAGAGCCATATCTATTTTTTTTTTAAATTCAGATTAAACTCTGAATTCAGAGATTAAACTCTGAATTTAGACTTTATACTCTGAATTCAGACTTTAAACTCCAAATTTAGACTTTAAACTTTGAATTCAGACATTCAACTCTGAATTCAGACTTTAATCTCTGAACTATTAACTTTCGTTCCAATGTAAGAATGTTCCATTAGTTTCAAGTGGAAGTTCAGCTGTATAGTTTGACTACAACTAAAATTCCTCCAAAATTATTTTAAGGGATCGTGGAAGGTGCTGCATTCAGAAAACAATAACAATTTTCAATCAAAATCTAAACATCCGTCAAGGGATAAATTGGTTTTTTGGTAAAGTATATTATACTTCTTCGGGATCATTAAAATTATGCGATATTATTTTGACATTACAGGCGGCCTTGATCAGCTTATCTTGACAATTATCTGTTCCTAACTTTTTGTCCCTTAATATTTAGCACACATTGTGCATCGTGCACTTCTCTTATTTAAAATTGATCGTTAAATATGCAAGACTTTCTCAGGCAAAATCAAAATAAATGTCACATCCCTTCAGTCTTTTAAATTTTGGCCGAAAAACTCTGTCTACGTGTGTCTGTTGAAGAATATTTTTATAAGAATTTATTGATATCTTGACCGAACATATTACCCAGTTAATTTTTGTACGCTTACACTGTGACACCTTGTATATGGGTGATATAAAGGGTGTCCAAATGAAAACGAAACAAAGCCATTTTCAGGAACTGCGTCAAGATTGTAGAAAAACGCTCAGACCCGTCGATTTTAGACTAAAGGGGTACATTCTTTGCTGGTATTTTTGACTCCGCCACTTTCACCCCCAAGCAAGGATAAGCATCACCCCAAAATATTTAAATGGCATTGGAGGTTGAGCAATATTTCTTTTGACAGCTTTTACAATTCTCTTTACAACAGACTTTAAATTTTATAATTCTGCCCAATACTTATTAAGAATTTTGATTTTAAAGTTGAAACTTATGTACAAACAATTAGTAACGGTAAAAATGTCAGTCATTCGAGTTAAGTACGCCAATGGTATAAATTTAGTATTTCTTGCGTTACATTGGTTTTTGGCGATTTGTTATCACTTTCGTAAAAAAAAACAATTGTAAAAAACAGAAATGAATGCTATACACACACAATGAACGTAAAATTAGTGGATTCCAAATTATTTTCTAGTATTATTTGGAAGCGTTGGTTGGTAGTTTATTTAATTGTGTTTTTGAAAATTAAACACTATGGTTTATTCCATTGCGGAAAGGGTAGATATCATTTCGCTTTACTTTATGAACAATAAATGTGCGAATAGAACAGCTCAGCTATTTAATGAACAACATCAAGATCGACATGTCAGGAGGAAGTATGTTCTAGAGTTAGTAAAAAAATTTCAAGAGACAGGGAACGTAGCCAATAAAAAACGAGAAATTGAAAAACCTATAGTTAATGAAGCTAGTGAAGTTGCAGTTTTGGGACAAGTTCATCTTGATCCTACATTAAGTACGAGGCAGCTGGCATCTGTGTCTGGGATCAATCGAACTAGCATACAAACCATTTTGAAGAAGAATAAATTCCATCCATACAAAATACATTTAGTCCAGGAACTTCATGAGGATGATTATGACCGCCGTTTGCAATTTTGCGAAATAATGAGTGAGCGAGCAGGGAACGATCCACAGTTCCTTTTTAACATCTGTTTTTCTGATGAATGCAGTTTTATCTTGAACGTGACGGTAAATCGTCACAATTGCCGCTATTGGTCCGATTCAAACCCAAGAGTTTTTCACGAGGTGCATACACAGCAACCGAAATAATTAAATGTATGGGCAAAAGTTTTCGGCGACCAGCTGGTGGGTCCTCCTTTTTTTCTACGTGATAATTTGACTGGCCAAATGTATTTGCAATTACTGGAAGACGCTATTGATCCTGCATTGACTGATTATTGAAAATGTTCCAGAGTATGATGAAGATCATTTGATTTTTCAACAGAACAGTGCTCAGAACAGTATATGGACCAACGGAATTGGATTGAGAGAAGAGACAGCATTGCGTGGCCTCCACGATCACCGGATTTATCGCCTCTTGATTTATTTTTGTGGGGATACCTAAAAAGTAAAATCTATAAAACACAGCCAGCGTCGCTGGAATATTTGCGTCAAAAAATCGTGGACGTATACCGTCGAATCACTTCGGAAATGCTTCGGAATGTGCACGAACGTTTTGAACAAAATCTTTATTCTTGTATGAATGCGGGCGGTAATCAGTTTGAACATTTAATCAACTAAGTAGTAAGTAAGCAAGTAAACATAATTTAAATTTTAAAATGTAAATTTTTTTCAAAGTATTGGGCGGAATTATAAAATTTAAAGTCTGTTGGGTAAGAGAATTGTAAGAGCTTTCAAAAGGAATATTACTCAACCCCCAGTGCCATTTAAATATTTTGGGGTGATGCTTACCCTTGCTTGGGGGTGAAAGTGGCGGAGTCAGCAAAGAATCTTTAATCTAAAATCGACGGGTCTGAGTGTTTTTCTACAATCTTGACGCAGTTCCTGAAAATGGCTGTTTTGTTTTCATTTGGCCACCCTGTATAAATACAAGTTTATTTATATTCTTTTGCTGCTCAATGCTTCAGAGTTTAAAGTCGGAATTCAGAGTTTAAAGTCCGAATTCGGAGATTAAAGTCTGAATTCAGAGATTAAAGTCTGAATTCAGAGATTAAAGTCTGAATTTAAAAAGTTTTTTAGACATGGCCCTTGTACGGCTTCGTAAGGAAAATATCCTATAATCCTACATAATAAATAGAAATATGAATGATTCAAACAGTAGTCGAATCACTGGTTCGAAAATATATGTGCTTATTTAATAACCATAAGTGGGTTGTAAGCTCGCTAATTACAAATTACTGCTACATGTTTTCCACGTCGTCTGGCTCGTGCTCCAGTCTCACACACACGGCAAAAAAGGAATCAACAGGCTGTACTTGCGATTATCAATTACCTACAAATTACCTTTCTAACAAGTCTGCTTTGGCGCGGGAGAAAGAGGAAAAGCGTCACGTGGTGACAAGAAAGAGAGGAAAAATTAATCGATCCCAGTGCGTCATGTCGTATCTCCTGTAGCAACCAGGTTTTGTAGTCAGTGTTGCAGCAAGGATACAAGTTGAAAAGGATTAGATATTAATAAACAAACCCCTTGCGTCTTAAAAATAAGCGGTACGTTTTAATTAATTATAGAAGTTTTCCTAGCAAGTATGTCTGGAACGCTAATATTGAAATAATGTTACTTTGAGTTGAAAATCTTTTAAAACTATTTTCAAGGAAGTAATTTTAAAACATTTATTTACATTTTATATAAATACTTATAGAGGTATAATTTAAAGAAATTGTTCATTTGTAGATTGGACGGATTTATCAAACAAAATGAATTCAAGAAAGCATAGATAACTTTGTTGGTTGTATGCAAAAAAAATTAAATATTTTACAAAATTTTGATAAACAAGTTATTACGTCACATCACAAAAAAAAACAAAAAGATATTGGATCTAAACTTTTTGACGTTTCGAAAGACAAACCCTCCTGTTTTTCAACAAAAGATTATCCGGTCCTCTGGTATCTATACTTGTTTCCTGCTTATAGTCATTGATCCGTATCATTCCAGCATTAATTTTTTCAAATTCCGGGTAATAGACTTTTTTAGTGTGACGTCACATATTTAGGCAACCCGCAACAAATTGTCATGTTTAAATTGTACAGACCGAATCTGACCCTTGTGTACTATTTACATAGATACTATAAAAATGAACAACTTCAAATTACTTAATTTATTTTCACAAGGATTTGGAAGTATTTAAGAACAACCAACACGTGTTTCGTAAAATAGATACACTAATGTGCTTAAATCTTACAAAAAACGATATAAAAGAATATTCCTAAATTTAAATAAAGTAAAAATTTAACATTAGCAGTGTTATTTCTAATGTTCATGCTCGGCAAGAATAGCCTCATACGCAGGTGAGATCTTGTTGATATTGTTACCGCTGTCATCATTAGCGTATTTTCTCTTGTTTTGTTTAATCTTAGCATTTCTAAGACTACTTCGCTTACACGAAATTATTTTTAATGCGCATGCTCAGTAACATTGATATAATTTTAATTTGTTAACTACTATAAAAGTCAATATTTTTCTATAAATTTAAATATATAAATTCTATAATTGTTTTAGTTTGTCACTTGAGGTTTGAAACTTAGATATTACCAATATTGCTAGAATATCGCGATATTTAAGGTCATCACAAAGAAGCCATTCTTTTGGTACTTATGTCCAAAATACATAAGGTCGAAAATCGATCTAGTAAAAATATTGAGAAATTCTTCATGGCAATGTGCACTATGGGGTTGCCTATTATTTGGTGTATGTGACGTCACTTCTAAAAAGTTCTATTCTACACCCTCGCCGGTATTGAAGTAATCTCGATTCTTCTGGATTCATGTTGCCTCTCTGCAGAGTATTGACCAAAACCTCACCCGCAGTATTTTGGTATTAAATGGTATCAGCTGGTCTTGGGAAAGGTGTAAGGCAGAAAGCTTCTTGCAAGATATTCCTTTTTTCCTAGTCTTTAGTCATTCTCCTAATAGCTCGTTCATATTCCTGTTCGTATTTCTTCCAAGAGTAAGTAGATCTTATATGTTGTAGTTCCTCTTCTAAGTGTCCCGGCTCGCAGATGCGAGGGCTCGAAGTACTAATATATTGACAATAGACTCTTTTAGTATGATGTCGCATATATAGTCAATCCGACAACTTGTAATAGTTGAAATTGTACACACCGAATCTGACCCTTGTGTACTATTTACATAGATACTATAAAAATTAACAACTTCAAATTAATTTATTTTTACAAGGATATAGAAGTATTTAAGAACAGCCAACACGTGTTTCGTAAAATAGATATAGTCCATTGAAATGTTACATTTTTTTGGGCTTAGCGTGCACAGGTCAGAACACGCAATTTTATTTTTTAGATGTCAAGAGGGGGTTAGTGTAAAGTTAAATCTATGTTTGTGGGGTCGCAACTCTTGTGCATCGGCCGCCATCTTGTAAAAAGGGCTGCGAATGGTTTTACTTACTATATCGGGCAAACTATTCGTAGCACAAAAAATTTGTTAATACATTTTTTGTTGCAAATTAAATTTGGTTACATAACTTTTAGTCGTAGAACCAAAAATAACAAAGTTATTAACGAAAATGGATAAGAATTTGGGAACGAATTTTCTTTTGGTCGTTATAACTGTTTTTCTGGTCATTTTACATTTTTACAAAAAAATTAAATCGGAGCATTTTGATAGAGGGGTTTTTGAGGAATAATTTCCATTACAAACTATTTTCAAATTTTATTTATTTATTAGGGTTTTACAGCGATACGAAACTTATACTATTCTCCAGTACTAGTAAGTATACATTAATATGAATGATTAGGCATAGTTTTCTCTCATCTTTCCATTATTTTTATAAGAAACATTTTAATAATTGACATTGCAATGTTGTTAATTAGTTATTGACTCTTTTGCCCACCCCCTACGAGGTAGAGTCTGGTGGCGCATTTTTTTTACGTCGTATTCCTAGTAAGCAGAATCCACGGACATTTTCTAGCTGACATAATAATTAGTGTAATTAAAAATATCGAATTATATTTCCCAATCTACTGTCCTCAGTCTCTTTGATAGGCCAGGCTGCGACTCAGGATCTGGTTGAGCTTCCGATATTGAATTGTTGAGGAAGGATGGAGAATGAAGTGGCGTCATTGTTGGCAAAATCATTCTCCTCGATCAATTTTCATATCACCATTATGTTGCTGCATGTCTCCCCAGAACAATTCAGGCACACTGCAGAACATTTGGGCCTGCCTTCCGACATCCACACATTGCTCCACAGTTTCCTTTGCATCGGCAGAATATCAACTTTAGAAGCTCAGGGGGTGCTGGAGGTTTTGAACTTTGAACAGGCATCAATATTTGTTCACACTTTTTCCAGAGCCAGTCTTGAGGGTCGCTGTAATTCCCGAGCCACAACTGGACCTGATGATAGAAGCTGTGCAAGCGGGCTGCGTCTTGTGTTGGAGGACGTGAAGACAAATTAAATGTATTCTTCGTCACTGACTTGGCGGATCGTTTATATCTAAGACTGTCAAGAGAATCACCATCTTTATTGCACCATATAAAGAGATGAAAAAACGTTCGCCAACGGCAGTGAGCAAAGTAGGGTCGACTCTCTCATTGAGGAATAACTCTGTTCCACTAGCTAACTCAGGACGTGTCTCCAGGGTTGTGAGAAATTTCATTTTACCGATATTGTAAGCTGCTGAAGTCGTGTCACATCTTGAGAAGGCATGGAGAAACAACAGATTATCCACAATGACGTCTGCGTACATAAAACTTGACGGACAATATAATTCTTCGGCTGTACGTCCTTTTGATGGTTTAAAAAAAATACATTTGAATGTGTTCTTCCAAATGCCATGAGCAAGACAAGAATGTCGATATCTATGGCGACAATAGTGACTGAATCGAATGATTGGGATGCAGCAAGAGCGAAGCGAACGATGAGGGTATCTGCATCTGATTCTGCTTGGTCGACACTGAAACCCACCTCTTGCCCATAAAATTCAAAATAGTGTCCACAAAACTCAAAATACTTTTCACAGTTAAATACGTCACGCACAAACGTGGTAGCACAACTGGAAGAAAACTTTGAAGGACACCTCCTATGCCTAATCATTCATATTAATTTATACTTACTGGTACTGGAGAATAGTGTAAGTTTCGCATCGCTGCAAAACTCTAATATATAAATAAAATTTGAAAAAAGTTTGTAATGCAAATTATTTCCTGAAAACCCCTCTATCAAAATGCTCTGCTATAATTTTTTTGTAAAATGACCAGAAAAAAAGAGACCAAAAGAAAATTCGTTCCCAAATTTTTATCTATTTTCGTTAATAACTTTGTTATTTTTGGTTCTACGACTAAAAGTTACGGAAACAAATTTGTAGAGAATTTAATTTGCAACAAAAAATGTATTTACAAATTTTCTGTGCGACGAATAGTTTGCCCGATATAGTAAGTAGTAGTATAAAAACTATTCGCAGCCCTTTTTACAAGATGGTGGCCAATGCACAAGGGTTGCGACCCCACAAACATGAATTTAACTTTACACTAACCCCTTCTTGACATCCAAAAAATAAAATTGCGTGCTCTGACTTTTGCAACCCCAAATGTAACTTTTCAATGGACTAATACACCAATGTGTTTAAAGCTTAAAAAACAAAAAACGGTATAAAAGAACATTTCATTTCAAGTTTAAATAAAGTAAAACATTAACTTTAGCCGTGTTATTCCTAATGCGCATACTTGGAAATAATAGCCTCATACGCAGGTGAGACTTTGTTGATACATCATCGCTGTCATCATTAGCGGTTAGTGATTGCTTTTCTCTACTACTCTTTGGTTTGCTCTATTTGCTGAAGTAGACAAATTGGTGTGAGCAGAGATGGCAAAAGCAGTCATGTAATGGCATGTATCTAATCTTTAATACCTCTAATCAGTACAAGTGCATTTGGATATTTGTACATCACTTAGAAAAATCTAAAAGCTTGATATGTTTAAATGGATATTCCCTACAGGATGATTGTATGTACACTCTACCTCGAGTGTATATATTTTCCTCTTCATACTGGCTTGAACTTTTCTGATAAACTGAAAGTTCATCAATCATCATAAAGCAATTTTTCTTCAAACGCCATATAAGCGACAGCTTATTTGACGTTACTCAATAATATTAAGTGTCATTTATATATAAGAGTATAAACACATTATAGTATAGTTGTTACGATGTCAGTTGGAACCTGTAAATCTTAGAGCACAGGACCGTCGGCACTTCTCTTCAAATTTCTTCGTATACTTTAGCAATGGTTTGTCTCGTAATTTATACTCGAATAGCCATTGGGCGAGTCCGGTATTGGTAAATAGTCCGCCTATAAATATATCTCTTGGGAAAATCGCCTAGAGGAAGCCATTCTTCAGAAAAATTGCATTATTTGCAGGTCTGCATGTTTCGGTTTGCATAGCAGAATCACGGATTTAAAACTTTGAGTTAAGTAGGTGAAAATATGTTGATTGCTGTGGCTATCAGGAAAAGTCATAATTGTCGTGTTTCTTTAGGATTCTCATCACTCCACACATGCAAATTATGAAAATGTTTAATTGTTTTGATACATTGCGGACACTTTATAATTTGCATATGTGGGGTGATGAGAATCCTAAAGAAACATAACAATAATGACGTTACCTGATAGCCACAGCAATCAACATCTTGTTTTCATCGCCTACTGAACTCAAGTCAGTGGTACTGCTACGCACGCAAACCGAAACGTACAGACCTGCAAATAATGCCATTTTTCTCAAGAATGGCTTTCTGTAGGCGATTTTCTCAAAGACAATTTTTTTTAAATAAAACGACCTTTCCAATGTTACTGTCCGTTTAAAAAAAATACTACCATTGTAAAAGTTTTGACCTCTAAAAGGGAGAGGTAACCGGAGAAAACTATCATCCACTATATCGATTTGACTAAAACTTTAAGAAATAATATGCCATAATGGTCCAAATAAATGTACCAAATTTTAACGCGATTGGTAAAAGGGTTATGAAGTTATTAATTAAATTAGTTTTATTTTTGACAACTGAAGGCCTGTAACTCAAAAACCAAAAAGTTTTTATTTAACTTTTTTTCGTAGATCGTATTTATTTATCGTCAAATTTCAGTCAAACGTTGTCGGTGAAATTTGCGGACACCCTGTATACTTATCTTTCTGCGGAGTTATAAAATTTATAATTTCTTAAAAAACAAAAATTATGTCCTGGCCTTCGTTAAAATTTCGGTTTGTGTACGAAGAGAAACAAATTAATTGCTTCAAATCATCTTCAGATGCATTGGAGAGTAAAGATTCCACAATATTAGGAGATGGGTACAAACCAAATCCAACAATTCTAGATCTTAGTGAACTTTTATTTTCTTTAATTACTTACAAAGGTAATTTATGAGTATAAATATTCATTCTAAACAACTTTTCTTAATCAAATTTTAGTGAATCATAGAACGTCGCTTTTTTCATTTCCATCCACATTGAAAGAGACGAACTTTTTTTCCAAATTTTCACCATTATCAGTATCAACATTTATTAACAAAAATGTTCTCATATAACTTTTTTCTCATCACTGCACATCTATCATTTTCTACTAATCGTCCTTTCTACAATAGGGTATGGGGAGAACTAAGGATGAAAAAAATTATTTCAAGCGCGTACTCTTGGAAGACAAGCATTAAATTAAATCAGATTAAGTATGCAAATCTGAACCAAATTAGACTTGATGAAGTACGGATTTATTAATTTTTTCGCCTCCACTTTTAATTTATTTATGAAGTATCATAATAGACGTCGAGCACGATTAATTATCTTTACTTGACACTAATGAAATGGAAAAATCTGGAGATAAATGAAGCGAATGGAAAATAATTGCAACACTGACTTCTCCGTGTTTTTTTTATTGTTTTTGCTAAATAATAATCCACGTTTATACACTGGAAAAACAGGAATATTCAATTTGCTGTTTTGCTTTCATTTTAATCAATTCTTCCACTTTTTTAAATTGGTTGGCACTTTGCAGAAAATATTTCTCACAGTAATAGTTACATACCCACACAATGTTTGACAGTTAGTTTTACAAATAAATAAGAAAATTATGCTACAGATGAAATAATTCCGAGCTCTTTGTACACCGTGTCCACCTAATGCGCGTAAGTCCAATATAATAAAAGATATACCTTTTTTTTTTCTACACAGTTGCCTACTTTCCCGAGCTGCACAAAATGAAAATATATTTGCATATACAAGGTGTTCAGTTTTTCCTGGGCAGGTACCAACTTAATTTTTTTAATGGAAACCTATATCTTTTATGGCATTATCGAATTCTACGTGAAAAATTAACGGGACATTATGTTATAATCCCTATTAAAATATTGATAGTTTTCGAAATAATCGACTTTTCATTTTTTTTTTCTTGTTTCGTCACTTCTAATATTGACATGATTATGATTGTATGACAGCTAGAATTTTTTTTTCGGGAACTGTAGAGTGAAGATGGCTCTTTCAAAAAACGTATCAAAAGTTGACCTGCGATATACAGGTGGCAGAAAAATCGTGTCAAACCTGATAATTTAAAATTTGAAAAATCTCGACTTTTTCGTATAGAACACCCTGTGTTTTATGATTTCATTAGATGCCTTTCTGTAGACCCTACAGTTTTTTAATAGCTTTCCCTATACCTAAGTTGCGTAGTTTATGCAAAAAACCATTTTTATGTAAAATACCGGATTTGCGCCCGTTCCTTTGTTGGGAAAAATATTATAAGGGTATTTATTTTTATTAAATTTATTAGTTGTCTAGCTACACTATTTAAAATCAAAATTAATAACTGAAAAATTTAGATATTCGAGTTTAATAAATAAGTTTTTATGGTTTTATTTTATTTATTTGTAAATAAAATCAAAAAAACCATAAAATCGCTACAAGTGATTAAGAATTAGCAAAATAAGGGGAAATGTTTGCTAGCAGCACGTATTTACAAAGCAAATCATCCAAATTTACAGAGATTTCCACTATGTGAAGGAATAATCACCTAATAAATTATTTTAGGTACCTATTATAAAATTAAATATACCTATATTCAAATAATATAAAACAATTTTGATGACTATGACATACCTACTACAATTTTTTATTATGTTTCTTTGTCAACAGATTAAACAGCTAATTATCAAAGTGTTTCATATGTAGGTATGTAGTTGTAAGTAAATGCCATTAAATGATGAGCAAATAATATTTCCGAAATTTAAAACAAAATGGGACTGTCAGTTTCCAGTATTTTTTAATTGTGGTTCTATGTACGTGATAATTTTTAAATATTTTTAAAAATTAAATAAGCATCTACCCTTTATGTAAAATCAAGAATATACATATACATATACATGTTCCAGTGATTAAAAAGTCTTCCTCATAGATTTATAAGTAAAATAGTTTTTCTTCTTCTGAACACAATCGTAGGACACACTGTATATTTAATGGAATAGAAAATTGATTTATGCTATTTTACATAAGTTCTTAGATGAAGCGAAATTCATTGAAGGCCGCAGATGTCCTACCATATGTAATTTCCTGTTCCGCCACTTTACGCGTCAGTTCAGATTATAGTCTGAACGATGAGTTATGTTCTTTGCAAACTCCCACGTACCTTTAAAATGTCCTGTGAAACAAATCATGCTTTAAAGGCATATTAATAGCGACCGTTTCGCGAAACAAGAGACTTAGCAGATTATTGTTTGATACATTTATGGTGTTTCAGAAAGGTTTTGCAACGCTCAACCACAAACTCCTGGAACCAAAATAAAACAATTTATACCAATTTACCTAGAGTCTTTATAAAATTTGCTTAACAAAAATTATATTAAATTTGCGGCAGTACCAGATGTCTTAGGACTTCCTACCATTCGTTGTCATATATCTTCAACATTTTGTGTTTTTTTCATAATTTTCAAGGATTAATTTATGAATTTTAAAATCATATGCGACATTAACATCAGGAAAGACTTTGTTCCATCATTACGACATTACGACAATGTGCCCTTAAAACAGATAAGTCTGAAAGGAACTATAATTTTTCAACTTTCAGACTTCCAATTAATTTGTAGATGAAAAGAAATCCTGGTTAACACTTCTATATTTTACAAATAGCAAACAAGCATATGAAATATTATGAACGTCCATGGATTGACATTTAATCTAGGGTTACAGTTGGTAATTTTTCCATGGTAATTTCTGAAACACTAAGAAAATTAAATTTACTTGGCGTCAAAACTAATCTGTTTACGTGGAACTTATTCATGAGAGCACTGTTAAGCTACTTAACATTTTCAAAATCGTGAAAAATACTGATAATTCGGGTTAAGGGCTGGTTGAGGACTAATTCGATTCGAGATCATATATAGAAAAATGTGCATAAATATCGTATTGGCACATAACAATTGCAAAAGTTATAAACAAATAAAGATTAAAAAAAGATTAAGATAAACAATAATAAAAAAATTCTATATTAAACACACCACAGAAATGAGATATTGTGTAAACAATTCTAGTATTCGATTGAATCAAATATTTATTATTGTATAGATTTCTTATTGCTTAATAAAATCGCCTCGAAGGTTCATATTTGTATCTTCAATAATTTATGAGATATAAACAATCAAAGACTGAATAATACGAAGAAAAGCTTAAGTTTTTATAAACAAATTCATGTAACTAAAGATCTACAATAGCTACAAAATTGATCGAAAGTTCATTTGAAAGATCGAAAAACTCATTTGAAAGATCGATTAATATTTTACAAAGTTGTCTTGAATATCCATAACTGTGTATTTATTAGTTTAAAAGCTGTTGTGAATAATTGCAAATTATAAACTTAGAGAACGAAACAAATTCTAATACGTGCATTATTTAAACAACCATAAAATATAAAAACGATTATAAACAATCAAAAAAAATTTTCTAAATATTTTTTTTAAATCAATACATATAGGTAGGTAGCTCATTTGTTTCTAACATAAAAACATTATTTTTCTTTAAAAAAAATATTTTGACTACTTTTTATTAATTTTTAATTTTTTATTAACTAAGAAAATTAGTAACTGAGTTATATCTATTTAAGATATCGCAATAAAGCGATCTCGTTAAGTATAGTTGTCAAAAGGTCTCCACTAAGCGAAATAATTTTAACACCTTTTTTAATGTTAACGTGTACTCTAAAATTTTTAGTTAATTAATAACGGATTTTTTATTCAAGTGTCTAAATAGTAGGTAATTTTTTGAAATATTTATATTAAAATTTAATGTCATAATCCTATTTTCGACATTAAATTATATTTATGAATAATGACAATAGAGATTCCGGAGTTTGGACATTTTTGTGGGAAATTTCCTCCTCTTTTAGGATCCTCAAATAACGCTTACATTTTTCGAGTTATTCGCAAAAAAAATGAACCACTTTTTTAAAATCTTTTTTTGTTATAACTTTTGTAATTATTTATGGTCGAAAACAGTTTTTATTTTCGTTTTTGTAGATGTCATCCTGAATCGAATAATCTCTCTACCATCCCTTACTTCGATTTATCAGCATTTTTAAGTAGGTAGCCTATGCAGTGCATGGTAGTTAATGAGTGAATAGAGATTTCTTCAAAATTTACATTAATTTATAACTTCTTCATGTTCACCTCCATATAATCTTATCATTATTGTAATCACTATCATCATCAAATCATAATTCGTTCTAGAGTCTATCTTTCATAAATTCTTCATCTTAGTTTGATTTGTTATTGTTATCATCTATATCTCAAGTTCTTTAAACCAAAAAACAACTTTCGAAATATTTAAAAAAATTAATATTGAATGGTTTAGTTTACAGGTTGCTGTAACAGTTGTGGGTGGTTAAACAATTTCCAGACTGTTACATCAACAATTTGCCTACCTCTTGACGTTTCGAGAAACGCATCGTTCTCTTCTTCAGAAGAAACTGTGAAACTGAATTCTCTTCTTTCTGTTCCTTCCAACCATGCATTTTGATCATTTTACACATATTTGATAATAGTTGAACCAAATATTAATAGTTTTACTCATAAAATTTTAGTTGTACTCATACTAATACAGAAAAATTTCACTCAATCGGGTGTAGACAGAAATTGATACATTATTGAGTGAAATTGAGAGAAAATAAGTCCAATTTTTCTTACAATGTATACACAGCAAACATAAATACCAACCAGTTGTTTTAATATTCAGTTTCAAACTTTCTTTTGAAAAAGAACGATATGTCTCTCAAAACTTTATCAAAATGTCAGCTCAGATATTATACTTTGTTAAAAGGTGTATAGTTTACAAGTCCCGCCTACTTTAAACTATTTGAAGTATTTCATAAGCTATGTTACATATTAATGTCACCATTGTATTCCACCTCAAAGACAAAGGCTTTTGAGACGACAGCAGTCTAGTATTCTATAAGTTTATGCATAGTATCACCGTAAAGTCTATATGCAATTTCGGCGACAAAATTGCAGGGATTTTGTCCCTTCTCAAAATTACCTGGTCTCTATTAAGCTATGCAAATCTTTTGCCGTAATTTATTAGATAGTAACAGCAAAGCATTAACTGGAAGCTGGCACTCTAGCTGCATAAATGGAAATATAACATTGACTTACAAGGTGTCTCACGAGGCAGTGCACATGGGAACATTCCTCGGGTAAAAATAAGAAAAAAAGTTTGTATAAATCTTGGTCTGGAAATTTACCATTTTCAAGATCAAGGCCTTCAAGTTAAAAAAAAATCAAATGAAAATATTTCAAGAACGCGTTTTTAAATTTTATACAGTAATAATATGTAATACTTACAAAACTGTGACAGGAATTCTGTATCAGTTGGCAGTAGCAAAGAAGGGGTGTAATTTTTCCTTTTACTTTTTTATTAAATTTTGAGGGCTAATATCTCAAAATCGTTTCCTACCAAGGTTTATATTAAGTATTTGACTTATTTTGTATTTATTTATTTCATACAGTATACTTATATACTTAATACTTTTTACAGTACCTACTAATCAATTCAATTTCATATAAATGTTTAAAAAAATTACCTTTGCTTTGAAATACAATTTGTCTCCGTCATGTGCGTACCACATGTTTTCACGAACAGCTAGTAGCACGCCTTCAAGCAATATTGGGAGTTGCTTATTTAAAAATCTCAAATATTCGGCTTCGCCGAGACGCCGACGAAGAATAAAGATAATCTGCTAGGATGCCTGCCCATACATTTAAACTAAAATTATTTTGATATTTGGATGTACAAACTTGGTGGGAATTTTTGGCAGATCATGAGTAATTATTGTGATGGTTCACTAAACCATGTCTTTGAAATGACGCTTCATCACCAAACAAAATACTGGGTAAAATATTTCTGTTTTCCCTTGAAATATTCATATACCAATGATAAAAATTTATCCTGTTAGGTAAATCTGCAGCAGTCAATTCATGCACAGGTTGTAGATGGTAGGGGTATAAAAGATTATTATCATTCGCAATTTTCCTAATCGTAGTATGTGAAACGTTAAACTGTGTCGCCAATTTTCTGGTACTAGTTTCAGAATTCTGATCTTGTAAATTGCCAAGGACAACTTCTTGAAGTTCTACATCGCGAATAAGACGTCTTCTGCCAGTACCTTCAGGACAAGGTTGAATGTGTCCGTTTCCTCGAAGTCTTATTTCTACCGCCACAAAAGTTTTTCTAGCAGGAACACGACGATTGGGATATCTGGCGTGATAAAGTCGTGCAGCAGCAGCACAATTACATTAAAAAAATACTTGCAACATATCGAGATACTCGTCATTAGTACACACAGTTTGTTATTTCATTCAATTCCAAAAATATTTAATATCTAAGACGCAGGTAAATAGTGACTAAAATCAATTAACACTTTAAACTAATACTTCAAAATTGCAGTTTACGAGTATTATCAAATTACATTTACCTACTCGATTTTTTTATTTATTTAAGCAACACGAACCTTGTTATTCGTGTAGGTATACGAGTAAATCCGTAACACTAATTTATGATATTAAAAATATCTTCTCAACAGTTGGCTTTAGCCATTTTCAATAAGTATATAAGTATATATATAGTAAGTTTTTTGTTCAAAAAAGTTCAATATTTCATATTTTATTACTAAAAGCTGTATACGGGGGTTGGCAAAAAAGTTACTACATATTCAATGCATAACGTTGCCTGCAGAGGGCGCCTCGTACACGACACTCAAAAATCATTATTATATTATTTTGCCCATCATTAAAAAACCTCTCTGTTGAAAATTTGAAACATTTCTGACTAAAATTATAGAAATTATTAAGGAAAACCATTTTTTATTTTTCACTTTGACACCCTGTATCTTTTTTATTATGCGACTTGGGATATAGGTATGTTAGGTTAAATCGACTTATTTTCACTCAAGGAATCTGTCATTTTTGCCCCTCCATTTAAATACACCTTGTATATTTATTTTCGGTGCCCAAGATATCGCATTCTAATGAAGCCTCTTTATTGTTGGACTGATGCATCAATTAGGCTTCCATCAAATTAATAGTACTTGTTCTCCATTGTCAATTACACGGTAATGAACAGGACACAAAAGACATACATGTAGCTTAATACAGTACATTCGTAAAAGAAATAACAGAAACAATTTAATAATAAGTACAATAATACACTGTTATTTATGTGAACAAAATAAATATGTTGAGATTAGCTGAACCAATTCAATGTTTAACTAACGTTAATGATAATCCACCTAATCTTGTATAAACTGGATATTTTTTTTATTTCCAATATCTATAACACATTTTAGCCAAAGATTAACACAAAATTCAGCCACGATACATTAATTCTTATGCTTCTATACTTTAAGAATTGCATTACGCTTTATCCTCCGCATCAGACTTAAACGATAACCCAATTTCTAACGATATAGGCACCATCATTATTTCTAATAGCGCTACATATACAAGACCTTCACAAAACGACTGGTAATTAACTTTACTTGTTGCTCTATTTGTTCCTTAGAAGGGAGTCCACGCTTAAATCAATATCACATTTCCTGTACATTCCCCGGGAGGCATGAAAGCTTTCTCCTTACTTTAGCTAATACCTATTGGTGATAACGTTATAGCTGTGGCTTCTCTGATAATGCTAAGTGAGTAATTTGATTCAATAGCAAGGAATGCTTTTACGGCTTCTTTTAGTTTTTCATTTGTCACGTTTCTATTTTGGGAAAAGCGTAATAGGAATATTTATTTTCTCAAAAAAAAAAATCATTGATAGACGTCGGACTACTTCATCTGATCAATATAAACATATTGCCTAAAACAATTTAAGGACATTTTCCAAAAAATTGAGTTTGTAGTTTGAAATTATTTTAAATACCAGTGAGAATAACACATGATACTAAATGCCACTACTTAAATATACAGGATGTTCCACCTAAGAGGGATTCTTCTGTAACTCTGAAACTGTAAAAGTTATAAAAATTGTCTGGAATCATGTGGGCCATGCAAAGAAAATAATCATACTCCTATAAGATATTTTTATCCCATTTTGTATTGAAAAAGTATTTTGTGATTTAAGATGGTTGTTTTTTTAAAAAATATAGACTCTTTTGTAATCCACTTTCATTCAGAGATAATGAAAATAATGTTAATAAAATAAAAATGTTTTAAAATTTACTTTGCCTTTCATGTACTCAAAAACGTTCAAGTTCATTTGGTGTTATAACGTAGAGGATGTTTAAATGTATTATTTTTTTATATGGCCAAACACATAAAAATCTAAAGGCGTGAGATCAGGGTTTCGAGCAGGCCACAGACACTTATTGTTAGTAATAAATCTATCACCATAAAATTCCTGAATATATCTTATAGTCGCGCTTATTTGAACGAAAACCGTTTAATCAAAATATTGTTAAACCGTTTTTTATAGTAATTTATTGAAAACAGTAATCACAGTTGTTGTTTAAATATTTCACGTTTTGCTAATATCCTATTCCAACTAGGTATAACCCTTTAATAGTAGTTGTTGTTTTACTTTTTGGAACAATTCTCTGTATTAAGTAACTAGGAATTATTTACCCTCACCGAAGCTTTACATAATAATGACTTTTTTTGTATTCTTACGTATGTAAGCGGCGTTTTCTGGAAGCAAAATTAAAATGCAATTAAAGTAAAACTGAAATTTTTAAGTTGTTATTTTTTGTCTCATAAAATGTACCCATTTAATATCATCTTTTAAGGAAAAATGTAATTAAATATAAAAGAAACCTACAAAACTTTAATACCTACTTTATGACAAAGTAATAAAAATGTAAATTACAAAAGGAACGAACCCCTCATCTTCTTTTTAATATGTTCTGAAACATACTGCAGGAATATTAAATGTTGTTCAAATAACACTGTCTTTTTTTCCAAGTAAATATTTTCCGCTTATTACTGTCACTCTCTTTATACTTCATAAATTTAAAACTCATATTATAAAGGTAAGAGGAGGAACTGTGACACTGACGAATATAAGCCAGAAAACGTTAACAAAATGTAATTTATAAAGCCAGATATAGAAATTAATATAAATAAACTACAATAAAACTGAATGTCATATAATAAAAAAATTTTACTAAAATTATGAAAGAAAATAAATTTATAACGAAATATAACATATTTTAAATATTGTACAATAGATATACGAGGTCTGTTCAGAAAATACACTTTTTTATTAATTTTACACATTATTAGTCCTTTTCTCCTTCAAAGTACTCTCCTCCCCTATTGACACACTTTTTCCAGGGGTGTTTCCATTTCTCGAGGCAGTCCTGGATAGCTTCATTTGACCTTTAAAGTCTGTGACGAATTTGTTTTGTTACCATCATCAGTAGTCTGAAAACGGCGTCCTTTCAGCACTGATTTTAATTTTGGAAATAACAAAAAAAATCACGAGGTCTGGGCGAGTAAGGAGGATGAGAGAGAACAGTAATCTGATTCTGAGCTGAGTAATCTAATTCTGAGTTGAGTGTCCAGGCCCATAGTCATGGTGCAAGAACCATGAGTTGGCTTGCCACAACACGGGTAAACGTCTTGATAGTACCGGGTAGTTCAAATTGGTCAGTTTCCAAGGATTACTGCGAATCTATCATAGATAGAGAGCAAATCTGATAGACGAGTCTGGAGCCCTTTTTTCAAGAAAATAACAATGGCGCTAACCGCATCTCTATCTGTTGCCGCTTTCGAGTTACAGGGCGTTTCTCGATTTTTGGCTAAACCGACTGAAGCCCTTTTCGCGTTTCCCTTTGAAGATATCTTAAAACGGTTTGAACATTCTACAGGCACTTTTTTGAGATACATTCGATGGCATAAAAATAAATGTGATAATATTTTTAGTTTTTGTGATATGACCACAACTTTGGTTTTTGAAATGGAACACCCAGTATTTTATTTAAAAAACGGAAAAATGCGTTCCAAAAATATATACTTTACTTATTATTTTTTGTACTTATAGATTTGCTAAAAATATAAAATTTTCAAAATACCAAGGATATTTAAGTTTTCTGACTGCGAAGGCTTTGAAAACAAACATGTTTGACATTTAACCTTATTAGAAGCGTGTTACCACAAATCAAAAATGGTTCTTTACTCAAACGAAGACAAATATAATTGAATAAATTGTTTAATCTGAGAAATGAAAATACCATCAGCATATCCACAGAAGTCACGACCAAGCTAGAGAATTTTCTGAAAATTTAAATTAACTTGAATACTCATGGATCTTACACTAAACCAGTAAACAAAATTTACAACCACCCTGTACACACGGTTCACTGTTTCACCTTGAGGCAAGAACTCAAAATGCACAATTCCATTAAAATCGAAAAAAAAACAGGGATCATCTTTTTGAGATTGGGTCAAGACTGAAGTGCTTTCTTGGGGCGTGGAGATCCTTTGCCAATCCATTGTGATGATTGAACTTTTGTCTCAATGTCGTACCTAGCCGTAAACCCAGCTTTCTCTCTCGTTATAATCCTTTGAATGAATGTTCAATCGTCGTTGGATAATTCAAGGAGTTGCCGAGAAACGTTCACACGATTTTCTTTTTGTTATTCGGTCATCAAATGAGGAACAAGTTTTGCTGAAACTCGATGCATGTTCAATTTTTCAGTCAATGTTGAAGTCGAAGGCCTTCCTGGTCGAGGATCATCTTCCATTGACTGACGAGCACTTTTAAATCGTGAAAACCATTCGTAACAACCCAGAGCACCATCTCCGTAAAAAAATTTTAGGTTGCATCGTTGTTCCAGAAAATAGCACATTTCAAAAATGGTCACTAACACTTAAATATGTTGCACTAAAGTAACAATACCACGAAAACTAAATGAGATGTCAACAATCCAAGGCATGTGGTTATGCGCAACGCATTTTTGCCAACCGCATGTCACTAAATATCTCCATTAGTACGTAATTTAATAAATTCTGGTATTTTCTGAACAGACTTCGTATACCGTATGTAAAATCGATTTATAAATAGATACGCCTAAACATAAACAATTAGTTCCGATGATTTAATAACAAGTTGTGAAGAAAATTTAACTTAGTATTTTCCACTTTAACAGAGATTTTGTAAGATCTCTTCTATAAGTAAAAAGGTTTTGCAATCCTTAAATTTTAATTTAATTATTTCTTACAGCCTAAAATTAAAGGAAAAAGTATATAAGACAAATATTTGAAATGTTCAACATTTTATATGCATATTTGCAGTGCCTAAAAAGTGAAAAGTATTAAAAATTTAGAGTCTGTTCTGTTGGGCTATATCAAACATTATTATACTCAATTTGACTACTGACAGATTTAAAATAACTCATTGCTGGAATAAAAAAATAAGTAGGTAGGTCCTTTTTTTAGTAATTAAATAGTGACGGTTTTCTAAAATATGTAAATCGCACTAGCTGTAAATAGAGCTTTAAATTCAATTCTTATTAATCTCAATACTGTCAGGTACATTTCGGTAACTAGTCACGTAAGACATATTATTTGTAAGAATTATTTTTTTAGACAACATTTTATTCGTCCTTGTTCTATATTTGATACCTACATACAGTATTTTATTTGATAACCTTGAATCACTTTATTATTTTTTTATTCTAACATTTTATCTGATATTTCGGCAAATCGCTAAACAATTTCAAGTAGTTTTATCATTTAACTCAATAGAATCAAGTTAAAAAGAAATTAAGTCAACTTGATGATCCTCCTGTGCCTATAGTCGCATCTACATTTCATACTATCAATAGTTTTACTTGTAAATAGGCATATTTGAAATTACAGTGTAATTTAAGTTTATTAAATACGGAGATTATTAATACTGGTCGCACATTTCAAGTTTTAATAATGCAGATATTATGCTCAACGAATTTTATGATTTACTGCTACACAAAGACAGGCATAACTATAAATCTAGAAATGACATACGATTATAACTGTTTTATGAAAATAAGAATTGAACTTAAAGCTTGCATTAGTTTGGCTTTCAAAAACTATTTAAATTCAATTGAGAATGATTTGTCTTCAAATCCTAAAAAGTTTTAGTCTCATATTCATTCAAAATCTAATTATGTCTCAATTTCATCCTGTATGTGTCACAATAATATACAAATAAATAATCCTTCTGATGTTCTCAATACTTTTACAATTATTTGTCCAAAACATTTTTACTTATAGTAATTACAGTCAAAATAGTAATACCTACACCCCAACTTGACTTCTGTTCGCTCAAATAGTACCTACTCTTTAAGTTTTCGAGGTTATTGGAGGTGACATAATGCATGCAATCAAAAAAATTAAAGGTAATTTTATAATAGGACCTGATCTCATTCCTGCATTTTTAATTTTTGCAAAATATTTAAAAATCATATTTAATTCTGTAACTAAATTCAGTGAATTTGAACAGTTAACAGTTAATTTTGAATCATACGGTATCTTTACTGCTCACTTATTTGTCTTATTTCTGTAATAGATACCAGTGGAATTCAGGGGTTAAGGGAATAAGGTTTAACTGTTCAGTCAGTTAAACTTTATTCAGGGGTTCCCCAAGGGTCAATTCTACAACCATTCTACAATCAAGTTATCAGTCATATTTTAAATGCAGGTTTATTACTTTTTTAGATTTTTTTATCAAATAACCTAGACTTAGTTCTATATTTCACTCTACATTAAAATTATCCACTCGTTATACCAAATGATTTTCAACTACAAAAAATATAAAGATCGACTTGATATCATTTTTTACTCTATGAATAACATAAAAATTGTTTGTTAAGCAAATGTTATTCAAATTTTGCATAATTATTTTGCTTATTTGTTTTGCTAATTTGTTATTGTTTTATATTTCAAATCTGTCTTTATATTTCATATCCTATAGTACTTATATCTATAGTTTTGCTATTTCAGTGTATAATGTAATTGGAACTTTGTATCATTAGATATTGTATATTTGAATAAATAAATAAATAAATAAATAAATAAATAATATGTGTTAAATATGTAATACTACAAACAATTTTCAAATGTCCATATTTTTAATCTATTCTAAAGAATATCTTGACAAAATATTGATGAGATGGGTCTAAGAATACTATACAGAACACTTTATTTTATCAAAAACAAAAAATCTGAAAATTTGTATTCATTTCATATATTAAGAACCATATGACAATTTTTTTGCTAATGTATGTAAAATGTTATGTACAAAATGCGTTTGACCTTTTCACACATTGAATCTATAAGCTGCTCCTACGCGCTCAACAAAAAACTACCTACGGTAGAATAACAGAAAGTATTGTTTAAGAATTCAATCAAGAAATGAAATTGTCAGGGTGGAGACTTTAACTGGAATAAATTCACTACCGCAGAGCTGAATAATAATTTTTCGAAAAAATCCCGAGACATGTCGACGTTTGAATGTAAGTATTTTAAGCAATATGCGAAATGTAGCCTGTCAAGGAGGGCGGAAACCAGCCCCAACTTTTTTTTTCAAATGCAATAGTATGGCGTGTGCCCCCTCACTGGAAAGGTGACAGAAAGACGAATCCAGCGTACTGATCACATTTAATATTTTTCAAAAGGTTGAGGGTTGGATAACATTAAAATGTAATTGTTAAGTTTATTACTTTTCAATGTAACAATTGCTCAAAATGTGCACCATGTACTTGTTGGCAAAATCCTAATCTGTGATAGGTTTCGTACTTTACATTACATAACATTTCCGGTGTTTCATATCTTATTCTTTCCTTCAGCTCATGGTTTTTGAGATGTCTACAAAAAAAATCCAACGGTATAAGATCTGAAGACTATGCTGACCACTCGATGGTACCTCGTAGTCCTATTCACCTACCGGGCAAAATTCTATCCAAATATTGGCGAACAATAACAGCGTAGTTAATAACAGGTTTATTCATAAAATTACCACAGCAAACATCTCCTAAAATATGTATCTGTATGTTGTTTTGGAAAACCCTGTATGACCTAAATCATTACATTTGCATTTTGTAAGTTAAATTTCAAACACGTAGGCTCTACGTGTTCCTGCTTAACTGACTTATTAACTAATCATAATTAGTAATTAACGAAAGGCCAGATTAGATTTATTATTAAACCCGCCCTTAATTCGAATATGAATTCTTAGACACCTACTGACTTCACTAGTTAATTTGATAAAGTGCCTGCGTAGGCGAAATTAAAGATTCGTTCTGGATTCGCGATTCACCCCATTTCTGAAGTGGATGTTTTATTTAAACAGTGCCAGTCTGAAATGATGTATTAATGTATCTATTCATGTATTTAATGAAATCAGTTGTCGGGGGCTTATTACAAAGGCAAGACTCCCACGCTAGCATCTGAAATTATACGCGTCATGAGCCGTATCGTATAAATATTGTACACTGATTTGATTTTCTTGTCCATAGAACTGACGGAGAGTCTTAAGATACACGAAATGTAGAGTTATTTACTCATTTAGCCGTTAAATAACTTGCAAATGGTAAAGCAGTTTCATTAAGTGTTTTATACAGGGGGTCTCTTCATTCAACTGCCACACTTCTATAGGTTAATCCTTGGTCAAAATAAAAGAAAAATATTGCAGTTTTTAGGACTTGTTGATAAACTTATTTTATCTACTAATTGATAAATCATATTTGTAAAGAAGTATTTATACAGGGTATTATACAAGCACTATGACATACTTTGACAGATGGTAGCAGGATTCATTTCAAACATTTTTTCTTATATGAACATTGAACATAGGCCCGATTAGTTTTTGTTCAGAAGTAAGCATTTTAAAAAATATAATTTCTTATTTCAATCAAAGTAGCCTGATAAATAAAAGTCGGCGAACTAAACATTCCGTCACTCGACGGACGAGATTTGGATCATTTCTTATCTGATTAGCTGCATCCTGAATTATTTCAAGTAACTACTAACGAGTAGTGATATTAACATGGTACACAAGCTGCTTCATATGTCTCCATAAATAAAAGTCCAAAGGATTTAGATCTGGGAAACGCGGTGGCTATGCTATTGGTATTTGTTGACCTATCCATTTATTTGAGAAATGATCACTTTATCAAGCAGTTACTTGTCTTCCTCTATGTGGTGGCACACCGTCGTGCTGATACCACATATTTTGAACAATATTAAGCTCTACGTCATCAATGCAATAAGAAAAGTTGTTTTCCAAGCAAGTTCTATACACATCTGCATTATGCCGTGCGTCCCTAGCAAATCACGCTTTATCAAACCACATGAACCATGAAGGGTTTTAATAACAATAAAAAAATACGTACAAAATAACGGAGACACGGCGAATTCGATCAAACATTATTGATTAATTTACACGTGATAACGCAATCCGAGGTTCAGGGAACCTAACGCGAATTTATGACAAAATTTGGAAAGACTTTATCCATTAGTAAAATAACCCGAGACTCTAAAATTTAGAAAACTGCCCAGTGTGTAATCCAAGGAGCAAACTGCCTTTTTCGGAGATCTCTCCTGAATTCGACATCTCGCTTTAACACACCCATTTCTTGGGTCCAGAAGTTTCTGTTCTTATTTTATTGGCGTGCTCCCTGAATATCGGGGGTTGAAATGGCTTAACTATACCATATTAATACCTAATTGACTGAATTTACAATTTTATGGATAATTTTGAGACTAAACTGAACTTACAAGTAACCCTACACATTCTTCTTGTGACTCCGTATAACAACACGGGACGGATTAGTCAATCTCATTTAATCTATTCTTATAGCTTGGTAAATCCGCCTAAAAACCAGCTCTTTAATCTATTATTATTTTCCTCACAACATTCTAACAACTTATTTAAATATATTAGAATCCCTACGTCTTTCCGAATGTATTTCGCGCGATTTTAGAAATATCGATTTTTTCCCTTCGCCATGGGCTGAACCGACGCAGTTAGTCGATACCAGATGCCGAACACAGGGCCCCGACGATCTAAATCCAATTGTTCAAAATCATTGCTAAATTTCATGAGGCCTTCTCCGAAGGACTGCGATAGTTCAGCTTTGTAAATTTGTTACTCCCGGTGACAAGAGGCACCAGTTTCTCAACGACTTTATGGCGACGCTAAACCTACTTGAAGACTCTTAACTTTTCAATAATTAACTGAGTTGGCCCATCCGTTCCGAGAAATAACAAATAATATCACGAGTCATATTGTTACATATTCCACTAATTTTTAAATTTTTTTCACAGGGACAAAGTATCCAATAAATAAGGAAAGAAAACTATACCACACATAAGTAACTTCAAACAATATCTTAAGACATCTCTTGTATAGTAAAAAACAATTTTAACATCTTAGCTTCCTTTATTAAATGACATTAAATGTGTTAATCTTGGTAATAGTGATGACGATGCATGTTTCCAATTTTTCCCGAAAATCATGTAGGTACTTCAGCAGTATTTTTTTAATCGGCATTTTTATTTATCAAGAATAGTTAACAATAATTTTGTGTAAAATAATTAACACATATTGATTTTGATGCATTGTAAGATTTTTGACGTGTAGAGTATAAACCTGTTTAGGCTTATATTCCTTGCTAAGGCTGGCGTTTGATAGAAAAGATATCGCACATTCATGAAGACAATGATAAAACAACAAAACCTATAAAAATGTTGACAAACAAGGATTCCTTTCATTTTTCGCAGTGAAAGATCACGGAAAACATGGGCAATTTTGTAAAAATACTAAATAATTGTGATGCCTTTATAGTTTCATAAAAGCAAGTAACATACTCAATTTTCTGTATACTCAAGGCGTGTAAAGTTCAGGAAATGTACTGATAAACATAAGAAGTAAAAATATACTTTTTTTCTTATTCTGGACGTATTGTCGGTTTATAAACTGTCTTGTACCCAGAAGAAAACTTGTATAACTAGTAAAATGAAAGGATATTGTAATTTGCTTAGAATTTTTAAAACCCTCGTCATAAAACTAGTATAAATTCATGGAAAATTACGCATAAGAACACCTTCCTTTATATCTTCAACAATGTATATCCAATGTATATCCAATGGCACTATTTGAGAACACATTTACAGCCTGTTACGAGGGTCTGAAAAGTTTCCGACTTCAACATGAAGATGTCAGCACTCGTAAATAAAAGCTAGTGAATTTAGTTGTTCATCTGTTGACAGTTACTCACCAAAGTAACCATTTTGGATGCGCAGTTGTTATGTAACAGTCGTTTGAGTGAGTTGATGTGAGTGTTTTTATGAAAATGGACAAAATCGAGTATCGAGCTGTCATTAAATATTTGTTTTTGAAAGGCAATACGCCTACGCAAATGATGCACCATCATTTACCACAGTGAAATTTTGGGCAGCTGAATTTAAACGTGGCCGTAAGAGCTTGGGAGACGATGAACGTTCGGGACGTCCAAAAGCTGCAACTACCGACAAAAACATCGCCAAAGTTCACCAAATGGTGCTAGACGACCGCCGAATTAAAGTGAGAGAGATAGCAGAGGTTATAAACATGTCAAAAGAACGTGTTTGTCACATATTAAATCAACATTTAAACTTGAGAAAGCTGTCCGCGCGTAGGGTGCCGCGTTTACTCACGTTAGATAAAAAACGTGTTCGAATGAACATTTCCAACGCTCTGTTGGCGCAGTTTAGGCGCAATAAATCAGAGTTTTGGCGCCGATTAATTACTGTAGATGAAACTTGGATACACCATTATACGCCCGAAACAAAAATACAGTCCAGACAGTGGACTGCAAAGGAGGAACCGGCTCCAAAAAAAGCAAAAACTGTTTTTTCGGCTGGGAAAGTGATGGCGACTGATTTTTGGGATGGTCATGGAGTTATTTTAATCGATTATCTTCAAAAAGGAAAAACCATTGCAGGAGCATAATACGCGTCATTACTTGACAAGCTGAAGGCAGAACTTGCTGAAAAACGGCCACATTTGCAGAAAAAGAAAATTCTGTTTCACCAAGACAACGCACCGTCTCACACCTCAGCGGTTGCCATGGCGAAAATCCACGAATTACGGTTTGAACTGCTTGACCATCCGCCTTACTCACCAGATCTAGCCCCAAGCGACTTCTTTTTGTTCCCTCATCTAAAAATCGCGCTCGGAGGACAGAGGTTTTCGTCAAATGAAGAGGCAATCACCTTCGTGAACAATTATTTTGCAGAGAAAAACGCCGAGTACTATTTGGACGGCTTACAGAGATGGGAGCATCGCTGGGAGAAGTGTGTAGAGTTACAAGGAGACTATGCTGAAAAATTTAAAAAAAATTCTGAAAAAATGTCTTGTATCTTTGTTAGGTCGGAAACTTTTCAGACCACCCTCGTACTTTCAGTTTATAGTAAGAGGTCCTAGAATTATAATATTAATGACTTTATATTTTTTACCTCTAAAAAAAAATAAGACACAAACACCTTTTTACTAACGTTGTTGATGTCATCGCTCTTTTCCATTTTAAGGTACTTGCACCCTTTTTTGTATGTCATCCACGATTTTTGGGATAGTTTACTTACGCCTCTTACGTCTTATTTGTCCTTATCAATATTATACGGAATAGAAATTATTTATCACCGATACCTAATATTAAAGACATTGACTTGATTTTTTCACCACATATTTAGAGGATTAAATGTTTACGGAGAACGTAAAAACAGGTTATAAATTGAATATTACTGAATGAATTCTTTTTTTAATTTTCCAAATAAACTTTTTTTTTATTTTGACCATCAGAGTTCATGTTTTAAGTTTGGTCAATTATTCCTAAAACGTCGTTTATATAAAAATAACTATTCGTCTTTCATAGTTGACTTGCTCATTGGTGTTGTGGTTTCAAACAATTCGATACCTTTTATGAAATTTGGGAACAATTTAATTTAGAACGTCAATGGCAAACATTCATGAAATATCTGTTCATGTTTTCTTAATCTTTTCCTAACAATGAATAACAAAACCACAAAAAATAATGTCCAAATTTTATACTGATGCATGGCTGGTGTTAATTAATTACAGGAAATAAAAATACTAGGCATGAAGGGACACGGACTGTTACCAGAGTTCGCTCAAGTTTCATATAATTCTCTTCCAGGCGTGGGTGTTGCGAGATATATTAAGCTCGAAGCGAAGTAATACGTCTCGCGAACTTTTAGTTGAAATAGGATTTCAGGAGCAATTCTGTAGCCCCAAGATATATTGTCATCTTTTTCGTTCTGCTTTTTGTTGCTGTTTACTTACTATTTGCCTCCTACGTGCGAAATGTTTCTGAAAGTTTTTACTTACATTCCAAGCCTTCCTTCAAGTGAGATGTAGTGCAAAAAAATAATAACTGATAAAAACTGACAAAGTTTTCCTAAATTATGATAGAAGTCACTTTATCATTTTGCAGTTATTTAGTTTTTTTAATTTAAAGGTTATGACGTAAATAGCAGGGGCGCACTCATAGGGTGTTTACAAACTTGGAAAACATATTCGAAAGGTAAATAAAATCGAGATGCGCAAATTCTATTGGCAGAAATATTTTTGCGAATATAATATTTTTTATATCCATTAACTTACCACACTGATACGATGAAAACTTTTTTGGAACCGCTGAGTCCACTGATAGCTCTGCCCCTAATTACAAATGTTAGTGCAAATTCACACAATCGTAGACACTGTTGAAAATCTATATATCTCTACGAAATTATTGTTGAATTTTTTTTTAAATGCTTTTGTAAATATTTACGGTTTTCTAAAAGTTGCCTTCGAGGTACCGAAAAAAATTTNAGGGACACGGACTGTTACCAGAGTTCGCTCAAGTTTCATATAATTCTCTTCCAGGCGTGGGTGTTGCGAGATATATTAAGCTCGAAGCGAAGTAATACGTCTCGCGAACTTTTAGTTGAAATAGGATTTCAGGAGCAATTCTGTAGCCCCAAGATATATTGTCATCTTTTTCGTTCTGCTTTTTGTTGCTGTTTACTTACTATTTGCCTCCTACGTGCGAAATGTTTCTGAAAGTTTTTACTTACATTCCAAGCCTTCCTTCAAGTGAGATGTAGTGCAAAAAAATAATAACTGATAAAAACTGACAAAGTTTTCCTAAATTATGATAGAAGTCACTTTATCATTTTGCAGTTATTTAGTTTTTTTTAATTTAGAGGTTATGACGTAAATAGCAGGGGCGCACTCATAGGGTGTTTACAAACTTGGAAAACATATTCGAAAGGTGAATAAAATCGAGATGCGCAAATTCTATTGGCAGAAATATTTTTGCGAATATAATATTTTTTATATCCATTAACTTACCACACTGATACGATGAAAACTTTTTTGGAACCGCTGAGTCCACTGATAGCTCTGCCCCTAATTACAAATGTTAGTGCAAATTCACACAATCGTAGACACTGTTGAAAATTTATGTATCTCTACTAAATTATTGTTGAATTTTTTTTAAATGCTTTTGTAAATATTTACGGTTTTCTAAAAGTTGCCTTCGAGGTACCGAAAAAAATTTTTACCATAAATAATTATACCAAATGTCTAAGTTGTATTATTCCAAAGGCATATCTCTATTACTTAAAAAACCATAAATTTGATATTTGAGGCATCTGATATACACCTAAACTCTTTAAATTGAGCCTAATATTAAAATTATTCCACCTCCAGTTTAGCCGGAAACGACCGTAACTTCTGTATTTTAAATTACACCCTGTATATTTTTCTTAAAATTTGAATTTTATAAAAAATTTCCTTTTTCGTGAAGTATTACAGTCTTTATTTAAATTTCAAAACAGAAGTGAAATTGAATTTAAGTGTTCCCAAAATTGGTATTGTTAGTACAAATCAAAGCAATTTACGAAAACTAAAGCAAGCATTGAAATTATTTGAATTTTGATAGTTTACTTTAAAAGTTCATGAAGTGTGTTATTAAAATTTATATTAATAAGTTGCTTCCAACAAAATTGGTACAGAATCAAAATGAATAACGACGATTTTACAAATCAGGAAAAATTGGATATGATCCCAATTTATGGCGAATGCAGAAAAAACAGGCGTGATGCCTTCCGTGTTTATGGGGAGCGGTATCCCCACAGACGTATGCCGAGTGCTATGTACTTTACAAGTATAGCTTGAAATTTGCCGACATGTGGAGCCTTCTCAAAAAAAAAACAAAAATTTTTTAAAAGAAAGACTGCTACTGATGAAGAGCATAGTGTTGATGTTTTGGGAACTGTGTTTAATAATCCACATATTTCAATTCGAGAAATTGAAGCAGAATGCAGTATCTGTTGTTCTTCTATTCAACTAATCCTAAAATCCGGCAAATTCAGACCTTTCAAAATCCAGCTGCATCAAGGATGAGAACCAGGAGATTATGACAAGACTGGCATTTCTTGCATGGCTAGCGAGTGCTCGTGAAGATGACATTATTAACCTAATATTATGGTCAGATGAACGCCGTTTTCATAATAATGGAACTGTCAATAGTCATTATTGGTCTGTATATAATCCTCATTGGATAAAAGAGACTAATTTTCAAAGAATTTAGGGAATTAACGTATAGTGCGGCATAATCGATGGGTACGTTATCGGACCAAAGATTTATGAAGGAACATTAGACTAGTGAGGCATATTTAGAATTCCTTCAGGAGGATTTCCAGGTTATCTTGAAAATGTTCCGCTGAATATACATGCCAACATGTATTTTCAACGGATGGAACGCCCTCTCACAATTCTAGAATTATAGACTAACAAGTGAATCGACACATGGCCTGCCAGAGCACCCGCTCTAACGCCGTTAGATTATTTTGTATAGGCATATTTGAAGAATAGGGTATAGCAGACGCCTCCAGCTGATTTAGAAGATTAAAATAATAGTATTATTTTTTCTTAATGTCGAATTATTAAAAACTGTTTACTCTCGTTAGCTTTTACATTGAGCCAAATGTTGCGTTGAATCAAATGGACAACATTTTGAACAGTTTTTCTGTCGCTCACGGTTAGTTTTTAGTGTCAAGAGAGTAATAAATACTGTTTTTGTATAAATAAATTTAATACGTATAATATCTTTTTGTAATTCATTTAACATTATTTTTCTATTATTTCACCTTCAATAAAATATTTGTAAATCATTTTTTACAGAGATCAGTACTTTGGAAAGTGTATCTTTGCTACTTTGAAATTTAAATCCAAAATAATGCACATGATTTTCGTAATTTTCTACAGGGTGATTCACTTTTTATAATCAGGACTTCAACCATCGATAGATCTCATCAAAATAATGTCATTTATAAGTATACACTTTTTCTTCCAAAGGCTTCCTTATATAAGAGATGTAAGCTCGTGAAAAAACTTTTTTTTAGTTTTGTTTTGGAGTTTCAATGTGTTGATTATAGAAAATGATTATTATTAATGCATTCTATAAACTATTAAACATCCTCTCCAAGTTTGTGAACACCTTGCTTACGTAGATTAGCTTCCAAAATTTTTTAATTTATTCGGAACGAGAACCAATTAAATCCATTTTCCTAAAGTTGCGAGAAATATGGGAAAACAATTTAATATCTAAATTAATTTAACTCAAGTTTGGTTTTTTTATTTTGTTTAGATATTAACTATACAGGGTGACATGGGTATAGGAACCCTAAAAAATCTCGCAAAATATGCATTTTCCGGAAAAACCAGATATAGGGAAAGTTAGTCTTTTTCCCTGGCTATTTAAAGGTGACCATGCCATGACCACTGACCATATGGTCATTATGGGTCAAGACGATTTTTTTAAACGGGAACCCCCCTTTTTGACCCCGGAAATGGAAAGAGCGGAAAATTTTGCGTTAACATATGACGTTGACCATTTCCAAAAATTTCAAAATGGCGACGAAATCAAGATGGCGGACGAAATTTTTGAAAGTTAACCGATTGTCATCAAATTTTGTATACGGAGATTTTCGAGGTCGCTGATCACGAATCCGACGTCAAATGTCCAAAATTCAAGATGGCGAATTCAATATTGCGGACGAATTTTTTGGAAATCAATCGATTTGCATCAAAGATGGTATACGGTCGTTTTTGGGGTTGCTGATCACGAATGTGGGGTCAATGACCCCCAAAACCCCCGTATATCAAATTTGGTCCCCATTGATTAAATTTAAAAAACCCCATCCACCACCTTGGATCCGCAATCATGAATTTTGAAATTTTAACCTCGGATTCGTGATCAGTGACCTCGGAAACCTCCGCATACAAAATTTGGTAACAATCGGTTAACTTTCAAAAATTTCATCCGCCATCTTGATTTCGCCGCCATTTTGAAATTTTCAAGATCATATCTGAACGTAAAATTTTCCGCTCCTTCCATTTCCGGGGTCAAAAAGGGGGTTCCCATTTAAAAAAATCGTCTTGACCCCATAATGACCACGCAGTCAGTGGTCAGTGGTCATGACATGGTCACCATTGAATAGTCAGGGAAAAATCCTAACTTTCTCTATATTTGGTTTTTCCGGAAAATGCATATCTCGCATACTTTTATGCCACCTAGTATAAACAATAAACATAAAATAAGTGTCAGTGTTATTTCATCTTTGAATATACAACACAGTGTATTTTTGAATATTTAAGCGTGGTCCTACATTTTTTTGGTGCTCATTATAATAAACGAAATTTAAGTGCCTAGTTTACACATTATTTGGAAAAATAAAATGTGACAATACAAAAATAATTAATCTACTTTATTTCGTTAGAACGTTGTTCTTGTGCTATATTCCATACATTTATGTCAAAGCTGGCACATATTTTTGCGCTAAAATATTGTCTTCATTGTCATTATTACTAATAGATATTGTTTGCAAACAATAAGCGGTGTCATACGTCATTTTTGACGTAATGAATATCTGAAGCAGAATTTTACTCAACGCGTATTTTACCTTTGTTGTTGTTAGCAACAAACTCTGTTGCTCCTGGCCCCCAACAATAAATCAAATTAGTTAAGACAGGGGATAAAGAGCGAACTGTGAAAAGCTCCTGTAAGTAGGAGTCGTACTTTGCTCAGATGAAAGGGTTTCCATAAAATATATTATGTCTTGTCACTATGAGGAAGTACTCCATTAATACTACCTTACTGGAAGGAATAGCTGATTACATTTGAAGCATTTTCAAGTTCATATATATTTTAAATAAATAATATACTTTATTTACTTTAAATCAATCCAGTTGAGTCCATTAATTAATTCCAATACTTGGGCATGCGAATATAAAACAAAACACATATATAACAATTCTTTAAAAAGGTTTTTGTGTTGTCTAAACAGGAGCTGCACAAGCGGTCATTAAAAAAAAACTTGTGATTAAACTTGAATAAATTTATTGAATAATTCTGAAACGCATACAGTACATACAAGTACATATTATTCAATAATACCCAATTAGGCCATAGTCGACTTGTGTGTCTCCCTTAAGAGTGGAACAAGCCTGTAACTCGTGTACAGTTCAACCGATTTGAATAAACTTTTTCTTGTTGGATACTCTTTCAAAAAATCTATCTCGTACATATATCATGTTCTCTAAAAAACTAGAAAATCCCACGGATCAGGACCCCAGGAAAACCTACTAACCAAATTTTCGTTGCGATAGTATACAGGGTGCTCAGGATAATTTGAGAAAAAATTTTGAGAAAGTTTATTTTCCAAATATGTAAGTATATGAATTATGACGTAAGAGACAAATACCTACAGCCATTTGAACATGAAAAAAAAAATGTATGCAGTTATAAGCTTTAACATCTGCAAAATTTATTTCTATTAAATTAATTAATTTTTAAAAGAGCAGATTATAAAAAAAAAGTAACAATAATTTACTAGTATTTTATGGAAAAAAGTGGTTCATAAAAACTAATTTTATTTTTTCTCAGAAACAGTTATTGTTGACTTGGAACAAAAGAACTTTTTTTAAGACTCGTGTGGGTCGCGGAATAGTTGTTTCCTTCAATATCATTCGTTTTAAATTACTATATTATAATCGAAAATAATATTTGAATATGGAGAAATTAATATTTTATTTAGGGCACTTCTTTGTATTATTGATATTACCAGAGCTACGGAATAATTTGTATTAAGTGGGACAACCTGTATTTCAACTGCAGATTATTAGAGAAAATGGCGAATGCGCAACGACCAAAAATATTTGTAATCTGATATTTTCCAAAATATTATTAGGTATTATACATCAACAAAATATATTATGCTGTAAACACAAAGGTACTTAAACATTGATTGGTACTTAACCTTAACGTAACTTAAGTGGCATAATTAATTGACTTTATTTATAGATCTGTTTATCACAAAATGACCAAAATCTGTTTCGATTCCTCTTCACTCAAGTTCATAATCATTTACCGGAGAAACCCACTACATAGATCTTTTGAGGACAAAAGAATCCACTACAAATGAAAGCAAATGGATATTCTGTTATTAGGTCTCAATTATTCTAAAGGCATTAAGCTAAGTTCAATCAAATTCAAAAAATGTTTCTAAAAGTCAAACTATGTTGTTCCATACCAGAAATCTAGGTATGCAAAAGATATCTAACTCCACAAATAAGATTCCTAACTGTTATATTGCTGGAAACAATTACTCAGTGGGTTAGATGTCCCAACTAGCATTGGGTTATACGAACAATATCTAGTAAATAATTAATAGTAAACTATTATCCAAAATAAAAAATAAAAAAAATATGTTACATAATTTAGTCAGTGAAAAAATATCATTTTGTTGTTTTAAAATCACCCTTTCCAGTTTTTGCTTAGGACTGTTTCAATAGGTATCCTCCTTGCGAGATGTTTAAAAAGCATTAATAGAATAAAAATGTACATAAAAAACGCAAAACTTAAAAAAATACATTTAGACAGGTAAAAAAGTTCACAATAATCTAGTTAATTAGACAATTTTGACATTTCCCTCATTGAGACATTTTAAAATTATAAGGAAAAATAAGTTCGCTAGAAATAACACCTAACAAACCTTTGTGACACAGGATAAAAATTATTACTTTTTATTATTGTTTTTGTTTACTGTGATAAAATGCCTAAAAAGAGTAAAACTACTTATAGAAGATGTGTTTTAACGAATACCCGCTATTTTATATAAAACGATTATAATTTTAATGTTGACTACTAGCATAATAGGTCTCATCTCCTCTCCTCTAAAATAGGGTACATTTGTACCGGGTGTCCCAAAAATTCATGCAAGATTTGTATTTTGCGCCATTTGTATTGTAAAGTGTTGCCAACGAAAAAAAAGACAGCGTGACAGCTGACAGTTCAAGGTTATTAAAAAATGAAGCGCGACACGAAAGAACAACGCGTTTTAGTTGTTGCACAATATTAAAAAAAAAAAGATAGTTTGGCAGCTACAATTCGCAATTTTTATACAAAATATTATCGGAATAGTGATTTAGCTTCATCATCTGTGATTAATTGAAAAATTCAGGTAGACTGGATCAATTAGTAATCTTAAACACACTGGTAGTCCTTCAACAAGTCCGCTGAACACAAATTATCGAAGCAGTTCGTGAGAGTGTTGCTGAGAGTCCAAGGATATCAATTCGGCACCGTAGTCAAGAACTGAATATTTCAAGAAGCTCTCTATACTACAGCGTATTCCCGAAAGATTTTCATCTTCATGTTTACAAAATTCAATTGACTCAAGGAGGCCTATGCAGAGCGAAGAGAGTTCGTTGAATGGATTATGGAACAAGTGGATGCTGATTTTTTTAACAAAATCATCTTCAGCGATGAGGCTCATTTTCATCTTCATGATGGCTTCGTTAATCGACAAAACTGTTGCATTTGGAGTTCAGAAAACCCACGAGTGAATGTTAAAAAACAAATGCATCCACAACGGGTCACTGTTTGGTGCGGATATTGGGCTGGAGGCATCATCGGACCATTCTTCTTCTAATATGCGGCTCGTCAGGCAATAATAAGTTAATGGTGCTCGCTATCGCAACATGATAATCCAGTTTTTTGTGTCTAAATTACATGATATGAATGTATACAACATGTGTTTTCCACAAAACGTTGCCAGGTGCCATACAGCCCGAGAAACAATTCAATTACTGCATGAGTCATTTTCTGGTCGTGTAATTTCCCGTCTTGGTGATCAGAATTGGCCGCCCAGATCATGCGATTTAACGGCCTTGGACTTTTTTTCTTTGGAATGTTTTGAAGTTTAAAGTTTATGCCAATAAGTTCACGACCACCCATGCCTTGAAGGAGGAAATTGAGAACTGTATCAACGAAATTCAGCCGCATTTATGCAAAATTATCAAGGAAAACTTCGATAAAAGAGTACGTATGTGCCAACAAAGTCGTGAAGGCCATCTACCCGATATGCTATTCCATACATAACTGTATACTGTATACTTCATGAATCAATAAAGAATTTACAATTTTTAATTAAAAGACTGTGTTTTCTATCAAAATTACTTCTTGCGTGAATTTTGGTGCAACCTTTATTTTATTATTAGGTTGGACATATTTTATTAACATTTACCTATGGCACTCCCTGTACATCATATTCTATGCTTATGCTAAACATAATAGATTCATTTTTTGTCAAATACTCCAGCTTACATCTATCTGTTACAATTTCAAAAGTATAAGCCTGTTAAAATTAAAGAAAAAAATTATATGAAACTACCTACCTACCTTTTTATTTACGAAATGGAATATTCTTATTGAAATATGATAATATCATTTCAAGTGAATATAAAACGTATTTATGTATTCCCCAAGGATCCAACTTAGGACTAACACAACTTCTTTATTTGAGTCATAATCTTCCAAATTCATTCTATATACCTTCTGTTTGCAAGATACTTGAAAATGCATAGAGAAATGGTTACTGGAAATGACTGTAATTTATTATAAGTTAATGTTAATGCTATTATGTCGTTGGAGAAATGAAAACATAATTTCAATATTAGTGTATGTACAATATCATTTACTCCTAATAAGAAATATATAACATCTCAACATTCTAATTCTAATTCTAATTCTCAACAAAACTAAATAACTAAAGATAACTAACAAAGAGATAAACAAAGATAACAAAACTAAGTATCTAAATATCTAAGTACCTACATAACATTTGACACAAAACTTTCATTTACAGACCTTTTTAAGAACATAGCATCATCTACTTGCAAAAGTTTAAGTTTCGTGATTAGAGAATCAAAGAACTTCCGTAACCTAAATTCCATTATTAAATTTTATTACTTTATGGTAGTCCTAAGCTTCACTGCTGTGGCATTCGCAACAGTTTATTGATGCAAGTTGTATAAAAAAGAATCAAATATTTAATTAAAGTAATTATAATAATATTAATAAGTTAAACTAAATAGAAACACTTTTCTTAATAAAAAAACATAAAACATTACAAACCTGTATATTTAAAGTTAACTTTTTATTTTTGTTAATTTTTGAAAACTCTTAACTGTGATATAACAGCCCGAGTAGAGTCAACATATTCAAATAACTTCGAGGCTCCACAGAACAATTGTTTGAATATCAGTAAATAATGCTGTATATTATTTTCAGCAGGATACATACTCATGGTGCCTCCGCCCCATTTTAGCAGAATAAACAAGGGCGGATACCAATTACCATAAAACGTCTACAAAAAATCCTTTAGATCTATATGTTTATTTTAATTAAAAGCTTATTTTGGTGTAGGTAAATTAGAAATGAATTAATTAACAAGGTACATATATTAAAATGTTTATTTACATTCGAATATAACCATTTTCCATTATTTATTGGGTATTTTGCGTCTTGCAAAAAATGTTTGAAATTAATGAAATAAATCCTCGCGCCAAAATGATAAATCAAAGGTTTTTTTTGAAAATTGTTTTGCCTAACCAAAAATCTCACACTGAGTAATACAAACATATACAAAAAAAACACATCATTCATCATATTCACCATAATAAACATAATAAATAACTTAATAAATCTTCTACATATTCCCCATTCTCTTCGACAAATTTCCTTAAACGTTTTATGAAACTATTGAGAATAGGAAACGAATTATATGTTCGTCTAACTTGTAGTACGGCAGCGTTTATTCTATCCCAAAGTCCGTATTAGGTGTTACAGAGTTATAAACAATCCCTTTCAAATGTCCCCAAAAGTAAAAGTATAATGGTTTAAAATCCGTACATCGAGAAGGCCAAAGAAAGTCACTACCTCGACTGATCCAACGATTTGGAAACGCTTAATTTAAATGATCTCTCACCAAATGGCTGTAATGAACAGGCGCACCATCGTGCATGAACCACATTTGTCATATAGTATTGATGGATACTTCGAGAGCCCCAGGAAGTTATTGCCCAAGGAATTCCAAATAATTTTGGCCGTTCAACCTTGCAGGTAGAGCGATAGGCCCCAAATTAAAATTTCCTATAATCCCGCACCACACATTAACTGAAAATTCATGTTAGAAGTGTTGCTCTTTTATTACATGTGGATTTTCTTCGCTCCACACGTTAAAGTTTTTCCAATTAAAAACACCTCTACGGGTAAAAACAGTCTTATCTGTAAAGGCAATTCTCCCGAGAAAAGTGTGATCTCTGTTATGTAACTGGAGAAATCGTTCGTAAAATGTTAATCTCAGTGGGCCGTCTGGTTCAAGCAAATTTTGTTCAGGGTGAAAATGCTGCTGCGTGTAGAGTATAGTTGAAACGGTTTTGCGTACAACTCCTGTGATTGCTGACAAACGATGAATAGTAATTTCGGGAATTTCTTCTGCTCCTTCCAGAATTTGTTCTTCGCCTAGTACCCTTCTTTGAACGTACCTTCCATTTCGTGATTTAGACCGAAAGTTTCCAGTTTGTCCTAATCTGGTGAATAAAGAAACAAACAGTGAATGAGAAGGCTGTCTGCTATTCGGATAAAGCTCTTCATATATTCTCTTAGCAGCTCGTCCACTAAAATGTTCCTGCTCATATACCACTATCATGTCTCTCATTTCATAATTCGTAAATTCATTGTGACGAGGCATTTTCAGAAACAAACTTTTGCAAAATACAAACTTAACAGTGACTGAACTGAATGACGAAATTGTCATAGTTATTTTCAAAAAATATGGGGTATGTATTATAGTTTCTGTAATATCTTCATAACCGAGCATAATTTCGACTTGTGATGAGTATAAATTTTTTGTGTAGAATAAAATTCCCTACCTATTTCTGATAGTTGCATATAACGAGCGTTCAAATAAAAACGTGGTCGAAGTTGGCTCTGACACATTGGACGTAGGGAGTAGCTTATAGCGACCAACTTAACCTCATTTCTCAACGAGCTGTATAGCAGCTGTCAGTTTCAATAACGTTAATGACTATATAACTTTATTTTAAAGAATAATCGTGATAACAATAACAAACAATTAAAGGAGCTGCGGAAAGTGTCCCCCTCCTTGTTATAACAATAAATTAAAGCAGCTGCTGAAAGTGTCCCCCTCCTTGTTCCAAGCACTTTTCACACCTGTTCCTCAAAGAATTAAAGACATTTTCTAAGATGCTCGGGGTATTGTTAATTTCACGAATCTTGTCTATAAGTCGAGCCTGCAGATGGTTTAAATCAGGAATAGGCAGTTCAAAAATAGTGTTTTTAAGGTAAGGCCACAAAAAGAAATCACACGGCGTAATATCACATGACCTCGGTGGAAATTCATGTTCAGCATTGAGACTTATTAGTCGATTTTGGAAAACTTCCCTCAACATATTCATCGTCTCGCCTGCCGTATGTGCCCTTGCGCCATCTTGTTGAAAGTAAAAGTTTGTAATTTCGTTTTCTTCCAGCTGGTTAACAAAAGGAGCGATAATTTCTTCTCTATACCTTTGCGCAGTAAGAGTACCATTAAAAAAAATAGGTCCATAAATCCTCCTTCGATTGAGAGCACACCAAACTCCAATTTTTTGAGCGTGTAGAGGGCCCTCGACAAAAAAGTTATCTGGTTTTTCAGAAGACCACATTCTCATATTCTGTGAGTTTACGTAACCACTTAAATGAAACCAGGCTTCATCAGAAAAAAAGGTGATATTATGAAGTTCACCGTAGTTGTTTAAAAACCATTCACAAAATACAGCCCGTCGCGGAAAATCAACTTCATGAAGTTCTTGCTGACAAGTTAAACGATAGGAGAACAAACGCAAATCTTTTTTTAACACTGTGTGGCAGGTACCGACTGATACTCCCACCATTTGTGATAAAACACGTACAGAAGTTCTTGGCGCATTTTCCATTATTTGTTGGACATTTTCTTTTAATTCTTCAGTCCGCTTTTTAGGTCGGCCGCTTCCTTCTTTTCTTGTTACACTGCCCGTTTCACGAAAAACATTAACACAACGCTGAACTGCACTTTGAAAAATTTTGTACTCAACAACGCCGGGAAATTGATTTTGAAATTCTATGAAACATTCCTCAATAGAATACTTCCATATTCCATCAATCTTGCGTCCATTTCTAAAGTAGGACTCTATGATAAACACTTTTTGTTCTTGAGAAAACACCATTTTAAACGCTTTTTAAAACGAAAATATTCAAATTGATAGCGGCGATATAGCGCTTTGACAGATGACGTTTAAGTTCATTTGCTATACGCTACGCCCTACCTCCAAATTTTCAGAACCAACTTGACCACGTTTTTATTTGAACGCTCGTTACAGAATATTCAGAAACGATTGTAGTAAAATGAACGCCCTGTATGATTTAACCTAATAGGAACATAATCACTGTATACTTCATGAAAATAAACTAAGCAACAGCAAATGCTCAAATCGGTTAACTGATGAAAATAAACTAAGCAACAGCAAATGCTCAAATCGGTTAACTGGGTTCTGAGTTAAGAACAAAACAAGAAATAAAAAAATAAACTTTAACACCCTGCAACTTTTTCGCGACATTTTTCGTTTAAGCAAGGTTGGTTAAATCAACAGCATTCTAAATTATACCCTTGAGGTATGTAACATTCGTTAGGTGACACCCTGTATAGATTTTTTTATTATGTTAATGACCTATACACCTATAAATCAAAATGTGCTGGCATATCTCCTCTTAAATGAAATATTTTATATCTTAAAGGCTACTCAATTTTTTCTGCATTTTTTCTAGATTCGATGGCAGGATCAAGAGGGAAGTAGACCTGACCCCTGAGGAAATTCTAGCACTCCTTTCACTGTATGAAAGCAACCGTCAGAGGCAGCAGGAAAGCAACAACTACCGCCAACCTTGGAATAGATACGAACCCAATTTCGATGTCGACATCAATCAGGACGACTCACAAGATCAAGACGAAGAGAACTGGTTAGACAACCCTGTTTTCCCACACGCTACCGGCTACGATAAGGAACTTGGACCAAAGTATATGATCGATCAAAGCAATTCTCAGATGTTTGACAAGAAAGGCCGTTGGGGAGGTTTTGGAGACAATCGAAAGAAACGATTCATGGTAAGATCAACATTTCTTTCTTTACTTATATGGGTGCCTATTTTGCCACTTCTGAAAGGATTTAAAATTTATTAAATCAACCCTTGCTTCTAAAGAATCAGTTAGGGGTTGTCTTTACGACGGTTGTCTTTATTTTAACCTAATGAAAAATCTAAAACTGAAGAGAACATAAATTAAACAAATCTACCCGTTGTCACATCACATGACCTAATTTACTGTTTTTAAAATTATATATAAACATTCCAAAAAATATATTAGGGATCTTGAAATTGTTCTATGTTGAAAATGTAACCACTTTTCTCTTTGTTTTACAAAATTCTGAGAAATAACGTCATACCTTACATTTTCTTTTCTCATTTAATCACCAAATTTGACAGACAAAAAATTAAGTGTGACAAACTGCTACATTTCAACATGCTATTTCTCAAAGACGAAAAATGATATCGCGATAAATCAAATGCGTTTTAAAGAATAAGTATAAGTAAGTACTTTAAGACTAATGGTCAGCAAAAAAAAACCTTTTCGTGTAACATAATCTCAAATATATGAAAAAATCGCGATTTTGGCACATTTAGGTTAGGATATCTCGAAAACCAGAGCCAATTGAGAAATTTATACCTCGGATTCTCGAATTTAGCTCACCAAAATACTACTTTGGGAAAGTATATTCATATAATTAGGTTAAAATCTTATCGGCATGTGTAATGAAAGACAAGTAGGTAATTGAATTAAATTTAAATTAGTTTTCACAATATTTCAGAATGTATAAGTACTTACTAATCTATAAATGAAATATACGAACTGTATCTATAAATTTGTATTTGCTTTTAAAAATTTTAATCGAATTGTACTTCACTGGTATTGACTTGTGACATACTGGACTATGTTACGAGAAAACTTCTTATTACTTTAAATGAAAGGGCAGTGGTATAAGATTTTAGTTGAGCTTCGTATTAATAGATGGCGTAACTGTGGCATAGTCTAGCACGTTAAATCAGGCCTCCAAATTTGTTTTACTTTTACATTTTTTTTAATTGAGTTAAATAATTATTTTATGCAAAAATAAAGAAATACGATTGCCATATTGTTTCATTTTATGCCCATATCTGTAAAGGTAGCAAACGCCTTTTTGCCAGCCGTAGGTTCTGAATAGTGCGAAAAACACGTAGGAACCTTACATTGTCTATAGCAAGTCTTATAGTATATTATACAGTGTGTCCCAGAATAACGTGTACAACGGAAGACCACAGATTCGTGGACTCAAAATAGGCAGATTTGGGCTAATTTACCTATATTCGAAATCGCTTCGCTTGGCCCCTAGATGGCCTCAAAGTTGGTGAAAATTTTTTGAATTTTGTAAATAACTCGAATACGTATTAATCGATTATTTTTGGGGTGTGGACTTTTGCTTCCAATCTACACATTTTGGTGTTATACAGTGTTTTTTAAAACTTACAACTCCTACAAAATTGATGTGTGGTGATAATATCTGTTCATAACTTTTTCCTCTTTCAGGCAATAATGACAACTATTTTTTATCTGATAGGTGATACTATTTGGAAGGTTTTGGACCTCTTGTAGAATTTTGATTAAATGAGCGGTTTAGGTACAAAAAAATATTTTTTAAATGTCTACATTATCTTGCCACCCATATTACAGTAGGTACTTGAAGTGCTAGTAGGCACTGATTTTATATACAGGGTGTCCGGTAAGTACCTCCTAATCTCTCGGGAGTGTATAGGGAGGTCAAAATAAAACTAGTCCTTCCTATAATTTTTTTTCCTAATGTGCCCCCTAACGAAGTTATGGGGGGTCAAAGGGGTACCTAGAAATTAACGTTTAGGGTTATAACTTTGAAACCACCCTGTATATTTTAATAAAATTTTCGTACGTTGTATTACACATGGAGCTCTACGATTTGATGCTAAAATCAACTTTTTGCTATTATCAGGTGTCCAGAAACGGACTGGCCCTATCACAATTTTTCTCAAAATTTTGACAGAAGTAATTTTATCAAACTGAAAATATTATTATTAGATACTCTGAAGGTTTTTCTTTAAAAATGGTACTCTTTATTTATTTCGAAAAAATGAACGGTTTGCGAGATAAATCGGTTTTGAAAAAAATTGGTAACAAATACAACAACAATTAAAATTTATTTTTTTACAATAAAATCATTCCCGCTAGTGCCAGCCTACAGATTCACCATAAACATTTACTGGTGGTGAATTAAGGGAATGAATAATGCCGTTTCTTGTAAAATCAACATCTATGACCAAAATACATCTACAAATTATTATTGCTCTTGTCTCCATGGAGTTCTTTTCTATTGTTTTCGTTGTTAGACCCTGTTGATTTTAAAGTACTTGTCAAAGGCGCGTGACAGAATAAAAATTCAATTTTATTGTGGTATTCGTTTTAAGCCGTTAGAAATAACATTTAAAAATGGAAGAATATTCCTGTGCAGAATATGCTGATATGCACCTAATTTATGGGGAAGCATTATGCAACTCCGTGGAGGCAAGAAGACTTTATGAGGAAAGGTTTCCGGGTCGACATTTGCCGAGTCCAAAAACTTTTGAAAGAGTTGATCGTAGTTTAAGAGAAACAGGTAAAAAAAAATAGTGAAAAACGTTAGTGAAACTAATTTCTTCCGAATCCTTTATTTAGGAAGCTTTTTGCCACGCCGTGGTGGAGCAGGAGCCCCGAGGAGAGTACGAGACCCTCATGTAGAGGAACAAATATTGGAAGACGTTGCTAATAATCCTTCAAATAGCATAAGGAAGCTTGCGGCGCAAAACAATGTTACAAAATGGGCTGTACATGAAACTCTGAAAGAACAATTGCTTTACCCGTACCACATCCAAAAAGTACATGCTATGTCTCCAGATGATTATCCAAAAAGACTTCAATACGCCAATTGGTTTTTACAGCATCATATTCGGAATCATAATTTTGGTACATCTATTTTGTTCACCGATGAAGCAGGTTTTACAAGAGACGGCATAATTAATTCGCATAATCTACATGTCTGGGATGAAGAAAACCCTCACGCTTTAGTTCAAACTCGCTACCAACAAAGGTTTATGGTGAATGTGTGGGCTGGCATTATCGGGAATCATTTGATTGGTCCATTTATTCTGGAGCAAAGACTTAATGGTGCTCTTTATTTGCAATTTTTAGAGGAAAATCTAAATATTTTGTTAGAAGAAGTGCCCCTTCAAATAAGAACTGAAATGTGGTACATGCATGACGGTGCACCACCCCACTTTGATCGTTTAGTACGTCAACATCTGACGAATGTTTTTGGTGATCGATGGATAGGTCGAGGCGGACCTGTATTATGGCCACCTAGGTCGCCCGACCTAAACCCATTAGACTTTTTTCTGTGGGGTCATTTAAAAAATAACGTTTATTCAACACCCGTAAATAGTAGAGAGGAACTTCTGCTGAGGCTAACACAGAACTGTGACCATCTCCGCAATAATCACGGAATATTATTTCAAGTGCACCGGGAAAACATTCGTAGGATTAGAAAGTGCATTGAAGTACGGGGTGCTCATTTTGAACATCTACCGAAGTAACATTTAGGTACCTTTGTTCATTGTTGAATGTTCTTTGTTGCATGTCTTGTAAGTAAGTTATTTTTCAAATGTTATTTTTAATTGGTCACTACTTGCTCATAAAGTATAGCCAACCCGTTCAAAGATTTCTGGACTTGATAAAGTTAAAGAAATTAAATGCATGAAATAATATGTAAAAAAAATAAATTTTAATTGTTGTATTTGTTACCAATTTTTTTCAAAACCGATTTATCTCGCAAACCGTTCATTTTTTCGAAATAAATAAAGAGTACCATTTTTAAAGAAAAACCTTCAGAGTATCTAATAATAATATTTTCAGTTTGATAAAATTACTTCTGTCAAAATTTTGAGAAAAATTGTGATAGGGCCAGTCCGTTTCTGGACACCTGATAATAGCAAAAAGTTGATTTTAGCATCAAATCGTAGAGCTCCATGTGTAATACAACGTACGAAAATTTTATTAAAATATACAGGGTGGTTTCAAAGTTATAACCCTAAACGTTAATTTCTAGGTACCCCTTTGACCCCCCATAACTCCGTTAGGGGGCACATTAGGAAAAAAAATTATATGAAGGACTAGTTTTATTTTGACCTCCCCTATACACTCCCGAGAGATTAGGAGGTACTTACCGGACACCCTGTATTGATTGTAATTTCAGTTTGTCCTTTGTCATTGTACATACCTGCCAATTAAAGTGATATAACTTAATGAGTATAAGATATATCACATTTAGTACAACTATAAAAACTGTTCAAAATGACCACCGTCGTTTCTACAACAAAAGTTAATTCAGTGAAGAAAGTTAAAAGGTCACCCTTTGCAGTTATTTAGGGCATTTTTTTAAAACATTTATGGCAATTAGGATATGCCTCCACAAAATATCTTCAATGTTAGATGTGAAAGCATACACTGTTGTTTTCAGAGTAGCCAAGGATAATAGTCGCAAGGTGTTAAGTCTGGTAAACGTACAGGCCAGTTAACAGGAGCATTATCACGATCCATCAACGAGGTAATCTTTGGTTCAGATACTGTCAGACACTTACAGTGAAATGTGGTGGAGCTCCATCATGCATAAACCACATGTTAGCTCTGAGTAAAAGCGGCACACCTTCCAATAACTCGGGTAAAGTGTTTTGCAAAAATTCTAAATAAAATTCCCCATTTAGTCTAATGGGTAGAACAGTGGCGGCTCGTCAGGTGACGCAAGTAACGCACCGCTTCACCTAAAATTTCCGTTTGGTTGTGCAATTTAAAATTATTTTTAATTTTATATAAATTTTATAATTTAGGTATCATTCTATATTGAAAATGTATTGTATTTGTTTGTTTAATACGCAGAAATAAACAGAATAGTTGCGCGATGAACGTCTTCTAAAAAAACATTGCCTTCGCTGAGCGCGAACATCAACCTCGTACTATACAATGTATAGTATACTCAAGTGACGCAGATTGAAATCAGTCTGTATTTTGCTTCTCTTCGAAGCATTGTTTACCGCGGTCGTCATGGCAACGAGGCGGCCAACACGGGAGTAAACTACGGCGTGGGGGAACAAGTGACGCGGATATTGAAACGGCATTGTCATCCCCCATCACCTGCCTTTAAACAGTTTATACGATACGCGTCGCCCAGTGCATCATTATAACGGTTCTTAGTTAATATTTGTTTTGTATAATAATGATTGTAGAAATGTTTCCTATGTATGACCCAGTATATATTTGATTGAAAACGCCATTTTCCAGATGGAAAATTCAGGACAAAAAGGATTTTTTAAATTGTGAGACACCTGTGCCTTATTCTCTCGTTCTCTCGATACGGAAAAAAGGGGAAGTCAAACGACAATGTGTACGTTCGGAAGTTTCCGAATGAATGGTAATCGGAGTATAAGTGGCTATGTGGAAGTGTTTATTTAAAAAACTTTTCTATATGCCGTGTTTAATTGTGGGTGTAAAGTTGGGCGTGTAAGGAAGGATTTAACAATTTTGGGAACGTCACGCGAGGTTGTCGTAACCACAAAGCTTCTTTGGAACATACATGTACGGTGTGCGTTAATGTTCGCAGAAGTCCGCAAGCCGAACTAATATTTCTATTTTTTATAAAAATCTACGAAATAAATATCCCTCTCACGAACGTTAGTTTTTCGGCGATATTGCAAATGCAACTAAATATTTCCAGATTCATTTAAAGCCGTTTGACCTTGAAAATTAGAAAATTTTCGCCTGCGCCGCTTTTATTTTCTTTTTAGTCAGTCAATGAATATGCTTCACCTGTTCTCAATGTCACGAGCCACCACTGGGGTAGAATAACAGGGACAATAATAATGCTATTAATGCGTTGTATTTGATTGTCTTTTCTAATTATTTGAATAAAATTAGACACATTGTAAATAACTCTACTCTACTCTAACGTCGTATGTGTGTATCCATATCGAAAAATGAAGTAACAGGTGGTATATCTTATCGTCGTAAACACTTATTAAGAATTGTCAGGCACAATGACTTAAAAGTCAGACAGAAATTTCAGTCAACCTACAAAATCAGTGCCTACTAGCACTTTGTTAAGTATTGTAATATGGGTGGAACGATAATGTACATTTAGAAAAATTGTTTTATACCCAAACCGCTCATTTAATCAAAATTCTACATGAGGCCCAAAAACCTCCAAATAGTATCACCTATCAGATAAAAAATAGTTGTCATTATTGCCTGAAAGAGGAAAGAGTTATGAACGGATATTATCACCACACATCAATTTTGTAGGAGTTGTAAGTATAATACCAAAATGTGTAGATAGAAAGCAAAAGTCCACACCCCAAAAATAATCAAATAATAAGGTATTCGAGTTATTTACAAAATTCAAAAAATTTTCACCAACTTTGAGGCCATCTAGCGGCGAAACTAAACGATTTTGGATATAGGTGAATTAGCCTAGATTTGCCTTATTTAATTCACGAATCTGTGGTCTTCCGTTGTACAGGTTATTCTGGGACACCCTGTATAGATATTTACCATTGAGATGAACTGTATTTCTATGGATCTTTATTACTTTTTCTTAAAAAAATACCATCCCCATTAAAAATATTATAGATAATATTTGTTTTGTTCCAGGTTTCCAAGAAACGCACCAATGATCCAACACGGGAAATAAGATATTTGAACGGACCCAACAAAAACGACTTTTATACTCTGTCTCAGCTGCTGAGCAACCAGAGAGAACCAAACGTACCAGTATATCATCGTCTAGTTTTGTAAGAAAATGCGAAATGTCATATCACATGCATTTTACCTAAGTATAACCATTTAAACTTTGTTGTTTTAACATTTAAATCTATCTGTGTTACATAGGTAATATCGGTGTATATTTTCTGAAATAATATGTTTCAAATCAGTCAGTATAATATATGCAATATATTTATTAAATGTTGTACTTAATATTAATAAATCATGCAAATTACATGTTTACTACTATGTTTTCCTTTTCGCCTACACAACATAAATACGGAACATGGAAATTCTAATAAAAGTGGTAAATAATTGAACCTATCTGGAGCGCAAATATGTGTAGGTACTTTATGTCGAATGGAACCTCTTAACTATATTTAATGAGATCAATAAAACCTAACAAACATTCCATTAATCTAAATTAAATCTGAAGCGTACACCTACTCGTTGCAGAGTTACGTATAAGCTCAGCAGAATTAATAATCCTACATTAACAAAAATTTTCAATTCACAATTATTATTTAAAATATAATATGCCATAATGATATTTTGTTACAACTCCTTTAGAGGAAAATAATACATTATTTTTTAGAAACAATGTTTCATAGAGACTGTTCTAGAAATGCGTACTATAAGTATAAGAAGTTTGAACTTTTAGAAAATAAGATGATTTTTCCTATGAACTATTGGTCTATCTTCTTTTATTTCAAGCTGCTGGTGTCAAAGTCGTCATATTTATAAAATCTAAAACTCTTATTAATTACTTCTTATATTGATTTATAGGACAGAGACTCCCGAACTACTAAGATCATTTCTGACCTATTGTGACAGCTACTCCTTAACATATATCTTAAGCTCATTTATTCTTTGTAAAATATCAAAAAGTTTTCTTAATTTCCTTGTATTTAATAAAGATCTGCCAATGAGACTGAATCTCAGACATTCAAAGCTCTCACATATAGTCCAAGCGTTATAGAGAAATGCTTACAGAAATTATTACCCGGACAAAAAAAATATAACCGTATAGAAAATTAAATTTTAAATCGAGTTTCTTGTTCTTTAAACTCGATCCAAAATGGCGAACATGGTTAAAAAAAATCGCAAATTTGCAAAAAACGGTTTCTCTAAAATAACTAAAAATATATAGCACCGATCGAAAAATTTTAAATGAGAAAGTTGTAGGTTTTAAAAATATCTATCGACTGATTGTTTGTAAGTATCGATTGCTTTGTTACTTTTCGAGATATATCGAAAAAACCGTTAAAAATCTTCTCTTTTCTCTTCTTCTATAACTCGTTTACATTTACGTTCCCATACTTGCTATTTACTGCAAGCATAGCCCGCGGCAAGCCAAAAAAGTAAATTTTTTTAAAATTTAAAAATATTATATCTGTACTAATTTCATATTGTAGAAGGCTTCTTACTCTGCTAAAACTCCTGTAATTTCGTTTCACTTATTTCCCTCTTACGGCACTATAACTGGCTGGCTGTGGTCCTAGGAAAACTGTTTCAGATCCATCTTACAGCTTCTTCTGCTTTTCCGTTTCATTCGATGCCTATATGTTTTGCGTCCAACCCGGCCTAAGTGTGTTGGTATTTGCTAGTTCAGCAAACTGTCATTTTATGGTCTCGTAATTTGATAAAAAATAATTAATTTTAACTGAGAGGCGTTAGAAAATAAATACCCTTAGGAGGTCAGGTACGCTGTCACCACCCTATTTCAGCCAGGGAAAATGTCGTGCCGAAGCCCTGAAAAAAGTTTGGGATTGATGCTTTAAACAGCAAGGCGCTAAATTAAATAAAGAAAGTTTAATACAAAAAATACGTCTGCTATAAATGAAAAGAAAGTCCTTAATTCTACGGATTCCACCTCCTGTAAGTCCTGGGAAGTCTGTAGTCTCTGGCGACCTAAAACATATTAAAACTTTTTACCTTAATCCGTTCCGTCTCTAATTTTACTTTATCTTCTTTGAGTTGCTGACATCTAATTATTATAATGAATTGTATTTAATTCGAGATAATAATAACTTTATTATTTTTACCTTTTATTTCACTATTTCACAACACCGTTTCAAAATCGAAAAATAAATTTAGAGATTTATGTTGTAATACAGTACTCAAAGGAACAAACCTAAAAATAAAATAATTTCTTCATAAAATTTTGAATTTATCTGTTACATATTTGGACCCGATTTACCTTCTCCAAAACCTTCTGATATTCTCGTCTATCATTTTCCCTACATATCGAGTGTGACATCAGTTTGAGTTTTAGTTCTTTATTGCAGTCTAACTAACGGGGAATATATGTAGATTTGCTTACTGTGCTGCTTTGTTCAAACACGCACTTATATTTTGGAATACTGTTGTAAGGCTCAGAAGCTATCACTTTCTTACCACCTAGGTAGACCTCCATCCCACTTAGGGAATTCGATCCCGGCCCTTATTTCTAATATGGATTTCGGGATTAGACTTATACTCCGCGGCAGAAATTATAGAGAGTGACTAATCGCTAGTTTTTGGGCTAGTAAGGGGGATGAAGCGTGCCGGGAACGAAAATCCATTGGCGTGTCTGCGTAAAAGGCAACAAGATATAGAAAATATTTAAAAAAGAAAATAAAACATAACATCTAATTTTTTTACGGTTTGCTATAACCGGCACTTTGATCCATTTTAATTATCATAGCATTTTAAAACGTCCCAGTTGTGTTTTTTTAATTTATAAATTTATTATAGCCATGGAATTAGACACCTCTAGTTTCTCAGGACTCGTAAATCAAGTCCGTTTACACCCAACTAAAAAAGCTACCTATTCCCTACCAAGTGCAAAAAACAGAGATAGAATATAGATCGACGTTCAGTGTAACTCAGTCTATAGACGATTATAGATTCTATCGATGTGCGTAGCGAGCGGCACAAAGATAAATAATATTGAACCGTATGAAAATTATGTTATATTTTATACGCATTACGGTAATAGTGTTTTTATATTATGTCTGAATCACTCTTTATAATTTCGACCGCGGAGAATCCCGGAATCCCGGTATTATTTCGGTATTGAAGGTTATAAATAAAAAATAAGAAAATCAACAAATCAAAATTTAGACAAAAATCAACGAATTTTACGGTATACACCTAGCTCTCACTAAATAATCAGACTAACCAGACTTAAAATCACTCAGTGTTTATGTTAAAGTTATTCTTTTTCGAGAATCAATGAGATCATAAACAAATTCCTTAATGCAACTATGCAAATAAATTTTGAAAATTAACAAAAATCACTCTTAACATTAATTAAATAGGTGACTATCATGTAACAACGTAGTAAGGTAGTAAAGTAAGTTTCTTACCAAAAAGTATATAAAATTAATATTAAAAACTCACTGTAAAATGCATTGAGCAGTGCTCTCGACTGCGGCAAATAATAATCGATTGGCGACCGCGAAAATTCAAAAAAACAAAAATGAAGTACCTACATATGCATAAAACTATGGGCCTGCCTACATCCTCTGTTCCGATTTATTAAGGGCCCCGTTAATACTACCCTATATAAGATACAAGTACAAAAAGAAGATGAAATGTTTACAGAAGTGGCACGTGGCTTAATAATGCCTATAATCAAATCACTAAAAAAAAATAATGTGCTCAACATAGATCAATATCAGAGTGTTATCGACTAAAAATATTTCAATTAGCTTTTATATTATATAAGTACAAAATCGTTTCCAGACATTATCTGATAACCATCTGTCATAGATAAAAAAAATAATAGATTGTATAACGAGCAAGGATAAACAATTTAACGGTCGGGCCTATGGCGAATGAGAAAAATTATGAGATCAACACTTATACATATTTTCTGTCACTTGATACTCGTCAGGGTATTTTTTTACACGATACTTTCGAACGTAATTTTTTAAAAGAAATCCAAGATAAACGCTAATGGTATACAGGGTGTAAGAAGTTTGACTGCCATTACTTCAGCATGAGACAGAGTAATCATAAATGAACAAAAAAGTCGTATATTACAGGGGCGAAAGATTAACAGCAGCGAGTATTAATATTGGGGAGTTTCATCGCAATGTGACAACAGCGCTTAACCTAACACTACACAGCTGGTGCATACCACGTGTGCACGCGGCAGACTTGTCCTACGGAAAAAATGTAAACAACTATTATTGTGAAACATTTAGTAAATTTCAACACAATTATTTTCCAATTTTTAAATAAATAAAATAAAATGTATCGATTTTGTAGTACGAAGATAGTGTTGTGCTTAAGTTTTAATTACGAATCGCTAAAAACATGAACTTTTAATCAAATTATGAATTTGAAAAATATGTAATTAAAGTACCCTCGTCATCCAAATAATCATATGTATTAAAAATAATTTAGGTACTTATCAAAAAGCAAAATTAAGTAATTTTTAAACGCACAAGTACGAAATAAACTACAACATATGCTCAAAATGTCCATCACCATTTTCGATGTACGCACGACACCTTCGAATCCAATTTTTGTACACTCGCTGGAAAACACCTCATGAAAAGGAAATAGTGTAAGCAAAGGACACTCAGACACGGTTCAATTCCAGATACCAACTGAATTGTGTAATGCTGGACAGCTTAGTACCTTGTGTTATCCGCCGCGTTTTTGTCACATTGCTCAATCGAATTTTAAATTTATTACAACTGTAATTATTTTTTAGAATTAAGCAAAAAGAAATTCAAAAAAATGATACTTTGTATTTTATGGTATTCTAAGAACGCAGTTTTGTCAATATTCCTTAATTAATCGAACTTTTGTACATCAAGTTGGAGATTTTGATAATTTTTTCTCGGAAATGGTTGAGTTTAGGACCCAGGTCATATAAGGTTTTTTTGTTTATTTTAATGTATTCTATCATCTGTTAAAATTAGGTCAGTCAAAATTCTAACACCCTGTATACATGCGCATGATACTTCTTGGTCGACGGCCTCCTCTAGAGTTACAACGAGTGGGAATCTTTACGCAAACTTATATCAGTATAAGTTTGCCTTGTTATGTTATACAACCACAAAGAGAATTGGTGTGTGGAAGGATTAATTTAAACTTGTTTATGTGCCAGAAAACAGAACAGTTGAATTCAGAAGGCGACGGTATTAAAAAAAAACATCCAAAATCAAGAACGGTAGAGTTTCTGGGTGATAAATTATTATTAATGTACGGCATACGATCAGAGATGAATTTGTTTTATGCTCTGAGGAAGTCTACCAAGGCTTTCGAAGTTGAGGCATCCCGATCTCGGCTTGTACACGCACCCTTTTGTCCTACAAGATCACTTCCTGCGTGGTCCTGGACTGTTCAATGTCTTAATTTTTGTTAGTGCGGAATAATCGTGTATAACTGACTAAGGTTCCTGGTCATAGGCAATGAAGGAGCTGACTTGTTGGTTGGTTGAAAATAGTCAATTTAGAATATATCGATTATTTCAGCGACATTTTTTTCACTTTGAAAGTAGCGTAAGTACATTGTTGAGAGGTTGTTGATATCTTTTTATGAAAATAAAATAGAAAAATGTTGCTCAATTAAGCAAATTAAGGTGTGCAAATTAAATTTTGTTCAAAAACTTTGTAAGAACCTTTAAATAAACTAGTTAGTTATAATATGCTACAGAGATCCATATATGTCAGTACAACAACTATTGCATTGTGTAACAGTTTTTTTATTTTATTTATTTTATGAACATACTACATAAACTTACATCCTATATAAATTAATATTTGCAACCAGTAATTGAAACGATTTCTGATGGACACTCCACTTGTTCGAAAGTGACGTCAGGATTTGACACTCCTTGCATAAAATGAAAACGAAATTTGCATCCCTCCCGCAGGTCGGTAGGAAGTTTGGCGCAATCATGTTCGGATCTTACACCACCATATTGGTCTCCCCAACCCGTGCTAGGACATCCCCATTGAGAAGAACACCCTTTAGTAAATATTCCCACACCACCACCCGGCATGGAGATGTCGAAATGATTGGAACCCAAGTCACCGCCAGTATTGGTTATTTGTACGACCATCTGAAAATTATCATTTAAAGTTTATATAGGTATGCATTTGGTAAATAATAATTTATTTATAATTCTCGGGAAAGAGTAAAGACTTAACAATCTCACAATCCTTTTATTAAGACGACTAGTTTCGAGATCTACACTCGAGACCTCGAAACTAGTCGTCTTAATAAAAGGATTGTGAGATTATTAAGTCTTTACTCTTTCCCGAGAATTATAAATATAGACTCACACTTATCTATTTCAAATTTAAATAATTTATTTATCTTTCATGAATGAATTACTATTCCTTAATTTTTGTAATCCAAGTCAAGACAATTGTTAATTGTCAATTTTCCACATATTTGGTAGTGATCTGCGATGTTTATGTATCCAAAATAGTTATTTATGTACCAAGAAAGATACAGGGATGATTATGCCCGCAGGCGCAAGTCGCCTAAGGGCATAATCATCCTAGTATCTCCCGTGATGCATACAGCGCTTTATTTTTTACTTAGACATCTGATTTTATATTTATTTTAAATTTAATAATTAAATGTAAATGAGAATGAAAACAGTTTTTCAATATTATAAACGATGTAAATTTGTTGATTTTGATAGTTTGATATTTGATTCTGAGGAGACATATTGAAAATGCAGAATGGATAATATTCTAGAGATAGTTGCTGCTAGAGCCAATAAAGCCAAGGAAGAGTTACTGCCTAAGAAATCTAAATTACTTTATCACAAAGAATATAAACGTTTTTAGACTTGGATAAGCAGAAATTCAGTGACAGCTATTAGTGAAACTATATTAATAGGATATTTCCAAGAATTTATGTGTATTACCTTTTATCACTTAAAAGAAATATTTATCATTTTTGATCATTTATATTTTTTATATATCTTTTAGTCAGAATCATTCAGTCCTAACACATCGTCGACAAAGTATTCAATGTTGAAGACTGCATTATCAGTGCGCAGAAAACTAAATTTAGGATAATTTCAGCGATTAGAGGCTTATTTGAAGCAAATATCGAAGGGATATATTCCAAAAAATTTAAGGTATTGACAAGAGAGGATATTTTGAAATTTATTAGAGAAGCACATTGTTTGCTTCGTACATCGGCAACTGTTCTCGTAGATGCAGATGCAGATATGATGACATTGAAAAAATATGGAAAATGAAAGAGTCATAGTGTAGCATCAGGATATGTAGAAGATAGCATAACGCCCAAGAACAAAATATCTCGTTTAATAGCAGGAGTCGAAAGAACTAGTGTCGGCAATTTTTCGGAATTGACTGTGAGGGAAAATGAATAACATTTATTCGATGGCAAAAAAAATTTAGGTAGTTTTTCTAGTGTTACTGTTAAAGGTTCCTTCTCAAATTGTACTTTCGTTTTTAAAGACGGTTGTAAATGATTTTTGTTATTGATTTAAAGCAAATTATTGTTATACAGGGTGGTCCAGTTTTTAGTAGACAAACTTCGGGAAAGTCCTAAACAACAAAAATTAACATCACTTTGTTCTATGAACATTCGCAGAAAAACACCGTTTAGGAAATACAAGGCGTTGACATTCACAAAAATAAAACAATTTTTTTAAAATATCTGGGAAACGGTTTCATCAAATTTAATCAAATTTGGTACAAGTCATGGAAAAATATAGTATTCAACATACAAGTTAAGGCCTTTGGCCGACCATACACTAAACCACTTTTTAATTAATTCGATGTTCCGGATCAAATCAGACGGACCTATTCCTGAGTTGGGGCCGGTAACGTAAAATATGAAGCAACATGATCTTAGTTGAACTAAAATTCGTAGCTAGACAAATTCTATCAATTATATGTAAAGTATCCATCTGTTTTGGAGGAATTGGTCCATGGGTTTACAATATTCAAATGCATGAATCAAGTCGATTGAATTCAAATCACAAAAAAGAATTTGTTTCGAACTTATTTCTCATCAGGTGAAACAACCGACGCATGATTTAGCTTTTTGAATCTCTATGGACATGTTTTGAGCGTGGGTGAGATATAACCCGCAAATGGTGTTAAATCATAAACGTCACTGCTACTCAATGCTGACAATGGTACTAATTGGCCTACTAATCTGTATATACTATGAAAGTAAGACTAGTGTCGTACCAGATGAAATAAAGATTTTAACTAATGTTATTGAAACAGCAACTACAGATTAGTAGGTCGCTCTCTGTCAGTATTAATACTTCAGATTTACTTGTAGAAAAGATCAAGTACGTTTACTAAAGTTGTTAATAAATAAGATCAAATTAGTGTATAGCCGGCCAAAAAAACCTGAATAACTAGTAAGTCTACTTCAATATGACACATACCTGTTTGCCTGAAAGACCACCCTGAAAAACAAGACGTAAACAGGCACAACACATTTTGGTATCTATACCACCAGTGAACGAAGCTGCTACGTATCCCAGAGCAAATGTCGAATTAACCATACGCGGTTGCTGGTCAGAGCACATGTAAGAACCTGTGCCGGTTCCACAGGCAGATTGCATGTTTCGATCAGCTTGAGTTTTTCCGTCTTTTGTACAAGATTTTACAGGAGCGCCAGATTTGTCTCTCAAATTCTCAGTCCACGAACACGATGGCTTGCAGCAGTCCCAATAACGAGTTGTTCTGCTAGTGCCTCTTACACCATTGTGAACTGGTTTCACATTATGGAGATCAGATAAATACCCTTGTACTATAATAGAATAAATCAGAAAATGTTATAAAGACAATAGTTAATTATATCATAATATAAATTCACTACAAATTTTAAACAAAGAGTACAATATACCTAGCTTAAACACATTATTTGAAAATCGAAAGAGATAATTTATCTAGTCCGGCACCTTTATTTATATCTAAACTATTATTCTGATCAATTGTAATTATTTTTTGATATACAATGTAGGTAGAAAGTAGGTACATATGGTAAAAAATTTACATTATTAGATTTTGATATGAAATATCGATACGCACAATTGCTTCTGCAATATAATATATCTTTTGTATTTTGTGGTTAACGCTGTAATAATAAAAAAGTAGGCAGTAATTTTAATTTCACAGTACGCCCAGAAAAAGAAAACGGTGCTATTGGATTATTTCAAGAATTTTTTCGTCCATATGCATACCTTGGCAACATACCAGAAATAACACTACAGAAAATCGATAAAAAATTGTTTTTACTTACCTGTGCAAAGCGCAACAAGGGTAACTAACAGAAGCTTCATTTTCAACGTGCGGTTAGATAAATCTGCTAGTGAATGAAATTAATTATTGTCGTTGATGTATAAATACAAAATTCTTATCTTCTACAAATTTTGTAACACGCTTGGCACTTCTTTGAAAGGTGTGTCATGAAATTTACGTAGTTGAGCTCGAAATATACCTGTTTTTTTTTTAAAATAGTGAAATTAATAGTATATTATACTTGCATATTTAGTAGAGCAGAAATCACGAGGACAAAATAACTTTGATGAAGCTGTTTTGATATTGATAATCCAAAGACCAGTGCCCCCTTTCATTTGTGTCGCAGCTTTACACATATTATTAAAAAATGTAATAATGACGCAAAAAACTTATACACACATATTTTCTAATTTTCATATGAATTCAATATTTAACTAACAATTTAAAAACATATATGTAGGTACATTTATAAGAATGAAATGAAATTGGTTAATAGTCGTGATGCTCTAACGGCGCCGTTTGTTAACAAGAAGTTCAACTAGTATCTCAGACCTTAATATGAGATGATTATTTTGAAATAAAGTATAAAAGCACACGAAAAAGAAATTTTCACTAAAATCAGGTGAGTAAAAAAAGGCCACACAATGGTTACAAGCTGCATTAAAGTATGAATTAAGTACAAAAATATAAAGATGAGCCATTTACATTGATTATATTATCATTGCAATCATTGTGATCTATAATTTCTAGTGTTTTCCTATATTTTCAAACAATACTGTACGAAAATATGATACAAATATAGCCGGACCTGTTTGCGTGATACCTAAATTTCCTACAATATGTGGATTTTCATTACACTGGCTAAAATCACATTTGTAAACTTACCTCTTACTATAGAAAATCAGTAGATCCAAAGTAAAAAATTATTAATTATTTCACTAAATGTAAAGGAATCGTCCACTACGCTTGTTGTTACTCAACCACACATTTTGTCATAAATTTTAAATATGTCAGTAATTTCTCTCATAATGCTGATCCCGGCAATTATTTTTTGCTACACACGACCTCTATATTTTCAATAGCCATTTGCCTTGTGTTATACTTCTTCTAAATGTAACTGTAACTTTTATCCAACTTAACTGAATATATTGCCATCTCAAAAATATACTTGTACATTAAATTGTATTTCTTAAAATATATTTAATTTAAATAGTAAATTTAGTAATATAATTTTGAAAGATACGTACACGTGTATTATAATAGCACACTTGTATGTACCAACAATAATAATAAATGTAATTTCCATGTTTTTTTTTAATAACGTAATATGTCATTATATATGCTTAGATGAATTTGTTGATTATAGTTAGAGTACATTATTATTCACGCGCATCTGTGAAATTAATATTTAATTATAACCGCAATATCTAGTAATCAGCTAGGACAATCCGTCAGCAGAACCACCTCACTTACATTACCACCGATGAAAACCGGTATTTGTCTTCTGGTTCTGCTGACAACTAATCCTACCTGCTTACTAGATGTTGCGGATAGAGGCATTGTCCTACTAAGTAATTGTTTCCCATTTCTTCATCAATTAAAAATTGTTTCACTTAATGACTACACAGGTTTTGCTTTCATGGTACCTGCAAATCACGGTTTGCTTCCTGCCAGCTTAGCCATATTGAAACACATACCAATTAGCCAGAGCGTATTTGCTTTTAATTAAATGCTTGATTTCTTTTTCCTATCCATAATTTTACTTTTCCGGTCTTTACACAATGCTCTAAATTTACTTTCTTTATTCTCAAAATGTTTCTCACCATTCTATGCTTAAATCCTAATGTTATTGATTTAATTGAACTCAAATGGAACTCAAGTGTTATTATTGTTTTTTTATTATTTATTTTAATTTTTATTTTTATTTATTTATTTATTTATCTTTTATAATATTAAGAGGGCAAGTTTGAGGTGGAGTTTTCCTTTTTGTTTTACTTATTTTACTTTTTTTTCTTTTTTTGTTTAATGTATATTATATAATTATACATATTGTGTTCTGATGGTTACAATTTGAACAGTTCACTGACCGCTGTGACACAAATTTCAAGATTGGACTTCTTGATGTATTTGTAAAGGCTGTCATAAATGTTTATGTTTTGGGTGGTCAGTAGATAGGGAATGTTGACTGGAAAAATTACCCCATTTTTTGATAATTCCTTATATAAACTGTCGCGATGTATCTTATACCGAGGACATTCTAGAAAGATATGTTGCAGGTCTCCGATTTCATTGCAGGGACAATATGGGTTGTCTGCAAGGCCTATTTTGTGTTTGTATTTGGGATATAAACCATGGTTTGTTCGGATACGGCATATTGTCTTAATAAACTGGCGATTCGAAACTGATTGGTACCAAATGTTCTTTTGTATTATTGGTTGAACTTGTTTATAGTAGTTTCCAGTTTGACTCTGCTCAAATTTATCTTGCCATACATTCTTTAGAATAGCCAAGTAAAAGGCATCCAAATCTGATGGAGGCACGATCTTTCGGTCTGAATAATTGCTTGTTGTAACAGCATCTTTTGCAAGCTTGTCCACTATTTCATTGGCTTCTATGCCACAGTGTCCTTTTATCCAGACAATTCCTATGCTTTTGTGTCTTTTTATCATCTTGTTGTGTACTGTTAGGATTTCCGCTTGGATATTGTCAATCTTGTTTACTGCATTTGAGTGTAACTTGTCAACTATGCTTTTACAGTCGCTGAAAATTACCACGTTCGGATTACTTAGCGTATTTGAATATTTCATAGCTTGCAAAATTGCATATTGTTCAGCTGTGAAAATGGAAGCTGTGTCTGGAAGTCTAAATGTTTTGAACAGTTTAGTGTTTTGATGGTAGTAGGCGCACCCTACATGATTGTTTATTTTGGAGCGATCTGTGAAAATGTATTCCGTTTTGACTGGAGTTACTAAATATTCGAGTTTTGTAGAAAAATAATTATCTAATTTATCCGTGTGTAAGTGTGGAAGTTGTTCCTGAACCTTTAAGTAGGAATTAACTAGAGTGGGAGACTTTTTGGAGGCCCAGTATCTTGAAGTCAGATCCAGAGTCGTTAATTCATGTATGCTATTAATGAATTGTCTCTCTTTAGAAATTAATCTTGTTATAGTTCTGTCACTTAAGTATTGTCGTCTTAATTCTAAGGGAGGTTCGTAAGTTTCGACTTCTACCGTAGATATTGGAGTACTGTTTAGTAGGCCCAGACAATAACGGAGACATTTGTTTTTTAAAACTTCATTTTTTTTAAATGTGTATCTGCTGCTGTCGCATATAGGATGCTACCATAATCTATAATTATTGATCGTACCAAGGATTTGTAGAAGATGATTGCAATATTGGGATAAGCCCCCCCAGGAATTTTTTGTGAATACTTTGATGATGTTGATTGAATTTTGTGTTCTTTTTAGTATTTGTTGAATTTGATCTTTCCAAATGAGCTTTCTGTCTAACAATATGCCTTATTTTACTGTACTTTTTGTTGGGAATTCATAGGGCCCCAATTTTGCTCCCGGCTGGAGCTGGATTTTTGTGCGACTGAACAAGCATTTTCAGCTATGGTAAATCCATTGACATCAGTCCATATTTTTATTTCTTCCATAATCTTAGATAGATGGACGGTGCATTGGTTGACTGTTTTGTTTTGTGTGTAAATACAGATGTCATCGGCATACTGAATTACTTTTGCGTTGTGGTCCAGGGAATTTGTGAAATCCATAGTGTATATAATAAACAATAGGGGGCTCAGAATGCTTCCTTGAGGTAATCCAATAGATGAATGCCTACATTCGGTAACCCTGTCTCCGATTTTGAGATGTATTTTTCTATTTGAGTACATATTAATAAGGTTATCGGTTAGCTTTGCTGGAATTCCAATTTTAGAGAGTTTAGATGCCAGTATGACCGTGATGAACGTGTCTATACACTTAACACTTTATTAAATCTTATATCATCATCTAACATATACTTAGTGTTTTATTGCACACACACTAAATTTGAATTTGATAACATTTGTCGTTTCTGAATTATTTCTCAAACTACTTTAAAATTTGATTTATATACCTTTTCTAACACACTTCTTATAGTATAGAAAACATCATCAATATCAAAGAATGTTTTTATTACAACGTTCTTTACTCAAAAAACATATGTATTTCACGTACCTATTTCAGGTTGTTTTTTTTTTTGTAATATATCTAAAAACAGAAGCCACTCTAATATTTGACTCTAATCAATATCACTTCATGTGTTATTCCAAGTTCAAGGGATTTGCCAACTGATATGTTACTTCTAATTCCAATATTTACGTTGAGGTTAATTTTTGATAAAATTTTCCATTAACCTTATCTTAGGTATTCCATTGACTCAGTTCACTAGAATATTATAAACGTATGCGTATATTTACTAATAAAAGGTAATAAATATGTTTTATTAACCGTAGCAAGTAATCTTCCATTTGTTGCTTTTAAAACTTCAATTTGATTTGATAAGTCCTCAAAGTATTCTATACTTCCAAATCTGAAACTTTCTGCTAATTTGGAAGTAGGTAATAATATTGACTTATTGTCTTTAAAAAAATGTATTCCTTACAATTATTTCATATAGACAAGGTGTTCCAAATTATAGACGCCAAGATTTACCTGATAATAGAACTTTTCAAAATAAGAACAAAAGTTTCATTATAGATCAAGAAACTCTCGGTTTCCGAGATGCAGGCTTATCAAGTTAAAATTCTTTTTACTCTCTTACACGAACTGGTTCGTGTTTTTACCGTAACATCAAGAAACTCCTCTAGAAAGCGGTTTTCGAGATTTCAATTTAACTTGAACAGTCAGTGATTGGAAAAAATTTCAGAATTAAAGACCTCATTATACCATAACCTTGTAGCTCCGTAATATAATATAATATTTTCTCTTTACATCTAGTATTTTTTATCTCAAATTGAACTTTGGCGAGCTAAAAAATAATTCTCTTATTTCGAGATTAAATATCTCTTATTTTTGAAAGACCTGTGCAATATTTAACTCTTTTTTACGTTTTTTATTTATTTCATAAGTATACGTTTACCTTTGTCTAAAATACATATATTATTTTTGTTCTAAAGAAGAATGGTCTGATGATGCCTCCAAACAAAGATCCATACCAAACAGTGACACGTTGTGGATGCATTTGCTTCTCAACAATCATTCGTAAATTTTCTGAACTCCAAATGCGACAATTTTGTCGATTACTGAAGCCATCAATATGAAAATGACCCTCATCGCTGAAGATGATTTTGTTCGAAAAATCAGCATCCACTTGTTGTTCCATAATCCATTTAACGAACTCTCTTCACTTTGGTCAGTATGCTTCAGTTCCTGAGTCAACTAAATAAAGATGCAAATGTTTCGTGAGAATACGCTACAGAGAGCTTCTCGAAATATCCAATTCTTAACCATGGTGCCGAACTCTTAGTAACACTCTTATGAACTGCTTCGATGTTTTGTATTGAACAACTTGCTGAATGACGGCCAGATTGTTTAAGGTCCTTAATTAATCGAGTCTCTCCGAATTTTACAATTAGTTTTTGGTTTTTGAGTTACAAGCCTTCAAAGTAGTCAAAAATAAAACTAATTTAATTAAAAACCCTTTTACCGATCACGTTAAAATTTGTTACATTTATTTGGGCTATTATGGCGTATTATTTCTTAAAATTTTAGTCAAATCGATAACTTTGAAAATGTCGTTTTATTTAAAAAAATATTGTCTCTTGAAAAAATCGTCTACAGAAAGCCATTCATGAGAAAAATGACATTATTTGCAAGTCTGTGCGTTTTGATTTGCGTTGCAGTGGCTATCCAGGTAATGTTATTATTGTCGTGTTTCTTTAGAATTCTCATCACTCCACACATTCAAATTATGAAGTGTCCGCAGTGTATCAAGACAACTAAATGTATGTAAAACTAATGTTCACAAAACTTTGGAAAAGCAACATCTTCGGCCATTTCATTTAACTCCTGCTCAAGAACTTGAAAATTTAGATCCCAATACACGTTTACAATTTTGCCGCTGGTTGGTGAATGACTTCGCAGAAGATAAAAATTTGCTTCAAAAATTATTTTGCACCGACGAATCTTGTTTTACTAGAAACGGAGTTATAAATTTTCATAATTTGCAATTACAAACCTTTTCAATGTTCCTGCCCGTTTTAAAAAAATACACCACTGTAAAAGTTTTGACCGCTAAAAGGGAGAGGTAACCGGAGAAAACTATCAGCCAGTATATCGATTTGACTAATGCTTCAAGAAATAATACACCATAATAGTTCAAATAAAAGTGCCAAATTTTAACGCGATTTTTGACAACTTTGATGGCTTGTAACTCAAAAACCAAAAATGTTTTATTTAACTTTTTTTCGTAGATCGTATTTATTTATCGTCGTGAATATGCTGTCAAACGTTATCGGTGAAATTTGCTGACACCCTGTATAATACTCAACAGTTTTTCTAACAAAATTAAACACAATAATTGGAATTTATATTTTTGTATTTATATAATAAGGTATTGAAATCACATTCCAGATATTTTACTTGGAATGTGACTTAGGAATAGTTACAGCCAGTAATAGATGTCAACTCGGATGGACACTCGACTTGTTCAAAGGTAACACCAGGGTTAGACGCGCCTTGTAGGAATTGAAAACGGAATTTACATCCATCTTGGAGGACTTCTGGAAGTGTAGAACAGTCACTTTCCGATGCAACACCACCATACTGATCACCCCAGCCATTGCTAGGGCATCCCCATTGCGAAGAACAACCTTCAGTGAATATTCCCACACCACCACCGGGAAGGGCGATGTCAAAATGATTGGAACCCAAATCACCACCAGTATTGGTTACTTGTACAACCATCTGAAAGAACGTAGGTATTAAAAATATTATTTGACAGATCAAATTCTTTATTCTTCTTTTTGAATGAGTATGATAGAGCAACTATTTAGTTATTTTTAGGTATCCGAGGTCAGTTAGTTTTTTATATCAGAACACTAACAGTTTGTAGAAGATCTTCTCCAAAAAAATAATTAATACAAAGTATAATATTGTGTCAAATCAGGGCAAATTCGTCTCATAGAAATAAGTAGGAAGAACAACTAATTTTTCTAAAATAATTTCTAAATAGTTTACGATCCTAGAAAGACTTTCAAACACTTCATTTAATTAAAAAAACTGGAACCTTTCTCTTAATTAGTGCATTCTCAGATAAGGATGTCACAATTATATTTTAGAAATATATTAGAAAATACCGAGGTTATATAAAAAATCAATTTTTTTAGATAAAATGGGTTTAATAAATTTCAATAAAAGAAAAACATTTTACCTACACATGTATGCAACAGTCATAATTTTCTCAAATTTTCTCACAGTTTAGTAGATACAAAAGTCACATTTTTTCTTATTAGCCGAAAGTTATCTTGAATAACGAAAATGTCAAAGGAGAAAGGTCATTAAGCGCGATTTTCGGCCCATTTGAAAAAAATTTTTTAAATGCAATCGATTTTAGCCCAAACAGACCCACCCCCACCATCCACTGCCTTACATACCCGCCAATAACCGACCCACATTCAACTAGTGTAACAGGTAGTAACGGCAGAAAAATATCTTTTTACACATCCCTAGGGCCAGACAAGTAATATTTCGTTGATTTTGGTCCAAACGGATCCAACGTCCATCTTCCCATACCCATCCCCATAATTCTAATCACGTCCAACTATTGTGACATGCAGTAATGTCAGAAAACTCAAATTGAAGCTCATACAAACACAAACTATGGCTCGGATAGGCAAGCTCAACCGGAATAACAAACTGGTGGAGTGTAATTAAACCATGGCCAGGAAAACTCAAACTGAACCTCTGACAGACAAACTAAATCCAAACTTCGGACAGGGAAACTCTAACTGAGGATACGATATGAAATATGTATCTCAAACAGAAGTTCAGGTTGACAAAACAAGGTTGAAGCACCGACAGCAACAAACTCAATCAGGTAAACCTAAGCCGAAGCTTGGGCAGGGAAACTCAGACATGGAAGCTCAAATTCTAACAGAAGCTCTAGTTAATAAAACACAGCTGAAGCCTCGTCAGGCAAACGCAAACTGAAGCCAAGACAGGGCCAAAGTCAACTAAATATTACTTGTCTGGTCTAAGAATGTGTAGAGTAATTTTTGTAACATCACTGCTTGTCATCATAGTTAGACATGGGTAAAGGAAGGTGGGTTGGATCCATTTAACCCAATATTGCTTGTCTGGCTCTAGAGATGTGTAAATAGTTATTTACACCATAAAGGAGGTAAGTATTATTTACCAGTCGATGACGATTTTACGCCCGAGCGGAGCGAGGGCTGGAAATAGAGTATGAGACTGACAAATTATACTTAACTGCTGCGTGGTGTATAACATTTTATCTGCTCCCACAGTTCTTTATGGTTCATGAAATAAAGATTAGGTTTTATTTTTGGACATTTCTTAATCAATTCATTTTGACATTATTCAAAATCTGGCAAAGTCGCCTTGGTTGTTTAGATTTTGTCGTTTCTAAGGTGTTTATAAACAAAACTACATAAAAGTTGCAATTTTGCTGGTTTGGAATTATTATTTCTTAATGAGTGATTTTCAAATAGAAAGTGCAGCAAATGCTGCCTGCGAATTTATATTGCCCGAAAAGTCGAAAGTGCGCTACGGACGAACATAGAGAAATTTCAAAGAATGGTGCCAGAACAAAAATACTGGTCTTTCTGAAATGTCACTGGTAGCTTATTTCATGAAGAAGTCAAAAACTTTAATGTCACCGGCGAGTTTGTGGAGTGAATACTTAATCATCAACTGTTTTCATAGGAGGAGAACGAGCATATATCAAAATATCCCAAGCTGAGAGCATTTTTGAAACGTAAGAATGACGGCTACACACATAAAAAGTCAAACGTTTTTACAAGACAAGTCAACGATTTTCTCGTTCAGGCACCTGATAACACATATTTGCTAATGAAGGTAGTGACGGTCTTAGGCATTGCAGGAGCATGCCGTTCTGATGAGTTATGCAAACTTACTTTGCACAACGTCAATTTCAAAAAGTTCGATGACATAATTGTAGTTACAATTCCAGATTCAAAAATGGTATGACACCTACCACCTACGTTTACAATTACTTCTCGTCTGGGTTCTGTTTCTCACCTAGAAATTCTCAAGAAATATAACAAGATTAGATAGGAAATTAAAACTGAAATTTCACGCTTTTTTATGCGCCATCAAGCAGGTAGATGTTACAACCAACCAGTCGGCAAGAATGCGCTTTCTATGATTCCTAATAAGACTGTACAGTCTTTGAAACTAGAACATCCTAAAACATATACAGCCCATTCATTCAGAAGAACATCGACAACGTTACTAGCTAATACAGGAGTTGATGTATTAGTAATCAAGAGACATGTTGGGAGGAAATCATCCACGATTGCAGAAAGTTATGTTGCTGACAGTTTAAGTAATGAAAATGAAATAACCAGCAGGATTCTTTACAATGACACTTCAACTTCTAGTAATACTTCGCATCATGGTGTTTAATGGATCAGTCAGATAATATTGAGCCTCCGGTGACTGAAATGGAGCGGTCAAATCATTTTGAGAACAATGTGACAATTAGTAAACGCGAGGGGAATAATTATCCAGATTTTATAAATGTTACTAAATGTAATAACTGTATAATTACTATAAATATTCAATCATAATAATTAACAAAATGTAATGTTCATCAAATATTTCTATTTATTTGTTCATAAAATATGCATTTATAACTTGATCTCGTTTTTGTCCCTAGGGAGGTAAGTTATCTCACTTACCTCCCGTTGTCCATAGCAACTTCCACTTCTACGATAAAATCCACTTACCTCCTTAAAAACAATGTATTAATAATAGTCTATTTACTATAGTGGGAGCAGATAAAAGTCATTTTTCTGCCATCTCTACCTGTCATAGTTGGATGTGGGTCGGTTATTGGGGGGTATGCAGTATGGGGTGGGAGATCAGTCCGTTTGGACTAAAATCGATTGAATTTAGTTTGTCTGGTCCCAAACTCTAAAAATCATGCATTTTTGAAATTTTTCCAATTGGGTCGAAAACCACACTTAACAACCCTCCTCTTTTATCATTTTTTACACAATAAACTGTAACACTACTTAAAATGCATGTTCACATTTAAGACCAACTCTGAATGTTTTTAACAACTTAATTTTTTCAGAAATATCAAATATAATTTAAGCCCGTTTATTCAGGAATAAACATATTCTGTCTCTTTACGCACCTGTTTGCCTTGAATAGGAGACTGGAAGGTAAGTCGCACACAAGCACAACAATAGTTGGTATCGGCACCTCCGGTGAAGGAAGCAGCCACAAATCCAAGAGCAAACGTCTCATTGACCGCTTTGGGTTGTTGATTACTGCACATGTAAGCACCTCCTCCTATACAAGCTGATTGGACGCTGGCGTTTACTACAGTTGATCCGTCAGTTGAACAAGACGCTACAGGGGTGTCAGTTTCGACTTTCAAATTTTCAGCCCAAGCACATGACGGTTTACAACAATCCCAGTAACGGGTTGTGACTCCGGTTCCACTTATGCCACCCACTATTGGCACGACATTGTAGTCTTTGGAAAACGATCCTTGGACTGCAAGATAACATAATTTTGTAAACGTTTAACATTTGTTACAGGGTATGGAAAATATATGTTCTAAAACAAATTAAAAATTCAATAATTTTGCAATTTGCTCGAAAATTTAAAAGTACGAAAATTTGACAAGAGTATTTTTAACCAAATATACATATCTAAAAAAAACGTCATAGATACAGAAGTTACGCTTCACGAAAGGGATTTACACCGCCATATCTACGGCACTGAATATTGAAATTCAGAACATGGTTTTTTTAAGACTAAATTCGGAATTTCAAATAGGAAACTTTGAAAAATTTAGGTAATGTAGAAGGTATGTAATATACAATAACGCTTTTCATAGATATTTCATATTTGATTTACCTTACAGATTACAAATATTGTTTTTGGGAATACACTTTTATCAAACTGCGCCTCCTTTAAACATGAACATGAACTCTTGCTTGTTAGATTTTTTTAGCTGAAGAATTTATCTATTCGACGGTCATTCAGAATACAGTGTACTTCCAATTTGTCGTATTTTAGAGATAATTACGAACGAATAGATTATTGTACATTTTTATGAATTAATGTATTAATAATTAAGTCTCTATTGGCTTTGGTTTAATTTAGTATGATATTTCCTACACGATGCTCCCAATTTTTTATTTCCAGTATCATAACAAGAGATCGGAAATGTTAGGGCGGCTGCAATGTGGTACAGAGTTGACTGTAGACCGGGTTATATTTTATGTAATTTTATTCAAACAAAAATTAACACTTGCCTTCTTATAACTGCAGTCTTTACATTATATGTAAGTATTTCCATAACAGTATGAATCAAAAAGGGCAATTCCAATTTTTCTAGACTAAACACTTCACATGGAACTTACCATAAAATATGTAAGTATAGTACGTAATAATAAGTACCAGTCAAAGTTAACAATATACATAATAATTTCTAACTCATAAGGAAAGGGACTGTAGAAAATAATTAACAGTTGTCCTTAGTGTTCCGTAAGAGTTTCAAGAGGTCACAGGCGCATATCTATAGTAGTCGAAGTTTTTAATAGATGCTATTTTTACTAATGGTGATGAACTATCAACTACTTCACATTTTAGTAATCCCACTATCCGCGACATTGTACAACAACTGTACAATACATATCTCCTTCTGACCTAAAACTTCGCATCGATCAATTTATTCGATACGTATCTAACGGCAGCCTGTCCTTGTCGGCCTGGCATGCCGATGAACAACCCAGATTTTTTGCTAATATAGATTACTGCTGTTTACTTACTTGATTGTCGCCACAAAGTTTCTGATGTCTAATCATAACATTTCCTTGCACAATAACGCTATACAAGTACGAAAATAAAAGAATTATCTCGAGCGTAAATGTTTCAATAAGTGAGCTACGAATATTAAATAAGTATATTTTAGTCAAAAATAGAGTTAATAAAGCCATCTCAATCAATTTTATAAGTGTTTGATAATAATAGACGATACTTGATCAAAGGTTATGTTTTTGACTATCTATCAAATATTTTTATGTACAATAAACTAATCTGTATTTTCTAAACAATCTCAAGTGTATGTTCTCACCTTGATCATAATGAAACCGGTACGTCATTTAATTTATTTAAATAATAATAATAATAATAATAATTTATTAAATCGGATATGTGGTATGATCATG
>NW_019416228.1:199756-202681 GCF_000390285.2 Anoplophora glabripennis | reverse complement strand
ATATTGTTACGCCTACAGCCCACTTGGTCGTAGACGCACGCTAGGGGGTAGTAGATGGTAGTTAAATGACGAGTTTATAATAAAACATTTATTACTAAATTTTGGAATTGGTTTGCCAAACAATTGAAACTACACTACCTACAATAAACTAGAACTACTACTTACATTATTAGCCCAACCCTTTGCATTTCGGGGGAGAGATGTCTTCTACTTCACTTCCAAAAATCGACTGTCCAAGACAGTTCAACGAGCGCGCCACCGCTTTTTTCAAAACCGCCGCGTTTGCAGGATTACCATAGGTACCGCCGTGGCTGACCCAATTTAAGTTTACCGCCCGGTCGGTGGTCCGGTGATTTCGCAATCACCTAGTCGTCGAACTGTCTTTTTTGTTTAGTCATAAATTTTTAATATGAAATAATGCCAACGAATTAATTGAATAAATGCGCGAATGAAATAATTGAAATTTACTGTTAAAATAATTATTAATTTTCTTTGAATTTGACACTATTATTAAATAGTTTGAATATAATACTACTTCTTATACGCCTATCCTTTGATATATCCTTATGAGGATATATCAAAGGTCGACAACAGTAATTCATGATGGCCACCTTGGCCAGGATATATACCATTAATTTTAAAAGAAAGATATTTTAAAAATCTGCGTTGAATCGATTCTAAAATAAGAGATAGATTTTCATAAATCGGTAATCCTAACAGTGACCCATACTCCAACTTAGTACGCACTAAAGAAAAATACAATGATTTTAACGCTGCCTCATTTGTGAAGCATTTACAATTTCTACTACTTCTAGTACTTTACTCCACGATTTTGTGTTACGAGAAATTTAATTCACGGTCGAAATATTATATTCCCAAGTCTTAAGGCACTTAGGTAGCCTCTACAAGATGACATCAGTCAATGTATAATATAAATAAAATAGGACTTTCTGGAGAAACTAATCACTTTACATTTAGTAACATTTAATTTAAGCGAAAATAACCTGCACCAATTTGCTAGTATATCGTTTTGAAACTGCAAATGCAGACAATCCGTAATACTATATATATTACAATAACTTTTAAGGTCATCTGCATAAAGCAGCCTTTGACAATCAAGGCAGTTCATGAGTCCGTTAATAAAAAGCAGAAACAACAGAGGTCTAAAATTTGACCCTTGCGGAACTCCCAATACAGCTAAGAAAGACCGAGACACAAACACACCATGTGCAACGTAATAAGACCTATCTATTAAGTACATTCTAAAAAATTGTACCGAATATGAGAAGACACCAAATTCCTTCAATTTGGCCGACAATATATTATGACTAATGGTGCCAAATGCCTAGGAGAAATCTGTGTACACCACATCAATCTGGCCCGTAGAATCAAATGGTTTACATAAATCTTGGGTAATTAATGCCAAACGAACGTTTTTTCAACAATCCATGTTGCTACGGAGAGAGTAAGTTTTTTACAGATTCATATATATGCAGAGATCTCCAAAACCTTAGCAAAATTGATAAGAATTGAAATAGGTCTGTAATTTGAAGTATTAGTTATTAGTTGGATCTCCGCCCTTTAGCACCTGACAGATTCTTCTTAACTTCCAACAAGTAGGAAATTGAGAAGTACACAGAGAGAAATTAAAATGATCAAGAATGGAACAATAAAGACTCCCGAGCAATCTTTCACCAAGAAGTTAGGCACCAGATCATGACCCGCAGTAAACTTGTTTTTCAACCTACTAAAATAGACTATTTCCCAGTACTCTCAATTAATTAATTAATGTTAATAATACAAGGCAGATTATTGAATGCATTATTAGGTATAAAAATATTAGCATTATCTGGTACATATATACTACAAAAGTATTGTGCAAAACCATCTACAATACTTTAGGAGAGTTAAAATAAACTTGAAAGAAAAATGAAGATAAATTGCGATATTGGTTACGACTAATACAGTTAGACTGTGTTATAGAGTTGCTGAGCTTGAATACAATTCGGTTCAGGGAGATGACGGGATTTATAACGGAACACTGTCATTTTAGGAAACATCTATAAAAGCACAAATTGACAGTCCGGTCTGCTGAGGTTGTGACTCGACGGATGAAACTCCTCTGCATACCCTGCATGGGTGAGTGTCCAGGATTTGCACATAGAATAACGCTCCTGAGACAACCCCTTCCTGGGAGCCAAGGAGCTGAGAGAAGTGTCGCCAAGGAAGCTTTTAAACTTTATAAAAATTTTCGAATAGTGGGAAGCACAATAGGCCTGATAAAGACACGCTATTATGGAACTTGAGTAAAACCTAACCACATGGACAAGAAGAAGAAGAAGACGTTAGAAAACTGTAAATTAGTCATTGTACAACAACTGTACAATACATATCTCCTTCTGACCTAAAACTTCGCATCGATCAATTTATTCGATACGTATCTAACGGCAGCCTGTCCTTGTCGGCCTGGCATGCCGATGAACAACCCAGATTTTTTGCTAATATAGATTACTGCTGTTTACTTACTTGATTGTCGCCACAAAGTTTCTGATGTCTAATCATAACATTTCCTTGCACAATAACGCTATACAAGTACGAAAATAAAAGAATTATCTCGAGCGTAAATGTTTCAATAAGTGAGCTACGAATATTAAATAAGTATATTTTAGTCAAAAATAGAGTTAATAAAGCCATCTCAATCAATTTTCTAAGTGTTTGATAATAATAGACGATACTTGATCAAAGGTTATGTTTTTGACTATCTATCAAATATTTTTATGTACAATAAACTAATCTGTATTTTCTAAACAATCTCAAGTGTATGTTCTCACCTTGATCATAATGAAACCGGTACGTCATTTAATTTATTTAAATAATAATAATAATAATAATAATTTATTAAATCGGATATGTGGTATGATCATG
>NW_019416228.1:153881-199576 GCF_000390285.2 Anoplophora glabripennis | reverse complement strand
GTGGATATATCAAAATACCCCAAGTTGAGAGCATTTTTGAAACATAAGAATGACGGCTATACACCTAAAAAGTCAAACATTTTTACAAGAGAACAAGTCAACGTGTTACGGGCTTATTATTATTATTATTATTATTATTATTATTATTCTTTTAATAATGTTTTTATAATAATATTTATACATATCATTTTTAGTTTTTATTTTGGATAATTATATATTTCTATTTGCTATAGATATAGACAATGTAATTCAATGCATGTCAGGACATATAGCTCATAGAGTAGCTATTTTCTGTAATATCAACAGTTAGTCTTTAAGTCTTTAAGGTGTTACCTTGTACATACCTAGATTTTTGGTATCAAAGAACATTGTTTGACTTCATTTAACACAGTTTTTTAGCAAAAATGTTTTGAATTTGTTTGGATGAACTTAATACTCTGCTCTAGGGGCGGGCTATCCGGACATTTATCCTGGGCGCCAGTTGTCCGGGCGCAAAAATTTGGGGGAGCATTTTTGCTGTAAGTGTGAGAAAAATATTTATGTGTTAAATAGAAAATTTCGTATATCAATTTTTTCGTTCGCTAAAAATTTACAGTGCGTAGCGAATTTATACTTTTTATGTCTAATTGTAATAGCTAAAAATATTTACAATTATTAATGCTAAAGAAAACAAACATGAAAGAGCTATATGTTTAATTAAATAACCATTTTTCCGTTTAAGTAGAAATATTTCTACTGTTTTGTACTGCTTGATTTATCATTATCAATTTTATGTCACGTTACATGTTTTAAATGCAAATCTATATAAGTAGACCAATCGAAATAACTCATTTAGAGGGAAAAAAAAGAAAATTGTTATCTGGACTTTTATAAATGGAAATGGTAAAGGGGCTTATAATAAACGAAAAAAAAAAAAAATAAATGCGTTAGCAGGGGCGGCGGAGGGTTGATTTGGGGGTTGAAAAGTTATGAAAAATTGTATCATTGGGATTTCTGGCGAAAGTTGCCGTGAAACAAAAAAGTATCCAATACAAAAGTTGTAGATCGTGCAAAAATCTACATATTTTGTAGAGGTCACTTTTTAACATAACCTCAAAATTTCCGAGAAAAATGCGAAAAACAGGTTTTATTCTTATTTTTCATTTTTTATTTCTCATTTCCTCAAAAATTATGTAATTCTGACGAAACCTGGTGAAAATATATCTTTCTGTATCTTAAAATAACCACAATTTTTTTTAGATAACAAAATTAAGGAGTTTCCGAGAGATTTTTTCTTCAAAAAAAAATTCTACTTAGAAAAATCATCGTACAGAGTTTTTTACAGAGCATTTTTTTCGTTTTGACATATACTTTTTGGTGAAATAAAAAAATTACTTGTAACATTTTAACATTTTTTTTTCAAGTGTAATTTGGTTGGACTAAAGTAGGTAGTGTTGATTATAATGTAAAACGATTTGACTTTTATTTAAAATAAAAAGTCGAATCTACTGTTTTGTATTACTTGATTTTTAATAGTATGTTATGTTACATGTTTCTTTCTAAATATGTATATGCTTTTATTAAAATTTAAATAAAATTATTTGACTGTTATTGAAAATAAAAAATATGTACCTTTATTTAAAAAAATAAAAACAGCAAAAATTAACATCACTTTGCTCTATGAACATAGGCGCAGAAAACGTCATGACATGTCATTACGCGTCATAAAAACGTCAAGTTCAAAGTACTTTTCTTTCTGTTACTGGACGCCTCACATTGTTTTATAACCTAATAAGCAGCATTAACGGTCTCATCCTGTCACGCATCGTGAAGTCATTGCAGGTAAGTTGTGGTCATCCAATGTTATATGACGTCATCTCATGTCACACAAGGTAATAGTTCCTTTTGAGTAAATCAGGTTTTACTGTAAGTTAATTTCTGAACATGTATCGATTCGTAAGCAAATAATTGAAATATATTATCAAATTCCTGATGCGTAGCTGTGTCATATGACGTCATGACATGTCATTATGCGTCATAATCATTACGTGTCATAAAACGTCAAAGTACTTTTCTGTCTCTTATCGGACGCCTCTCATTGTTTTATTATCTAGCATTGACGGTCTCAGTCTGTCATGCATCGTCATTGCAGGCAAGTTCTGGTCATACATTGTCAGCTCATGTCACACAGGGTAATAGTTCCTTTTGAACAAATCATGTTTTACTGTGAGTTAAATATCTGCTCACATTATATCATTTTGTAAGATTGTAATACATTATCATATTTCTGATACGTAGATGTGTTGCATGACGTCATATGTATATATACCTATCGGGAGTATGATAATGAACTACAATTAATTGCTAACGAAGTTTGCGAGGTGTTTTCAAACCTCGCTGAACACCTACAACTTAAAAAATGGCACAGATTTGACCCATATGAACGCGTCTCCAGTGCAGAATAGTTCCAACTTCAGCCAGCTGTATCTTAAAATCCTGAGGTCATAGGAGTTTCTGCCCATTGAGACATTTGATCAGAAGGAAAAAATACATAACATATCAAAATTCCAACCAATTTAACGGAAGTCAATTTTCCATAAAGAAATTGCGTGGTCCTTTGAGGCCTCGTCATGTCAGTGAAGGAATATTAACAGATTCAAAATATCTCTTACCATTCTTGAAATATTGTAAATAAAACAATTGAAAATTCTGATTTTAGAAAATTATTTATTACACAAAATAGGAAGCTGAAATCTATCCCAATGATGTATGAACCTACAGAAAGTTCCAAATTATAAGTTTGCAAGCTGTTACTATGTTAGTAAGCAGAAGTGATTTTTATTAAACAGACCTTAAGAATCTGATTTGGCAGATAAAGTATATTTCTCCTTAAACAGGTCACTCACAAAAAAGCTTAACTCTTTTCAAAGATTAGTATATCAAAATTTGAAGTTCATATTTTTTTAGTAAGTTGTAAAACAATTAACAATTATAGCTGAAGTATAGATACTGTCACTGCAATCAGTTTAGATTGTCAATTTGTCTTAACTGAAAGATATCAGTTGTCAGTAGATCAATATATGCACTTGAAACTAAGGCGATGTACATTTAAATATCCTTTTAATCACTAAATTTATTCAAAAGAAGTTATAATCTATGCAGACGTATAAGAATATTGGAATTGGTAAGGCGACCGCACTTTAAAACTTGTAATTTTTAAGTAAAACATCTATGTATTCTTAAAAATACTAGGAGATTTTTTTGTTATTTTAATAAAAAGCGGTTGTACATTTTTTTTTAATTAAATATTAAATAAGGCTATGACTTTTACCTATAATTAGTACTTACATGTGTAAAACACAGCAACAATTAGTAACAACAGCTTCATTTTCAATTCGCTTCTGATAATCTACTACCGCTTCGAATTATTGATGGTGCATAAATAGTAAAAGCTTATCTTTAAAATATTTTAAGATTAATCGATTTCTATCTAATACAATACTTCAACACGAAGATTCACCTATATATTATAAGATTAAATTATGAAGTGTTTGTGAAAATATGTAAACAATTGTGCTTAATTTTCTATAGGTACTTATATTATTCATTGTGTTTCAAATAATTCACTCGATTTAAGAAAATAAGTGAATTTGTTTACTTCCATGTTGTTTAAAGTTATTTATTTGTGGCACAGTTTTAGTTTCTTGTTTGGGTATTTTCCTGCATGTGAAAAAATATAAAATTGATTAAATATGCCATCGCGCCAAAAGGGTTATTTTACGAAACTGTGTTTACCTAGCCAAAAATCTGACATTGAAAAAGCGGACTAGTAAAGAAAATAAAAGAATACACTTCACTAACTCATGCACTTCAGTTAGATAACGTTTCGAAAAATTATTTATTTTCGTTTCAAATCTAAGAATGTTTCTTTTTGTGATATGTTTGACAGTTTAAATTTTGTTTGTTTATCTCTTGCCATATATCGTATCGTATGATATTTATTCTGTTATTGCCTCTTCTTTTAATGTTAGTAATCAATAAGGATAAGGTCTTTTGACATAATAAACGGTATAAATTTTCTTCTCTGAAATTTTAACCCATATGACCATTTTAAGCGTATTCACAACTTTTTTATCTATTTTAGTATTTAAAGTCAAGAGTTCTTTCAAGCACAATATTTATTGCATTACATGATATATTACAAATGAAATTTTTTAAATATCATTATTTCATCGCATTTTTGATACATAATGTTAAATTTGTATAATATACAGGGTGTTTGGAAAAGTTGGTAAGGGGGTGAAAGTAGAGCAAAAATTAGTAAAAAAAGTTCCTATAAACATTGGTTCTCCGGAGCACTGTTACTGAGATATGGCCCTCCAAAGGGGACTTATCATTTGGATATTATTTAAAATAACTTTCTTTCTGATTAAGATAACGGAATGAAATTTGTAAGTAATAATCATACCATATGGTTCTTTAACTACCATAAGTTTCATCAAAATCGGTTATAAATAAGGATAGTTTTGTAACTACTCTTAACAGAATTTTTTTATTCCTTTGAATTATCAAGCAAATAATATTATTTTTTAATGAATTAGACTTTTTTGAAAAGAAATGTATCTACTTTTTTTTCAAAGTCTGAGTAGTTTAGTCAGAAATAATTATTTTTTAAAAATGTATGGTTCAGAAGTCTCAGAACAGTAACATTTTTTAAAACATTTTTACATAGTAGGCATCTTTCATAATGACAGTTTCATTGTAATGAGCACTTTATAATGAGACAAAAAAAGTTTTTATAATGCTTGGGTATCAGTTATTTCCAAGATGTTATGTTCTGCCATTCAACGAGAATTATGGCTATCGAAGCACAAATGGTTTAAGGATGTTGGGGACCATGGATGGATGACCTTGGATTTAATCTCGAAGGTCATTTGAAGGTTAACTTCGTTTCTTTTTATATCGGTACCTGTATTCCTGAGGCTGGATTCTGGAAAAGCGATAAATTTTACACCCGAATACATTGCAAAATAATAAGAGATTAAATTAAAAGTTCACTTGAAGACCAAATCAACAGTTAACTTTGGCGTAGTAATGAAATAACCTTGTAATTCAATGGTCCACAAATATTGGTGTGATAATCAATCTCACTTACTTTGTAACGTAGGTACTCAAATATATCTTTTTCAATTCTCAAGCATAGGGGAGAGCAAACAGTAGAACTCGTTGTAACCTTAACCTTAACCGTAAGGTCAAAGTTGAGATCATATTCGGATGTAAAATTTTCTGCCAAATCCATTCCCAGGTAAAAAATAGAGGCTCTTATTTAAAATTATGAAGTTGGCCTTCAATTGACCTTCAAGGTCACAGGTAAAGTCAATTTCAAGGTCATCAACCGCTTTCCCCCAATGATCTAACAACTTTTATTTAGGATCGGAGGCTTCACTGTCGAGATGTTCACGTACATCGATTGATACAATGGGACACGTGATATGTATACGAGTATATCATACAAAAAAAACAGTTGGACATGTATGATTTTCATTTAATTGAAATAACACCAAACTATTGAAATTATTTTGCTCTCAATTGAGTGTCAATATCCAATTACAGTCCATGTGACAGTTTTATTCAGTTGAGTGAACTCATCTCAATATTTCCATTTCTGCCTACGTATTTCTACCTTCTGTCATATTTTGGCTCGTTGAACAGTATATCTTAAAACAAGTAAATCGTACATTTTCAATCGATTCATATTTTTAAGTTTTAATCTAAAATTTTATGAAATTTTATTTAAAATTTTTATGGGCATTATTGACTATTACAAAACTTCTCCCTCCACTTCCAAGAAGAAATTGGGCTTGAGAACACCGTCGGTGTCTTTTCGATGCCTTGAAATGACAGATTTGCTACGCGCAAGGTTTTTGTATCTTGTCTCACCGTACATTTTTCTTTGGCTCATGTGACCCACGATTAATAATAATACAGTGACGGATGATGTGTATGGAATCCTCGTCTCCCAGTCCGCAAAATCTACACTTTGCATTGGCAGTAAGTTCAATTCTATTACGATAATTGTTTAAACGTCCATGACCTGTTGAAATTCCCGTGATAATCCTAATGATACTTCGTAAATTCCGACTTCTATAAAAAAAACAGAGCTGTCTCAAACCAGATTCACTCGACCATTCATCCATTCATCCATTGATTACTCTTTGATCAAATCATCAATATTAAATACCATTGAGATAGCTCAATTACTTGTCTTGGTCCCATAAATTGACTGCTACAACGTTGTTTGACTAATTTTCCAGCCAAATCAGCTTGGTTTACTGATTTATGTACAAACACAACAAATATCCCATAATTAAGGACTTACAATCCGCCATTAAAGTTTGGCACAAGGGTACAATCAATTACCATACGGTTAGTATTGTAATAACGAAAATCCCAGATGTAGGGGAAAATGTACAGACTACAAGCAGTTTTGTAAAATCGCAAATTTTACAAGTGTTTCTAAAATAAAGTTAGTTCTCGGTTAATTCTAAGAAAAAAAATCTAAGCAGCTTCATTTCTGTGTTAAACAGGAAGAGATAATATATTGAAATTTACTTTATAATTTTATTCCTGACCTATCAAATCATGTTTCATGTTTTAAAGGTAAATCCTTAAAATTTTATTAAAACATCGAGTTTAAAACATCCATTGGTGATTGCGAACATTTCGTATTTAGTCACTGGAAATATTGACTTCGTCAATAAGAGAAATGCGTCTTCATTTGTTAAAAACTTAACTGACGAGGAAAATGAGTTGAAAATAACACAGGCACAAAAAAAAGTCCAAACCCAAGAGATCCACATGTAATTTTCGAAGGAATTCGATGCGCTGAACACAATCCTGAAGTCAAAATTCATGACTCGCCGATAAATTTCGTAGAAAAGTGAAATTTTTTGGTGAAAACTGTTCCAATTATGGGTCAAAATTGATTTTTTCCTAAATTTTATCCAAATATATCATTGTCGTAGTATTTTGAGGTGGTCAAAACGATGTCATTACTAAAATTTACTTATGATCTCCATATTTCTTAGAAAAGCCACAATTTGGGTGAAAACTGGTCCAAGTATGGATCAAAGCTGACTTTTTCCTAAATTTTGTCAAAATATATCACTTTTGAACGATGAAGTCTGAACAAAAATATATGGCTATTAGGATTCCCAATTTTCAAGACGAATGATAAATCATCAGATCAAGCTACGTAATTATTATTAAAAGATTCTAAACGTCATGTTACTTAACAGATAATAAATAATAATTCAAGTAATCACATTACGTTATTAATAAAATATGATGACCTTTTCATTATTTTTGAAAACACTGTCTCCTAAAGTGAAAAGTTTCCTACGTAATATATTTAAGAAGTTGATGATATGCAGTACTCTATAGTGTCCTATTAAAGTCTGATCAAATATTGTATTTAAATCCTATATTATATTGGTAGCATATTAAAGTTATAATAAATCGAATATTTAGATTTTAGAAATATTACCGATCAACAAAATTGTATCTCCGAGATATTTTGAACATTTTTGCTATTTTGGCTGTAATTTCAGAAAGACCGAATAAATATTTAATTATTTATTAACATATTTATTTTGACAGTCAATTACACCGAACAAGCAATACGACTTTGATTACAAAAAATAATAAAAAGAAAACATAAATCGATTATACAGGGTGATTCAGTCATAATGACAGAAAATCGGAAAAAATTTTTTTACTCGACTTTTAAAAATGAAGGAAATCAACCCATAACTCCCAATAATGGTTGGTTTATAAAAAAGTATTAGTCCTAACTTAGCCGTAACTTAACCTTAATCTTAGTCCTAAAAAGTTAAATGTACAGAATGTAATGTTTCGGTATATAAAAATCTGAACCTTGCCCTAGTCCTAAGGAGGTCTTAAGACATGACCTTGAAAGTTCGCATCTTTTAATTTTTCTAGGATTAAGACTAAGATCTGAGAAGTGCGCATGCACAAGTATTGCATTTCGTAGCATAGTGGTCTCCTGTCTTTGTCTATGGTGGTCGCCATTACGCCATTACCATAGTAATAGGTTATATTTTTCTTTTCACTCACCAACAAAACAAATAAAATAACATTACCACAGAATAATAAACAAGTATTATGCTGTGATATTACTAGCCATGCGCGTAGTCAAATCGCTCATTGGTTAATCTTAATAAAATTAGGACCACACATTGTTTTTATAAACGTGTACCTATTCTTAGGACTAATACTAAGATTAGTGTAAAGGTTAATACTAAGACTAAGACTAAGTTAGGACTAATACTTTTTTATAAACCAACCATAAGAAAGCAGTCCGGCCAGATGCCCGAATGCTCGGAAAATTTGTAACGTAATGTCACGAACCAGTCGTCAGCTGAAGCAAACAGCGTTGCCAAGTTCACATCATAATATGTGGTTCACATTTGCTTTGGTTCGGCGTTAAACGTATCCACTTAATCCGCTTTAGTATACGTATACATATGTACGAAACCAATAAAATGCAAGTAAATAAAGGAGCATGCTGCATTTTATTATAAATAATTTTAACAATTGTATTAACTTAATGCAAAATGTTTTAACAAGCCTGACTTCTCGAAGTCAACTTTCGTTAAAAGAAAATAAATAAAGCAGAGGTAGTTCGTAGGTGTTTGTAGGCACACCATATTTTATCAAATAAAAAAAGTCGGCACACTAAATACCTAAGTATACAAAATACACTACACACGGTTACAAAACCATTAACAATTTAAAGCGTTTATTCAAATCTACCACCCTCCATATCTCCCGCATTTATCCCGCAAAGGAGTGAAGATCACACCATACAGATAGAGAAGGGATGTGGACTGGAAAGACACACGAAACCATTAGTTTATTTCGGATTGTTTAAAGTGTCGGTCGTGATGGCTTTGTATACGAATGCCGAATATGTGGATATGGTGATTTTATACGGAGAGTGTGTACAGAACGCAAATGCCGCTGCAATTGAATATCGGAGACATTTCCCTGATAGACATAACTTCCCAAGCCCGCGGACAATTGTGCAAGCCGTCCAACATCTTTGGGATCTATCATACCGCGCTGAAAACGTGCAGGACATCGACAAAATGACTTAAATGTTATAGAGGCTGTTTTAAATTTAGTCGAGGTGCAGCCTACTATTTCCACAAGAGCAATTTCAAAGCGATTGGAGATATCACAAATCAAAGTTTGGCGGATATTGCGCGAGAATTCATTCAACCCGTACCATTTGCAAAAAGTTCAAACTTTAGAACCAGCTGGTTTCCCCAATCGTCTGAAACTTTGCAATTGGTTCCTAAATTGAAGTGCAGCAGAACCTAACTTTATTAACAAAGTGCTCTGGACGGATGAATGTTGTTTTACTCGTGCTGGCATTTTAAACATGTAAAAAATATATTACTTTCTCAAAAACAATAAATAACTACCTAGGTTACACCAAAATTTACATTTACACTAAAGTTTACATTTATTATGTAAACTTTGGTTATACGCAACTGCATACTGAATAATAAATTGAACATAATACTAAAACTATGTATTATTTAACATAAAAAATTATAAAACGTTAATAATATTAAAAATGATAAATTGTAATAACCGTACATTCGAAAACAATCATCCCTATTCAATATTCATTTGTTGTTTTAGCATCAACATTAATGAATAAATAACAATTGTTATCACAATATTTAAGGTAAAATATCTCTTTATCATGTATCGAGACAAAAATGTTTGTTTACATCTTGTCCGAGTTCTATAGTAGGATCATATTCGATGCAAAGTAATAAGTCATTGCCTGTCAAGGAATCCAGTGCAATACGCTTTTAAGGGTTTAAGAAATTTAATAATTTCTTTATACATTATGAAGGGACGAAGCACCCTTGTTCCTACAAATATTTCTTTATTCTCATAAACTATTTATTTTAAATGTAATTTATTATAAATCCAATTTGTTTTTTAAATTCCACATTTGTACTATATTTTACCTTTGTAGGCGCCACTGTTGTTTACTTGTTTTTTGGAGGCGCTCTCTGATTTACGACCAAGCTCGCCAGGTTAGTAGTTGACGTATAACCGACCACTTCGTACACTCGATGTACCTGGGCGACTACAGTTACTACCAGAACACAGTACGTATGCAGCGGCATTTCAGATTTTACATTCAATTTCATTTTAAATTTGAAATGGTTCATCTTACGCCTTCTAAAAGTGGTGACACGATTTTCCTTTGATCAAAAACCGACAACTTTTTGCTCTACTTTGCATCGAATACGATCCTACTACAGTCATATAGTGCACGTGCAAGTCACAAATGGGTTTGTCATAGCCACCTTACTGTGTATTGAAGAATGTTTTTTAGGACAGAGAATCTGGGCAGGCAGAAAAAAGAGAACAGTCAGTGTCAAATAAATAAGTTTTTCGTTTGAATTTTACTTTTGAAAAGATTCTAATACACCTAAAGAATAAAGATTTATTCAAGATCTTGCTTTATTTCGAAAAAAAACCGAACCGTATGCTTAGGGTAAAACGGGTAGTTTTATCACGAAGCAATTGACAGGATTAGAAGGTTAGTGATTTGGACAAGTTAGCCTAGGTCGGAAAGACGTACCGAGTTGTTTATTTGTCTCCATCCAATTATTTTTTATGGAATATACAAGTCTCTCTTTTATTACTTACAGTCAATATTTAAATACTACATATATTTCACCCTCTCTTTATAATTTATCTAGTGAGTGTTGGTTTTTTATGTCATTATTTCTGTAATGAGACTGAAATGGTTATGAAATGAAATTTAAACTCTTCGAGTTTTGTAACTACAATATTAAATTTTATTTAAAGTGAAACAGAGCTAATTTCTTTGCAGCCGTAATAGTCACATTTGGTCAGATGAAAACCTGCATACTACTCGTCGGTTTAGCTTTCAGAGGAGATTCGGTGTCAATGTATGGGCAGGAGTATACGGCGATCGTTTAATTGGGCCGCATTTTCTACCTGAACATCTGAATGGGCCGGGTTACTTTCAGTTTTTAGTAAAATTGTTTGAAAACCTTCCCTTTTAGATGCTACGAGATGTGTGGTATATGCACGACGGAGCTCCGGCCCATTTTGCTCGCGATGTCCGTGGATTGTTAAACGATCAATGTCCAAATCGGTGAATAGGGAGAGGAGGGATCCTAAGATGGCCAGCGCGCTCGCCAGACTTAAATCCTATGGACTTTTGTATATGGGGTTATATGAAAACGAGTTGTGTATCACAGCGAGGTAGAGATTGTAGAGTAGTTGCAGAATCATATCGAAGATAATATAAAATAAGTAAAAACTGATTTTTGGCAAGGCATGCTCAAACCTCTTCGAGGTTCTTCCTGGGCAACAATAACAATTTAATATGCTGATTGCATTATGACTCAGGCCCGGTCTGGCCAGGTCGGGCAGTCGGCAAAATCCGACTTATTTTGGAAGATAGGCCTCCAAACGACTAACGAGGCGCCAAAAGTATAAGAACATTTTTTTGTAAATTCTTGAGATATAGCCACCGTAAATTGAAAAGAAAAAAGAAAAACGTAAAAATGAAAATTGAATCTTTTGTAGAAATGGGATTTTTCCAGGTCATAAAAATAATACAAATTTTATTATTTTGCCCTATACCCCTATAAACAGTGTACCTACAGGAAAGAAAGAGAGAAATAAATATATATTCCAAACCGTACGCCCTTTAATCTAATAACTCCTTTATCTATAAAGCCGTGGACTAGGAGGAAAAACGAGATAAATTAATATATCCCAAATTGTAAGTCTTTTAACCTTATAATAACCCTTTACCCTATAGCCGTATAAGTTATGTGCTCAGAAGAAAAAATGAGAATATAAATAATAATGTCCAAACTATTATTGATTTCCTGTATCCTGTATCCTGGATCGATAGGTTTAAGTTTTTTTCTTATATTAATATAATTTTATATAATTTTAAAACCAATAATAGTTTGAACGTAGCCTATAGAGTTATAGCGTAAATAAAATCTGTGAAAACGGCATGAATACTGCAGAGGTAAGTATACTTATATTCCTACAGGATAGCGGCATAGCGCTTGAAATGAGCTTTAATTTGAACTGCAAATAGATATTCGTAGATTGTACTGGAACCGGAGAAATAACGATTCAAAGTCACCTATCCCAATGAGTTTTTTTTCTGTTAAAAAAAATATTAATTAATAAACAACATAAATTAATTAAAAAACAGAATAAGTACTGTAAGGGTAAGTATATCAAAAGTATATTTTTAATATTTTAAAGATGGTGCTTGAAATAACTAATAAGCTTTAATTTGAGCTGCAAATAGATGGGAGAGTTTGCCTTGCAAGCTCGATCCAGATGGCAGCATGTAAATAGCTTCTGTCATGTCTGCCGCGTTTGCGCGTTGCACGCTGCGTTAGTGAGACAAAATCAATTTATAAATTTAAATTTGAATGAAATTTTTATTACATAAAAATCGTAAAGACAAACTTATTTTTGCAAAGGTAATGAAATCACCTTGTAAAGAAACTTGCAGGTATAAATGCAACAAAAAATAAATGAAGAAGCTATAAAAGTCATTTTTGACGAATTTTGAAGATCATACTCGACAGTGGGATTTTCTTGTAAAGGTGCGTGACACAACGAGAAAAAGAGCAGGTTACTGTACATAATAAATATTCCAGAAGGAATTTCTCTCGCAATTGTAAGTTTGTCATTGAGAAACAAATTTGCAAAACGATGTTCTTAAATACGCTTGCAATTTCTGAAACAGTTATAAGCACCGCTTTGCAAAAAATTGCTGAAGGTGGTACCTTAGAACGGGACAGAAGAGGAAAACACAACACTAGACCCCATAGGAACCCGGATGCTCTAATAAAAAACATTATGGAACACATAAAACTTTTTCCACTTATGCCTTCTCATTATACAAAAAAAAACTCAAAACGAATGTACTATTGGAAGAAGGTTTGAGTATTTCACGAATGCTCAGAATGAATGTATTTAGAATATGCAAAACAACAAAAAATGGAATGCAGTAGCTACACTCAGACAATACAGGGATACTCTTAATTCGAAATTTAATATAGCTTTCTTTAAGTCAAAAAAAGATCAGTGTTCTGTGTGTAGTGCCTCTAAGAATACAGATCCCGAGAAGAAAACAGAAAAAATGGAAGATGATTATAATAATCATAATTTAAACAAAATCGCGGTTCAAAGTCTGAAAGACATTGATAAAGAATTGTCAAAAAATGATAAATCTGTAATAACAGCATGCTTTGATTTGCAGAAGGTGTTAGTAACGCCCAAGTCAGAAGTCAACGATTTTAATTATAAAAGTAAAATCGCAACATACCTACAACTTTACAATGTATTTATTTTGGCAGCAATCAAGGATATTGCTATGTATGGCATGAGCAAATATCGAAGAGAGGACCGGATGAAATTGGAAGTTGTTTACGCATCTTTTTATAAAGTGTTAAAGAAAATGGCATACAAAAGGTTATTCTTTATTCCGACAATTGCGGTAGTCAAAACCGTAATCGTTTTATTTTTGCGATGTTTGCTTATGCATCAATGACTTTCGATTTGGAAATAACACACCGTTTTCTTGAAATTGGACACACGCAGAATGAAAATAACAGCATGCACGTTGTGACTGAAGTTGCAAAAAAACGTCACTCTGCTATATACACTCCTGATCAGTGGATTCGTATAACAAAAATGGCTAAAGTTACTGCCAGTTACAGTACAAAGTACAAGAAATGCCTCAAGAAGATTTTGTAATTTTTAAACCAATGGTAAAGAAACAAAACTGGAAAAGATATTACTGGAGAGGCTGTAAAAATCAGCAAAATCAGAGAAATCCACTGCGATCCAAAGTCTCCCAATAAAGTATTCTTTGTGTATAATTTTGGAGAAAATCATAAAGAACTAGAACTAGACTTACAAAAAATACACGCAAATGGGAAGAATATCAATTTCCAAGATTGTATCAAGGTTTGCTGCCAATTGATGATAAAAAATTAAGTGGTCTTTTGGGTCTGTGTAAGGCTAATTTAATACCACCGATGTATCATGGATTTTATAACTCCCTTCGGCCTGGTAGTAAGACTGACCACCAGGAAGAAAGTAATATTGATCAAGAAAATGACTGACTGTATCGTAATCAATTTTCCTTTTATGTCATTATTGATTATTAACAATTATTTTTTATCTAAAAATAGAAAATGTTTAATTTTTCTGTACCTTATTATGTTAGTGTAGCAAGTTGTTTCTCAATAAAAATTTTGTTGACGAAAACTGTCAAAATCCATTTTTTCTTATCCTAAACTATTTTATTTAGATCATCAATAATTAATTAAGACCTAAACAATAATTACTTTGTTAAAGAAGAACGATTTAGCTCTTGTAATAAAAAAAATAACGAACATTATTATTTTCTCAACTATTCAAATGCAATTAGCTCAGTGTCACCAAATTTGAGATACGACAGTTTTCCTTGGGAGAGTCGATATGCACCCTAATAACAGACAAAACCAAATAGGCCCCGATTTCGATTTTTCCCGACGGCCCCTGAAAGAGCCAGACCGGGCCTGTTATGACACAATAACTTGAAGTATTATCTTTATTGTAATCTCACATTCCAGTATTACTCTTTATTCTTAGCGATGAGTTGATAACTAAGAGGGATTTACCTACTGAGATTTTATTTCATTTGACATAAAAAAACCCATTTATATTATTAGCATCACATTATCACCACTTTAAAGTATTATTTACTTTTCTTGTTATCTACTATAAATGAACTTACATTCAGATATCAGAAAGTCACAAAAGATACCGAACTTATATTTAGATATCGGAAAGTCACAAGCCACAAAAAATTTTAATTAACAAATACAAATAATTATTTATTATTAAATTTTTACTGATTATTTAAGTTATTTTTATATTAATCACATTGCACAGAAAATTGAAAATTTGGTTGCAATAAATTGAAAAAAAAATTAATTTTTAATGGTACAAAATAAATAGATAACAAAGTTGCGTATGATTTCTTCAGCAGTTTACTAAAAGAAAATAGCCTAATTTTGGATAGTTTTTAAAATTCCCATCGCTTTTATGGGAAAGCTTATTTATGCACGAGTTTATACACTTTTGTTTTGCTTAAAATATACTTTTAAGGCAAAAGGTCTATGCGAAACCACCTAAAACCAGGGGTGGCTCGTAACAATGAGATTAGGTGAAGCATATTCATTGACTGACTAAAAAGAAAAACAAAGCGCGAAAATTTTCAAGGTCAAACGGCTTTAAATGAATCTGGAAATTTTTAGTTTCTTTTGCAATATTACCGAAAAACTGACGTTCACGAGAAGGATTTTCATTTAGATTTTATAAAAAATAGAAATATTAATTCGGCTTGTGGATTTCTGCTAACATTAAGGCACACCGTATATGTATGTTCCAAACAAGCTTCGTAATTACAACAGCCTCACGTGACGTTCCCAAAATTGTTAAATCCCCCCTTATTCCACACGCCCGACTTTACACTCACAATTAAACACGGCATACAGAAAAGTTTTTTTAAATAAATACTGCCACATAACCACTTATACTCCGAATACCGTAACTTTCTAACGTACACATTGTCTTTTGACTTCCCCTTTTTTCCATATCGAGAGAATAAAGTCTCTCGCAATTTAAAAAATCCTTTTTGTCCTCAATTTTCCATCTGGGAAATGGCATTTCCAAGAAACTACATAGGTACTGGAGCATACATAGGAAACATTTCTACAATTATTATATAAAGCCCGAGTGGTTGCCATGACAACAACCGTAAACAACGCTACGAAGAGAAGCGGAATACCTACAGCCTGATTTTCAATATACTCGTAGAATTATACCTAAATTATAAAATTTGCATAAAATTAAAAATAATTTTAAATTGCACAACCAAACGGACATTTTAGGTGAAACTATGCGTTACTTTAGGCGCCGCTACTACCTAAAACTCACCTAAGACTGACTCGAACCTCTCCAAATCTAATGAAATTTAATTGGGCTGTCATCTAGCTAATGCACACCTGCCGCAAAAAGGGCCAATGTTGACTCCTGTCAATTAAGTTCTAGTGACCAGTGTTGTTCCAGCTATTACAATTGTACTAGATCTATTACATTTGAGAAAATTCTATTACCCTATTACTAAGTTGTCAAAATCTATTACACTATTAGGCTTTTTTTCGCGATTGAATATTGGTGAATATCTGACTTGTAGTTACCATTTCTATCTCTTTTGATCTTAGTTGTCACATGAACTTCACTTGCAAAAAAAGCCTATTGAATTTTTAGCTCGACAGTGAGGAAATTCTGGAGATGAAAAACCACAGAATCTTTATAAATTTATTTCAACCAAAGAAAACAAAAATACATATAGCTCCCTTGAAGAAACAATAATACTAAAATAAAATATAATTATAACAAAACGAAACTTTACTCAATAAAAAACTTTTGTTAAAAAATAAAACGATATAGGTTAAATCACAGAGTAAACAAAAGTTTAAAGATGTGAAAACGGTATATTTCAGTCAACGAACAAATCCTATTACAGTTTTCTGTCAATATATTACGATTTTCTATAGATTAGGTATATTACAAATTATTTAAGCTCTGGAACAACACTGCTAGTGACTATAGTAGGATCGTATTCGATGCAAAGTCGAGCTAAAAGTTGTCGGTCTTTTATCAAAGGAAAATCGTGTCATCATTTTTAGGAGGCGTAAGATAAATCATTTCAAATTTAAAATGAAATTCAATGTAAAATCTGAAATACCGCTGCATACGCACTGTGTTCTGGTAGTAGCTGTAGTCGCCCAGGTGCATCGAGTGTACGAAGTGGTCGGTTATACGTCAAATACTAACCTGGCGAGCTTGGTCGTATATCAAAGAGTGCCTCCAAAAAACAAGTAAACAACAGTGGCGCGTACAGAAGTAAAATGTACCTAGTACATATGTGGAATTTAAAAAACAAATTGGATTTATAATAAATTACATTTAAAATACATAGTTTATGAGAATAAAGGAATTTTTGTAGGAACAAGGATGCCAGACGTGAACTGATCCCTTCGTCCCTTCATAGTGTATAAAGAAATTATTCAATTTCTAAAACTCTTAAAAGCGTATGGCACTGGATACCTTGACAGGCAATGATTTATTACTTTGCATCGAATATGATCCTACTATAGACATGTGGCATCCAGGACAACTTTTAGCGTGGAATGTACTTGTATGATCAAAAGAGTAGTATGGTTGGTTGTTCATCTTGCCAATCAGTCTTCGCCAAATTTTGCCTCGGCGTAGATTATGATTTTTTTTAGGAGCGGAAAATTTCTACATTACTGAATTTTATTATTCATATTGCATTGAAAAATGCATTTGTAACACCAAATTTTATTATAAATTTATTTTGTGAGATGTAGTTTCGAAATATTTTCTATTTGTTCAACTACGCATGTGCTAGTTAAGTATGTTTATTTTTATTTTAAGCCAAAAAAACTTTAATTTTTACCATTACTTAGTTAGGTCAGCAGCCCAAGTTTCATTAATCTTGTGCTGCCCAATTAATTTTGATATTTCTAATTGACCTGTTGGTCAAATTTCATACTAATTGTTTATTGGGTCTGCCTGTACTTGAAAATTCACCACACTTACCATTTGGGACAACTAAGCCGAAAAAATCAGCCTCAAAACAAATCGACCGTAGCTAGGGTCAAGGATGAAGTCTAAAAGGACCTAGAGCCCCAGCGCAGCGATGCAAAGCACGCGACGAAGCTAAAATTGCAAATTTTACCTATCTTTCTAAAATTCCGTGGTCGCGCTCAAGACCGTTCCAAGCAACTGAAAAACGCCCTAACCACGATAGTTGACGGGGATCGATGGCGTCAACAACACCTTTCAGAACGACGCGACGCGGGGATTAAACGTGTTCACCGATCTTTTCAAAATTCCCGCCGTTGTGTCCAAAAATCTCTATGCAGTTCAAACTACCCCGACTCAGTAGCCCACATCCCCGACAGCTCAAAATGAAGTGCCCAAGTGCATCTCTGTACTTAAATTAGAGCGTGGACCATTATCCTGAAGCCTACAATATTCTGAAGGGTGATAAAATTTGGAAAATCCAAGGAACTAATTGAGAATCGCAGCTAGCTGGATGGCTTATACTTGAAATTCTGCGATATGGCGTCCAACGTGGGGCGCTGTCGCTCAATAAGCCAATGCCCAATCTTTTATTCCACAACAACTCGAAATACTATGCTGATTGGTTAAGCTCAATCTTACTGTACCACGAGGAAATAAAACGCCAGACATCAAGTCAGGACGTATATTATACTTCAATAAAAATATTCATGCACACCAAATAGTGTTTATAGGTCTAATAGCTGTTTTACATTGACAATTTATTCATCAATAAATTGACGAAGTTCTTCATCAATTAATTCACGAATTTATTGGTAAACAGTGTGGTTTTACACTGCTACAGACTTTATCAAGTTTTTTGACGTATGAATCAGTTCTACCAATGCATCAAAGAAGCAAATAAATTTCAAAAATGACACCTTTCCACTCATAATTGTAGTGATACAACAGCGGTACCGTTCTGACACATATTATATAAATATTAGTTTTTGTAAGTAACAAATCAGTAAAAACAATGCAAAACTAGCACGACGCCACACAATTATTTACATATTCCAATAACATAACCTCATTACACTGATCATCTGAGGCTGGAAATCTGTTGGGTTGGTACTTCCGAACTTCACGAAGGAATTGACGAAAATTAGAACATGCTCTAATTCGTCAAGAACTTGATGAATAAATTGATGAAGTTATTTGACAGCAGATTTGGTGCATTACATTTGTCCAATTTCTTGATGAAGCGACTTCATCAATTAATTGATCAATAAATTGTCAATGTAAAACAACTTTAACAATCTTACGGGTTCTCAGCGGTGAACGGTGAACGAGACGTAGACTTCACTCTCGTGGGGTCTAATAACTGGAACACTCGATGATGGCTTCAAAGCAGGTTCTAATAGAAACAGACGTCTTCGACCTAAATGGCCAAAGGCATTCCGCAACAAATGTTGGTGCCCTTAAGTACTTAATTTAACAATTTGACGAAAACGGCTCCTGCTCTTCACTGTCTAGCGCTGTGTACGAGTACGCTCTCCCACACTCTACGCACGGTTTGCCGCCTCTCCTCCTGCTCCGCACACTCTCACAACAGGTGTTCTCTGAGGCGCAGCCATGTACACACGCCTCACACTTCCCCGCCAGTATAGTTCAAATCCATACCAATTCAACATAAATAATAAAGTTGTTACGATGTCAATTGGAACCGTATAAAAACATATATACTCCGCGGTAGAAATTATAGAGAGTGACTCAGACATAATATAAAAACACTATTACCATAATGCGTATAAAATATAAAATGATTTTTATACGGTTCAATATTATGTATCTTTGTGCCGCTCGCTACGCACATCGATAGAATCTATAATCGTCTATAGACTGAGTTACACTGAACGTCGATCTATTTCTGTCTTTTGCATTTGGTACGAAATAGGGAAATGCTTTTTTAGTGGGTGTAAACGGACTTGATTTACCCGTCCTGAGAAACGTCATAGCATAAGCGTAGACGAGGGGTCTAATTCCATGGCTATAATAAATTTATAAATTAAAAAAACACAACTGAGACGTTTTAAAATGCTGTAATAATTAAAATGGATCAAAGTGTCGGTTATAGCAAACCGTAAAAAAATATTAGATGTTATGTTTTATTATCTTTTTTAATATTTTATATATCTTGTTGCCTTTTATGCAGACACGCCAATGGATTTTCATTCCCGGCACTCTCTATAATTACGACCGCGGAGTATTACTCATAAACTCTACGGTATCCATAGGCGTCCAAAAAAATTTTGCCCTGTCTCGTCTAGATATATTATATTCCGAGCTGTATTCCTATTTAGTTGACGATATTTTCTAATTTTTTGTAAATAATCTTCCCGAAGTGCAACAATGCGTCGTGATTCCATAATTACCATACGATTGTTCAAGATTTTTATGTTTAAAAGCGCATTGTATAGTTCTTCCGAAGTCAGTTGAACATGCATAAAAAAACCGAGCAATCAAATTAATAAGTTTCATGGGCGTTCCTAGAAAAGTTTTCTGCTATAGCAAAAAATTATAATAATTTGTATATAATGTGTAGAAAATTTCTATTATATGTTCATTTGACCAACAACATATTTTAATTATTTATGTCCTCAAACAATTTTATTATATTGATGGTAAATTTCATTTTGTTCCGTTTCAAAAGGTCTCCAAAATGCCACGTTGTGATAATATTAGTAAACCAAATATCCCTCTTATTTTTCCCTTTCGCAATTGTAATATGAATGATTAATAGAAGGGTGCCTATAATAAATTAAAATTATCTGAATCACACCAAATTCCGCATTCCCGCACTGCACTGCTAGGCGACTAGTCGACAAGTTGTCGACTAGTCGCCTAGCAGTTCAGTTGTCGACGACAACTGAATTTTGACAACGCAATGGACCAGAGAAACAGTGCGCATTGCTCTTTGCCCGCACGCTCATTCTTCAACTGAGCGTATACATTTCTACCACCTGCACTTTTCGTTCGACCAGACCTGTATATGGGTATAGCTAAATAAATGTGGGAACAAGTTTTTCAAATATTTCAAAGCCGAGTTGCTGCTTAACGACCGAGCCTGGTACATACCTTAAAGATATTTGTTCTTCAATTGACTTCGGAAAAACTATACTAAAACATGTAAATATCTAAAGATTTATAATTATAATCAGGATAATCGCTTAATTTATCTCGAATCATGTTTAAAGTAGGAACTTTATTTTCTTTACACATATTATAAATTGTGAGCCGTATTACATCTCTGGTAAAATCGTCAGTATTCTTTAATTTTGTATTTTTCCGTTTCCCTTTGTACCGTGATTAACAACGTCTCATTCTTTAATTACGCGATAAACTGTCCTTTTTGATGTATTACAATATAAAGAATTATGGTAGAACATAAGATGTGACAGTTATAAGGCTGTCTTTGTTATTTTAATTTTAATTAAAAGTACCTAATATTTATCTGAGTATTCTATTATGCCAATGAAAAGGTGACAATGACTCACCAGACAATTGATATTGTTTGGTTTTATTTCAATAAGTATCTCCTTTATTTTTTATGGAATGTTTCTTATAACAATTCATATTTTTCCGGTAGAATATTTTTTATTTTATTATTTTTGTATTTCTTTTTTGTCTTTTATTTTTTTAAAGTTTTTTATTTAAACAAAATTTTTTTAAAGTAGTGACAAGCAAATATTTTTTTCTTAAAACTACAAATATTTGCTTCGGGCTTTTAATACCCTTGCGCCGGTCCTGAATGGAGGGGACAATATGACACTACATTTTGCCCCAATGAAATATATTATCCTCAAAGGAATAAATGGCGTGTTATCACCTTTTCAGATATTACCAAAACATTAAATAATGTGACAAAAAACTTGTCCTATACTGTCTTATTTTTATATGAAACCATTATTTACAATTTACATAAAAAGGAATATAAAACTAAAACGAATTTGACTTACAGCTGTGACGTGCTATGCTAAACTGTCTTAATTGCGCCATTTATTGATAGGAAGTTCAACAAGAATCTCATACCCTGTCCTCATTTTATTTACTTATAAAAAGACAGAGGGGAGTTACTTAACTAAGTAGTTTTCTGTAACAGCATATCACAATTGATAACAACGACAAACGGTTCAAATTAACTTCTTTTTAAATCAAATAAAAATTTGTATAAGGAGTTTTTAGCGAAATTACTTCCAAGTTCGCATTAACATTCATTGCAGAATCGTATTTAGCGACAAAACACTATATGTTTTTCTTATGCAAACACCCCATCGCAACAAAAAATAGAACTATGGATCACCCTGTAGCTACCATTAAAATTTTAATAAATTTGTGGCAAAATTTACTTCTTTCTAGGTTTGAGTAGCTTTTTACATAAAAAGTAATTTACTGTAACTCCTACTATTGATATTAACTGTTATTATTATTGTATATTTACTGTTATTTCGACTTTAAAAGAAATGTACAATCATGGCTAAAAATAGTAATTTAAAATTGGGACTGACAAAAACAATTCACATATTATTGTTTATATAAGTACTTACATCTGATGGTGTTTACTTCAAGGACTTCAAGGACTACTTTAGAAAAATGATTATCTGATACACTAAATTAATAAAAAGTTACACTTCAATCTTATCTATAAATTTTCGATTCAATTAAATATAACAAACTGAAAATAAAAGGTTAACATATTTTAATATTTGTAAGAATTGTCGACATGTGAAATCAAATGAAAGCGGCTAAGTTTTAAAGATATCAAAACAATTTATTCTGTTCTCTTATCTACATGTATTTGAGAATACAATGTATTGTGAGAATAAATAAAAAATATTTTTATACTAATTTAGTGTGCTTTTCCGCACGAAAATATCATATTTGTTAATAAGTATTTCAATATTATGTAAATCAATAGTTTTTATTAATATTTTGTAATAGGAATATCAACATACCAAAAAGAAACATCTTCTCTAACTGTGTGTCAAGAAACGTATTGTTTACAGTTAAATTCCATATCATTTTATGTAGAGTGAATGCAGCCAAAATTTTAATCACCCTTTTCTCATCAAAAGCAACTTTTATCTATTTTTTCCGATAAATTCGAGCATAAGTCGAAACACATATCTGAAACAAACAAACGCGAAATTAATTCAGTTACTACTGAAATATAATAAAATTTGTTATAAATATTGGAAACCTTGTGGCGACAGTCAAATAAATAACCAGTAGGAATCTATATACAGGGCTATCCAAAAGTCCGGGTACGGCAGAAAAAATTACTTAAATATTACAGCAAACATGCGTTACCTTTTGAAAAATACTTAGTCAATGAAAACCCAAGTGATTTCCCCAGCAAAGTCGTGAACATTTTTTTAAACAATAAAAACTGCAAAAAAGTTTTTTTTTTTGTTTTTTTATAATATCTCGAAAAATAATGACGGAATCGTCGTATTCTCAATAGGACTTTTGTAGAGAATAAAAAAAACCTATAAAATGTTTTTTTGTGCGACCCGATCGATTCATTTTTTACAGAGAAAATCCGGAAAAACCTCTAAAATAGACCTTTTTTCAAAAATTCATAAGTCCGTGAAAAATGACAGATAATAATATGTAGTTTAATCGTGTGCAAGATGGTTTCTGTCCGATGCATAGATTTTGCACAATTGCATTATAAACATATTAGAGTTTTTTTTTGCACAGCGTGGCGATTTATCAAAAATGGTCCAATTTAAATTCTGAAAACGATATCTGAGAGTAGACGACAAAATCTCCAATTTGTATATCTCGGATTTTCGCCTGGGTGGTGGGAAATATGCTAAAAATGCCCTTGAAAGTCGCCCGAAACGATCGAAAGTACACTCGAGCCATATTCGGACAGCGGTAGTGGGGGAACCAACGAGCAGAGAACTCTTCCCATCATCCAGGCGAAAATCCGAGATATACAAATTGGGGACATTTGTCGTCTACTTTCAGATGCCGTTTTCAGAATTTAAATCGGACCATTTTTGACAAATCGCCACGCTGTGCAAAAAAAAACCTAATTTGTTTATAATGTAATTGTGCAAAAGCTATGCATCGCGCACGATTAAACTACATATTATTATCTGTCATTTTCCGCAAGATTGTTTTTCCAGCTTCAAATTTAACAGAGTTAATTTTTAAAAACGGGTCTATTTTAGAGGTTTTTTCAGATTTTCTTTGTAAAAAATGAACCGATCGGGTCGCACAAAAAACCATTTTATAGTTTTTTTTTATTCTCTACAAAAGTCCTATGGAGAGTAAAACGATTCCATCATTATTTTTCGGGATATTATAAAAAAAAAACAAAAAAATGTCATTTTTTGCAGATTTTATTGTTTAAAAAAAATTGTTCACGACTTTGCTGGGGAAATCACTTGGGTTTTCATTTACTAAGTATTTTCAAAAGGAAGTACATGAAATTTGCTGTAATGTTTAAGTGTAAAAACAGCCTCTTTTTTCGCTCAGTTGGTTGGCCTATTCACCTCTTAGGTATATTGTATGTAATTGGGGGACGATTTCATTCCACGATTCCAGGTTCTCAATGGATTTTAACAATTTTGAATATTATTGATTTTTAGCACCCTTTTGTATTTTCAGCGATTCTTATTTTGAAAATGCTGAGATATTATTGACGCATTCTCCCTACCATTAAAAAATCCTTTATACGTTTGTAAACATGTATTACTTAATAAAATAAAATCAAAATATTTTGAAAACATAATCTTATCTTTATAGAGTTCGAATCTCATTTTCAGTACCTACCTATTTGCGTTACCATATTTGTATAGATTATTTTATATAAGTAGGGAAATGTGTATTATGGGTTGCCTGAATAGGATATTATTTTATGTATGTATTATGTTGTTTACTCTGTTGGTGTTATTTCATTTAATTATAAAATGTAACGTTCCTAAAGAGTATAATATACCTACAGTGATAAGTCACGTTTTACTATGGAAAAGAATTAGAACCACCAGTTATATTTTAAATAACAAAACTAAAACATTTCTTAAACCAGTGTTTTAAATGAAAAAAGATTTTTCTTATTTTCGGATTCTGTGTAATATATTATGGATTACTTAAATAAACTAACAATCAGCACAGACAATATAGGTCGTCGGCCGCTATGTATGGAGCGATTCTGAGCGACGCGACGGCGGAATTTTGAAAAGTGAGGTGAAAAATGTACCTACGTCGTACTCTCTGGATCGCTGCGCTGAAGCTTGATTAGTACAGGGCGGTTTTAGGTACCCCTTTACTCAAAGTAGCATCAAATCACAATTTATAGAATAAATTACATACTTTACTAAAATCTGCGATTAGATATGTTAATTTTGCATCATGATTAACTCAAATATCATCACGAACTTTAAATAATGCAGTTGTATAATTAATTATACTGCGGACGAAAACCTGATTGAAACCTAAAAAACCTTTTTTTTTCTAATTAAATATTCCTGTACTTCTGTATTTATTGCAGATTCTAATAGTTTTCATACTTTGGAAGGTTAAGGAAGAAGACTAATAACTGCATTTTTCGACTAATTAAAGAAATAATTTCCTAGAATTATACAGGGTGTCGCAGTTAATCAAGTCGTCAACCGTAGAATCTTTTGGTGAAAATAACATGAATTTTATCATGCTACTTTCATTATGGCGCCTCACAACAGTAGCAAATATATTGTAATTTTTATTTTTTGTTTTAATCAAACCTTTTTTTTACCCATCGTTGTAAAATTTATTTGATTAGATATTTCCACCACACTGAAAAAAAAAACATTTTAACTAAATAACACTGCGCCAAAATATTACTTTTCAAACGTGTAATTTTATAATTTCAGTGTAAAGTCGACCCTTCAGATTTCTAAATTTCAGATACCTACGTTAAAATTCATTGAAATTTTACGCTATCAACCTATGTATTACTCAGCCAAAAACCCAAATAATCAATTCAAAGAATAACTACTGGATTGAGATTGTACAAAGATAAGGCAACGGAGATAACAAACACAATGTTTCCATTTGCAAAATGTATACCACCGACAATGATTTCGTTATTGATCCAAATTCCCGGGATACTTTTGAAAGGACTCGGTTACATTATACAGTGAGGATCGGAAATTTCAATGCCACTCGTTCACTGCTTAATGCGGGAGCAGATGTTAATGCCATAGACGTTTTTGGTAGTACACCTTTGTCAATAGCTTGTATAGACAAGCCAAGTCCAGCCATGGTAAGATTATTATTGGAACACAATGCTGATGTCAATCTGGAAAGGCCGGGTACTATAGACTTACTATTGGGTAAGTAAGTATAATTAAAATTATAGATAAATATTAGATATTATTTTCATTTTAACTAAGTATGTACAAATGTTAAGGGTTCTACTTAATAGTAATATACCTACATAATAAATCAAGGTGGTACTAATTTGTCTTCAAATATTTTTTGAACGGGTGGTAGGCACCTACATGGCGCAAAAAATAAGGGTATCTGCCTTATCGAAAAAAAAAAATCCAATGGATGATTAATATCAATTTTTTGCGATATCTATATACTATTTTTTTTTTCAACGTATCAACATGCCGCAGGCTTTTATTAAGATATGGCACAATATATTGAATGTCAAAGAAATTTTTCCCTTATCTTTGTCTTCTTTTACACAGATCCTATATAACAAGTACCTATACATTTATTGGTAAAACAAGGCAATGAATACTCTGAATGAGATGGTATCCTAGAACTTATATTATATCCTCTCTATACAACTACCAACAACAAAAGACACCATTGTAGTAACATGTTGATGAGTTTTAGCATATCTTACTGATCCAACCTCAAGGAACTGCAAATCGATATTAATAAAATTGATCACTAGCTAAAAATAATGGCCGATGAACCAAAACATCTAAATATACCTACATTTGGTCCGAAAGGCACATTTTCACCATGCACTAGCACCTTGAACCAAATTTAATGGCTAACTGGCCTTATATAAAAAAATTGCGTTAATACAGAGTGTCACCTAACGAATATTACATACTTCAATGGTATAATCTAGAACCCAAGTGGTGTCGATTTAACCAAACTTAAACCAAAAATGCCGCAAAAAAATTAGTGTTAAAGTTTTTTTTATTTCTTATTTTTCCCTTAACTTAGAACCCAGTTAACCATTTAGAACAAAACTTGCAGTGATTATGTTCCTATTAGTTAAATTATACAGGGCGTTCACTTTACTACAACCCTTTGTGAATATTCTTCTCTAACTTTTTTGTACATTTAAATTTTTACACGCAATGATCAGAAATAGGTAGAGAATTTTATTCTACACAAAAAATGTATATCAATCAAAAGTCGAAATTATGCTCGGTTATGAAGATATTACAGAAAATATTTATTAACACATACCCCATATTTTTTGGAAATAACTACATATCCATAACATGACAATTTCGATAAGTCACTGTCAAGTTTATATTTTAGAAAAGTTTATTTCTGAAAATGCCTCGTCACAATGAATTTACGAATTGTGAAATGACAGACATGATAAGTGGTATGATGTACAGGAACATTTTAGTGGACGCGTTGCTAAAGAACATATTATTATGAAGAACTTTATCCGAATCGCAGACAGCCTTCTCATACATTGTTTGCTTCCTTATTCACCAGATTAGGAGAAACCGGAAACTTTCGGTCTAATTCACGAAATGGAAGGTACGTTCAAAGAAGGAAGACGAAGAACAAATTCGTCGTTTATCAGCAGTCACAGAAGTTGGCCGCGAAATCCAATAATTTAATGTCCGTATTTCCTAATGTTACAACATCTTTACGTAATATATTAAACACTTCCTGTGACAGTCGTTTTCAAAATTGAAATTAAAAAAAACTATTTTCGATCAACCATGATCCAAAATAGATTGACAAATTTGGCCATAATAAGTATCGAATCGAAAGTAGATTTCAAAACAGACGATATTTTTAAAAAGTTTGCCAACTTAAAAGTATTAAATAAAAAAAATGGAACAAAAATTAAATTTTATTTTATATTTTTTTGTTGGTAAGGGGGACGCAGGCTAATGTTCGCACCCCGGCGCCCAATACGGTTAAGACGGTCCTGTTGTGCTTTGTGCTGTGTGAGAATTTTAAGATTTAACGATTATACATATACTATAATTTGTAACCCATATGTAATGACACCATTCATGTTAACTTGAAATTACATTCTCAATTAATTTTCCAGATAAAGAAAACAATTAAAGTTTCGAAAGTTTGAACACTCAAGAGTATTTTTTTTTTCATTATTATTTTAAAAACACATAATATAAAACATTCTAAAAAAACGTATGTCTTCCATACTTCTTTTTCTTTTTTTCCTAACGCCCTTTAACTTTGGAATAAATTTAATAAAACTACGTAGATGTTACTACAAAAAAATTGAAAATATATAAATCTAATATCAAACCTCCGGTCGACATCTAATCTTAGGAAAACAAACCTGCTCTTGATACCTCAATGATAATACTGACAGGAGAATATAAATCGTACCAGTTTTAAGGTTTTTATCCATAAATACTATATATCACTCGTTTTAATAATAAATAAAAGTAACTTAAAATTTCAAGTTGTCAATGTAAGAAAAAGTAATTTAACGAAATTGAATGTATTTTTAAATATTACAAAGGATGTGAGTGTCAACCTAAATTGTGTCTGTAACCAAGAGTTTTATTACTCATTGGTGACTTATAACATAACTCACTAGTGAGTTATATAGGTCACATATTATTCCTTTGAAACCAAAGAAATTATAGTGTCATTATATACAAGTGTTGGATAAAGTAATTTTTGTCCATTAGGTCATTAACTATCAGTTATATCCAATAACATTTTTTTTTCAGAGTGCGTCCTAAACTGCACGACACCATTGCAGGCAAACATTATTAACATTTTAATCAGGCATGGAAAAAATATTAATGCAACCGATGCATTGAGTAACAGAAGCTGCATGCATATGGTTGCCATGACAGGATACATCCCGGTAGCAGAATCTCTCTTAAAAATGGGAGGAATTGTTAACATCAGAGACAACTTTGACTACACACCCATGAAAATAGCTAATATGCATGAACACTTCGAAACATTAAAACTGATGCAATGTTATAATAGACTTGTATGACTTTTGAAATTATATTTCTTTTATACCGGGTGATTCAGTTTGATATTCGCGGCCTCGTATCTTTTTTATTTTAACAAATAGCTATAACAAACCCTATATATTTTTAAATCGCCGCTGAAACTCTATCAAGTGACATTATTAGATCGTCTCCATGGTAACATGTGTCAAAATTGCTATAGTCAATTGTTTTCTTCAAATGGCACACTATATATTTTTTTATCATTATCAATTCTGGAAGATATTGTTTTTCTGCGTTCAGCTATACAAGGAAGTCTATAGTTTCATTAGAAATATTGCTAGAAAAACAGCTTTATTCTGAAAAATTATAGCCAGCTGCGGAAACAACTGAATTTTGACGTTTCTAAATAACGGTTTGTCAAAATAATTAACATTCTGTACCTACCTACCTATTATATCTATAACTAATAATTATAACACGAATACTTATACAGTAACCAAGAAAAACTAGATATGATTTTCATGTATGGAAAAAGCTGAAAGAACGCTATAGCTGCCAGGTATTTATAGGTGCCAACATCGTTTCCCGCAGACAACTTCCATCAGAAAAAAATTTCGAGAAGTTAGCCAGGAATTTGGCGGCAGATGGAAGTTTTCAAAAGAAAAGAAGGGTTTTTAAACTCAGAAGGGCAAGAGATGAAGAACATTCGATAAAGATGTTAAATGGCCTGCTAGATCTCCGGGTCTCACCCCTATAGATTTCTTTCTTTGGCCTTACCTAAATGATATTTATCTTAAAGACAGAATAAGAGTAGAATGTCGGAGATTAAATGAAGCAACAGTATAATGTGTTTGTAGAAAGGGAGTGATAAACAAAGCTGTTCTATGTTTGAAAGCAAATGGAGGTCATTTGGAACATTTGAAATAAGTATATTGTTTTAAATTGTTATTATTATCGTATTAAAAATAAAATATGTTACTTTCAAAAACATAATAACTTGTTTTCGCAGCTGGTTATCATTTTTCAGAATAAAGCTAATGAAAGTAGAGTTCATCTTTTTTGCTGTTTTTCTAGCAATATTTCTAATGAAACTATAGACTTCCTTATATAGCTGAACGCAGAAAAACAATATCTTCCAGAACTGATAAATATAAAAAAATATATAGTGTGCCATTTGAATAAAAACAGTTGACTATAGCAATTTTGACATATGTTACATGGAGACGATCTGGTAATGTCATTTGATAGGGTTTGAGGGGGCGATTTAAAAATATATAGAGTTTGTTAAAATAAAAGAGATACAGGACCGCCAATACCAAACTGAATCCCGGTATATCATAATATTTCTCCAATTGACCATTTACATTATTTTTTACCTTAATACACAGTAATCTGCTGGAAACAACTACTTTGCGGGCTACATGCCCCGACCAGCATTTAATTATACCCATGATATCTAGTAACTAGTAAAAACTAGAATCATTGATCACCAGACATATACCCGTGTCAAATTTATTTGTATCTATCAGTATGCCATAGATGAGCTAGTATATAATCCGCAGAGTAGTTGTTTCCTGCAATATCGTCAGTAAGTTTAACCGCATTTAACAGCCTTGACTATAGTCAAAGGTAACACGCCATTATTCCATGGCTAGAAATTGGCCTCAATGATTTGGGATCGAGGGGGATTATCCCTCTTTATCCTGCCTCATCTCGTGTAGGCCTGGACAGCCTTCGTAGGTGGGCCCCATCCGTCGTCTACCCCGACCGCAAATGCGGCCGGTGTAGGCGCTTTGTGGGACCTCCTTTTGTCCTGGCTGGGCCCCGCCGGCTAGGGCCCTTTCTTCTGGCGCTCTTCTTGCTTCGCCGGCTCGTCTGTGTAAACCCCGGGGGTAGTGTCATGTTTATGTGTGGTATGGTTGGGTAGGGTAGTGCGGCTATGCAGCCTGGGATGCGCTTTGCTAAGGTGGCCCTTAGGCTAGCGCGGGAGGGGAGGGTTAAGGAGGGTATGGGGGGTGTGTGTGTGTGTGTGTGTGTGTGTCGTTGTCTTCGTTTCTTGATCCTGGCTGTCTCTGAAACAGAAAAGGTTAGCGGGCAGGGGGGGGGTCATTGGGGTGGTCACCCAGGGTCAAAAAGTTGGTGTCTAGGTCTTTTGTGTTTGTCGGTCACGTCGGGTACGTAGTCAACGGCTTGCCTGAGGAGGGGATTGTCATGTCTAGCGGCTACGTCAAATCGTTTCTCCGCGTTTTGTCTTATTGTCTGTGTAGCGTTTGTGTATTGTAAGTCTCGTAATATGTCAGTGTTTCTTACGTACCAGGGCGCGTCGGTGGCCGTGCGGAGGGCTATGTTTTCCACAGCCTGTAATGACTTTAAGTGGCTTTTTGCCGCGTGACCCCACGCCGTGGAGGCGTAGGTTAGCTGCGGTTGAAGTACCACCTTGATAAGCGTTCGCTTATTCCTTAAACTGAGGGTGTTTCCACCTTTGAGTAAGGGATAGAGCCTAGCCCTGGTGGTCTTCGCTCGCGCCACCGTCTCCACGATGTGCGGTTTCCACGTGAGACGCTGGTCCATCGTCACGCCCAGGTATCGTGTTTGTCGATTCCAGGAGATGGGTTCCTGGGATAGTGTCAGTCTGTCAAGGTTTTGTGGGATTTTTCGTTTGGTAAAAAGGATAGCCGAACTTTTGTTGGGATTAATTTTGACTTTCCACCTGTTGCACCAGGTTTCAAGTTGGTCTAAGGAGCTTTGGAGGAGGTAGACGGAATATCTAGGATCTACGGATTGGGATGTGATTGTCAGGTCGTCGGCGTATAAGTATATGTTGGTGTTGGGGGGATGTGGGATGTCGGAGTTGTAAATGGTGTATAGGTGTGGGGACAGGACGGTGCCCTGGGGGACACCGGCCTCCATGGGACGGGTGGTGGAAAGGGAATCTTGGATTTGGATGCGGAATTTTCGGTGGTGTAGGTAGGATTTTATGAGTTTGGTAAAGGATATGGGATATTGGTTGGTGAGCATTTTCATCAGTAGGCCTTCATGCCAAACCGTATCGAAGGCCTTTGCGACGTCCAGGAAGACAGCACCAGTGTACTGTCCCCTGTTGAAGGCCGCCGTGATGTGCTCGGTAAGGCGAAGGATTTGGAGTTCAGTGGAGTGATTGGGTCGGAAGGCGAACTGCTCGTCTGGAATGACTTGCAGTTCTTGGGAGTGGGTTCTTAGACGGGTTAGGATAATTTTTTCTACCACTTTGCTCATAGCCGGGAGCAGGCTAATGGGCCGGTAGTTGGATGGGATGGTGTGATCTTTGTTGGGTTTTGGGATAAGGATTATGTTTGCTGTTTTCCAGCGGGTAGGGAAGTGTCTTAGTCTGAGTGTCGCGTTTGTTATGTTTAGTAGGGCCATGAGGCCCTTGTGTGGTAGTCGTTTAAGTGTCGTGTTATGTATATTGTCGGGTCCGGGGGCTTTTCTGTTTTTAAGTCTGCGTATTGTCAGTCTTAGTTCGTCAGGTGTTGCGGGGGGGATTATGTCATTGTCTGGCTCTCTGTCGACGCGTCGGGCCGCGCGCTCAGCCACTATCTCGAATTCCTCGTCTTCGTCGGGCAGCTGAGGCAGTCTACACTGCAGTTCCAGGCTATCGGCGAAAGCCTCGGCCTTTTCCTGGTTCGTGTAAACCACCCCCACACTACCGTGGATTGGAGGAATTTTACGGCGAGCGGTCTGTCGCAGGGCCCTCTGCGTTTTCCAGAGGCTGTTGTCTTGTGGATCCAGCGACTCCAGGTGCCTAGCCCAGTTATCCTGGGCCAATTCATCCAGAGCCGCCTTCACCCGTCTGTTAAGTACATTTAAGTTATGTCTGTGTCGGGGAAGGCGGGTGCGGGTGGCAAGCCGTTTCGCACGTCGTCTGTTACGTATTAAGTTTTTTATGTCATCGGGGAGGGTGCCCCGGGGGTTTGTCAGTCGGGGGACAATAGTCTCCGTCGAGTCAAAGGTAACAGTGACCATTCAAAGACCATTCGTAGCACTGTATATTATATCTCATTTAGTAACAAATTAAAGCAAAAGAATACGGTGAGTTTTTCTAAGTTTATATCTAAGCTTGGAGGTTATTCTTGGAATCCGTTTAGAGCGGTAGACTGGAAAATCCCTAATTAATTAAGAGTTAGATCAATTTATTAAGAATTTTCTTTTTAGATCAGTAATAAATGAATTGATCTGATCCAAAGAACAAAGGAAATATAATATATTGGTAACAATGAAGTCACTGTTGGGTATATTTTTGTTTTTACTTCGCTCATCTGATCTCTATCTGACAGTTGACACTTATTCCAAAATTTCTAACCAAAGTTTTATCAAATCTATAAATATTTACGAATGTTTAGAAGTATTTAGTGCAATAAAAGCAATTTTTTATAAATATGTGATTAAATAATATTCAATGGCGACTCCAGACCATTCAGACAATGAAAATCAACATAATGTTCGAGAAATTGACCACAGTGAAATACAACAGTTAGAGGTAATACACTAAAGTTTTATTTACACATTTTTCTGTTTGCTAATACTTTAAACTGGTGTTGACAATTTAGTAGACATTTTTTTATTACTAAACTATATATATGTTGCTTATATGTTAAATGAATTGACAAATTATTTTATTGAAGTGAAAACCACTCAATTTTGTTATCAGATATAAAAAACCAAGCCTTCAGTTCATATTCCAGTTCGAAAACATTTTTTTTAGATTGTTGGAGAGGGCAGTTTTGGTGTAGTATATAAAGGAATATGGAACGAAACATATGTAGCTGTAAAAAATATATCTCGAGAAGCAGAAAAAAAGGCATTCCTTGTAGAGGTACGACAATTGTCAAGAGTTGACCATGAAAATATTGTAAAATTATATGGAGCCTGCACTAAGGGACTCCAATTTTGTCTCGTAATGGAATATGCAGAAGGAGGATCACTATTTAATGTTTTACATCGCTCAAATCTACAGTACACATTGGCTCACGCAATGTCATGGTCTTATCAGTGTGCAAAGGTATGTCATCGGTTTTTGAGGGAATACAGAAATCCTGACTATGGACTGTTCAAAAACTACGACTAAACCATTTAATTTAAATTTAGTAAATACCTAGTATTAATATTGTTTACACCAAATCTTATGAAAATACGAAAATTTTGCAAGAGTTACCTATTTTTTTTACAAATGTGTCATTAACTAAGTATGCATAAATATTTTTTATGCATACACTGCATTGTGTTGTAACTACCAAATTGAGTATGTTGTATATAAACTTTTTTTGCTTATTTTTACCTAAAGAATGTCCCCTTAAAGTTTGTTCACTTCCGTGCGGGACTCGCCATATAATGAATATATTATCGACATAAAAAAATGTAATGTTATATCATGGATGTAGTTGGAGATTGTTACTATTTTCAGATAAGAAGTACACAAAGAAATGTAGCCTTGTCCTTTTAAAGTTAAAATTATGTAATATGTTACAGTTTATTATTAACCAATACAATATTATTTTTTATGAATCTGTGGAAATTTTAAAATTTATGTAAGTTTATTAAAAATTATTCTACTAAATTATGCCCAAACATTGTGCTTTCAATTTGCAGACTTAAATTTACTTTTCAGGGTGTTGAATATTTACATGGAATGCAGCCAAAGCCACTCATACATCGAGATTTAAAACCTCCTAATTTATTACTAATTAGTGGAGGCATACATTTGAAAATATGCGATTTTGGGACAGCAGCCGACAAGAACACCTATATGACAAATAACAAGGGATCAGCTGCTTGGATGGCACCTGAGGTAAGTTTAAAATAGATTTATTATCACCAAGCTATTAACTGAGAATTAAATACAGTGTTTTATAGTAATGGACCTATAAAAATGACATTCTACAATATTGTTAAAAAAATAAGGTACAATACGAGCTAGTTAAGAAAATCATGATTTATTAGCTGAAATCATTAGAGATTAGTATCATTTGTTAAAATGAATATGTTTTTTTCATAAATGTCATTGCTACTCAATGCCTACTGGCAAGAAGTGTGTTTTGCACTTATTTTTTATATAGCGACCAAACAAAATTTCATCAGTATCATTGATAATTGGTTATCATGAAAACGCACATTGAACAGCATATGGCAATCAAGTTCTGTTTTAAAGCCGATAAAACCCACGGAAACATATCAACTATTACAAACAGCGTACAGTGAGGAGAGTGCATCACATCTGGGACCTTATTCTTGAACTAAAGGGAGTAGAAGGAACAAGAGAAATGAGGCGTGTCTCTACTAAAACTTATTAATCGGTATTCTTGAATGGTGTTCTATTGAGTGATGATAGAAGAATTGTTCCCTATTTCTTCTACTGATATTTTCAGGGGAACAGGCAGGGACCATTAATCCTAACCCTATATTTTTTGACATGCTTCACAAATTACGAATTCCACAATCTGTCTATAATATCTCTAGTTACTGTTTTCTGGTGATATTGTATAATTTGTGTTTACTTGAAGGATTGTACAGTACACGAATAAAATAATAATAGAATAAAATTATCTGCCTAATATAGTATTAAAATATTTGTACATTTATTTTTTTTACCCTCAATATATTCTAATAGAAGCTCTTTTTGTTTAGAACTTATTGGATTTAGCTTCGATTTTTTATTAACTTCCACATTCTTTCCTTTTTAGACTGCACCTGACACTGACAAATAAATAACAATTATAAGTAGCACTTATTTCATGACTAGCTCATCATTAGTTTTGATTCTACCACCTATTTACTGCTTTCTGATTGGTCGGTACATTTGACAACATCGTTCCTCGTTTTTCACTTTCATGCCTCGATCGCTTTGTGTCGAGAATACAGTATGAATTTTGTGATAGAAATGAGGAAACGTTCCCCAGGGAACATTCTATTCTCTCACCGTCAAGAATCGAGCTCCAGAGACTTTATCCTTGAATTATAGGGAGTAGAAGGAATGAGAGAAAGAGACGCCCTCTTTCTCTCATTCCTTCTCTCTACTAAAACTCATTAATCGGTATTCTTGAAAGGTGTTCGATTGAGTAATAGAAAAATTGTTCCATATTTTCTTCTACTGATAATTTTGGGGGAACAGGCAGGTATCATTAAACCTAACCCTATTTTTTTTGACATGTTTCACAAATTACGAATTCCACAATCTGTCTGTGATATCTCTAGATACTGGTTTGTGGTGATATCCTTCGAGAACTTTGAGGAAATGTTCGTATTTGTGTTTAGTTGAAGGATTGTACAGTATACGAATAAAATAATAATAGAATAAAATGGATCTGCCTAATAATAGTTTATATGTTGCCTTAAATGGGAGATCTCTTAGAGATAATGATTGTGTGAAGTCTCTGGGAGTCACATTTGACAGGTGTCTTATCTGGCAGGCTCACATAGTGAACTTATGTAAGGGGCTATCCAAACATAACTTTGTCATGTGGAAGCTAAGGGAGTTTGTGAGTTGACATACTGAAGTTATATTACTAAGGACAGGTTTACCCTATCCTTAGCTATTGTATCCTCTGTTGGGGTAATGGTTCGGGTATTGACAATTTAATGATTGCGCAAAAACGAATCATTCGAACTATGCTGTTTAAAACAAGGCGTCATTCTTGTCGCCAATTATTTAAAGACTTGGGAATCTTGACCGCAGTCTCAATGTATATTTTAGAGTGTGCGATATACGTCAGGGTTCACAAGTCTGAATTTACTCAGTTCGCGGATAGACATTTGACGTTTGACCTCAGAGATAGGCATGCTGTCGTGGTACCTAGACACAGATTGGCAAAGTCAGCTATTGGTCCTTTTGTTATGGCACCTAAAATATATAATCACCTTCCAGTTAATATAAGAAATATTCAGAGCATCCCGTCCTTCAAAAAGTCGTGTAGAGTGTTACTTTTGACAAAATCGTTCTACACGGTGCGTGAATTTTTTGAGTGTAGTTTTCTTTGATTGTTGTTTGTTATTTGTATTTAGCAAATTGACTTTGTAGTCAATGATTGTGTCATCGTTATTTATTTGTTATATATTTGTATAAATTCTTATTGTGAATTTTATTGTATTTACTTGACGTTTTCCATGCATTGTATTATGTCTCAGGAGAAATAAAGCATATTGTTATAAAGCATATTATTAAAATATTTGTAAGTTCCTCCCAGTTAGCCTTCATTTTCTCTCTAGTGTAGCTGGGTGTTAACTTTCCAGTATACATTATTTTTTATCCTCAATATATTAGAAGTTCTTTTTGTTTAGAACTTACTAGATTTAGCTTCGGTTTTTTATGAATTTTCCTTTTAAACTGCACCTGACACTGACAAACAAATAACAATAACTTTAAATAAAGTAGCACTTACTTCATGACTAACTCATCACTAGATTTTATTCTACCGCCTATTTACTGTTTTTTGATTGGTCGGTACATTTGACAACATTGTTCCTCGTTCTTCACTTTCATGGCTCGATCCTCTTGTGTCGAGAATACAGTATGAATTTTGTGATAGAACAGTAGTAGAGCGAAATGAGGGAATGTTCCCCAGGGAGCATTCTATTCTCTCACCGTCAAGAATCGAGCTCCAGGAGCGATTCTTGACGGTGAGAGAATAGAGTGATTGTCAGTGTCAGGTGCAGTCTAAAAAAGAAAGAAAATGGAAATCAATAAAGAACCGAAGCTAAATCCAGTAAGTTCTAAACAAAAAGAACTTCTAATAGATTATATTGAGGGTAAAAAAACAAATGGAAGGTTAACATCCAGCTACACTAGAGAGACAATGAGGGCTAACTGGGAAGTACTTACAAATATTTTAATACTATTTTAAGTAAATCCATTTTATTCTATTATTATTTTATTCGAGTACTGTACAATCCTTCAAGTAAACATAAATTATACGAAAGTTCTCGAAGGATATCACAACAAAACAGTAACTAGAGATATTACAGACAGATTGTGGAATTCGTAATTTGTGAAACATGTCAAAAATATAGGGTTAGGTTTAATGATCCCTGCCTGTTCCCCCGAAAATATCAATAGAAGAAATAGGGAACAATTCTTCTATCATTACACAATAGAACACCATTCAAGATTAATTAATGAGTTTTAGTAGAGACACGCCCCCTTTCTCTCGTTCCTTCTACTCCCTATAATTCAAGAATAAAGTCCCTGACTGTGTTCCTGTCATTTGGAAGGTTTTATGATGACAGACAACATGCACAATGACGAGAGGCTGGAACATCCCTGCACAAGCCGAACGAAAACATCAAAGCTGTGCATTCTGCCCTGAAGTCTAGTTATCGATCAATCATACACTCTGCCAACATTCTGATGATTGATCGACGATTAGATTTCAGTGCAGGTTCTTTGTTTTCGTTTGTTGGGCTTGTGCGGGGACGCCCTGTCCCCTTGTTGTTGTGCACGCTGTCTTGGCCATCATGAAACCCCTCCGAACCAGAGGAATACAGTCGGACGTGATACATCCTCATCGTCTGTAACACGTTTCGTGGCTGTTTTATCAGCTTTAAAAGAGAACCTTATTGCTGTACGATGTTTAATGTGCGTTTGACAACTATCAAAACTCACTCCAAGCAAAACGTTATAACCTCATGATAGATACACGTATACTGATGAAATTTTGTTTGTCACTTAGAAGGCTTAATATATTTGAAACTAGTTATGCTGGTGATTCCACTAACAAATGACCTTGGCCATTTATTAGATATTGTTTAATGATATGAAAAAAAAAAATTGTTTAACGACATGAAAAATAACAGTGGCAGGCTTAGATAAATTTGAGACTTAGATATTTTAAATCGTTTTACACATTACACGCTAACATTACATAATGCATATAACTATGTGTCACAAATTCCATTTCATTTTGTTAACTAGTACTACAATTACTGTTAACTTTATTGGGCCTAATATTGTATTAACTTTCATAATGTTCAAATATCGCAAGGAATTTACAATAAACAATTCCCAAATCTAGTTATCACATTTGAGGAATACTCAAAAAATAAAAAAGAATCAAATATGCATTTTATAGGCAATGATATTTGCTGTCCCTGGTTTATACTTGAAACTGTTTTTTTTTAAGGTTTTTACATCTTCCAAATATACTGAAAAATGTGATATATTTAGCTGGGGCATAATTTTATGGGAAGTGACTTCCCGACGAAAACCATTTTACAATCAAGGTGGATCAGCATTTAGCATAATGTGGGCCGTCCATAAAGGAAAGAGGCCACCTTTGCTAAGAAATTGTCCCCCGCCTATAGAAAATCTGATGACGGAATGCTGGGATCACGATCCATCAAAGAGGCCCAGTATGCAAGAGGTGAGTATTTATTGTTATCTGTAATTATTTATTTGTAAAATTTTTTACAACTGTTTTTATTTAATTGGGTGTTATTGCTACACTGAAAAGAAACGTTTTTTAATAAATAACTCCTTTTTTACTTTATCTTAAAGGTGTAAAGCGCGGGATAGACATTCCGTCATGCACATCAACCTGCTTGTGCAAACTCAAGTTGTACGATTTATCATTGCTTTAGTGCTGATAAGTTGGCAGACTTATTAAATCTGTACAAACAATTCTTAGGCTTGAGTGAAATCAAACCTGTCAGATATATTTCGCTGTGCGTACAGACTTGTCTAGCGGCAAGTTGTAATGTCTGGCAGTTCTTTCAACTTATATGTAGTTTCCTTGTTTTTAACAAGCAGTAAAATTTGTTGTACACATATTAAAATTAGTGGGTAATATCAACTTAAATTATTGAATTAAAATATATCGGACCTTATACGGCTAATGTCGAGAGAGTTCCTCACAAATCGCATTAATCTATACCCTATACAGGGAAAATCCATGCCTTTGGAAGGTAAAAAATAGTATTCGGACAGACAAAAAAAAATGCTGCGTATGAGATACTAATAGAAATGTTAAAAAAGGTAGATCCCTCAGCCAATAAAGACACGGTAATAAAAAGAATCACTTCATTGTGCACTTGTTTTCAAAACGTTTATGAAAACTAGAAAATTGCACTCTGGTATGGATGCAGAAGATTTCTCTTATTTATTTTCCTTTTTCTTGCTAAAACGGCAAGAGCAGTCGCACACAATAACAGCTCATCAGCCATATTGAAAAATAACTTCTTGTGCTAAAAGGATCGGTCAAGGGGTTTTTCTTCTTCTTCTTAGACCTGTGGTTAGGTTCTATTCAAGTACCGTACCACCAGGGCCTCATCCAGTGCAAGGCTATTGTGTGTCTCACTGTTTAAACCTATTCAGCAAATAGTTTTGTCCCTTTTACAAATTACAAAAGCTTTTTTGCCGACACTTCTCTCAGCTCCTTGGGTTCCAGAAAGTGTTTTCCCTACGTGCAAATTCTGGACACTCGCCCAGGATATGCAAAGAAGTTTCATCCGTCGAGTCATATACTCGGCAGACCAGACTGTCTGCAAGCCTTAGCTTGTATAGATGTTTCCTAAAGTGACAGTGTCCCGTTATAAGTCCCTCTTATTAAGCAAAAGCAAATTTATAAAGTCAACCCTTTGACTGATTCTTTTAATAAAATTAATTATTTAAAAATGTTTCTTTTCTATGGCAGAAATATTGCATAAAGTAACTACAGGGACTATTTGATTTAGTGCCCGGTATCAGTAAAATAACATTTGAAAGCAAGTAATTGATCTGATGAAAACTAATAAATCTCTCACCCGGTGCACATTTTAACCAATAAAAAAGCCATATATTCCTTGATGTACATACATATTATAATTCTTTACAATGTTTTTGTTATCAGTTTGTTAAATGACAACTAGTTTCAGTCTACATTATACACTCCATCTTCAGATAAATTTTTTGTATCTGAAAACAAATGTAGTTCTTAGCTCTAAATATATTTTTTTAATTGTATAAATTATGTAAGATATAAATTTAGTTAATAAAAAACCATTATTTATACATGAAAAGTAATATTTAATTTAATAAAATTCTTGAAAAAGTCCAGAATCATAAACTGTTTAAAGGAATACATAATAATATCCTGCTTCCAATATGATTTTCGAAAAGGTTTAAATACGCAAAAGGTGCTGGGTGAGATATAATCTACACAGTCAAATTGGAAAAGGAAGGAAAAAATTTTAAACTAAAGAGTGACCGCAAAATCCGCCCGTTTTTGCGTAGTTTGTAGCAAGAACGGGGAAGGTTGTACAGAGGTCTCTGTGGGCTTAAATTGATCGTCATGAAAAATCTAGGTGAGCATAATTCGATTTTTCCAATATTTGCCTGACTTACCCCTACTTAAGGGGTGGAAACCACCTCTAAAACAAGAAAAATGAGAAAATAGTCGATAAATTTTTGGTAAAATTGGGGGAATTTCACATGGCAAGGGTAAAATCAGGAATGTCTTTCTAAAAATGCTCATGATAAACCCCCCCCCCCCGCGTGGGGGTAAAACAAAAGATCGAATTATGGGGCCCGTCTTTCGTATCATTTGTCGGGTAGTAGGGGAAACAAAGTACTTCATGAAGTGGATATCATTCCCCGTCTGCTATCGGCAATAGGAGTGGTTTTACCCCCATGCGGGGGGTGTTTTTCACCTTGAGCATTTTTAGGAGGGCATTCTTGATGTTACCCTTGCCATGTGGAATTCCGCCAATTTTTACCCAGATTTTGGTGACCATTTTTTCTGATTTCTTGTTTTAGGGGTGGTTTCCACCCCTTCAGTAGGGGTAAATGATCAGAATCCGACAGAAGAACGAATTATGGGGGCATGTATTTCATATCATTTGGATTTATAAGGAAGAGTGGCACAAAAAAGGCAATTCATGAAGGGAACATCATTTGCCGCCGGTTTTCGGCAATAGGGGTGGTTTTACCCCCACGTGGGGGATGTTTTTCACCTTGAGCATATTTGGAAGAACATCCCTGATCTCTTCCTTGCCATTCAAATTCCCGCCAATTTTTACCAAGAATTGATCGACCATTTTCTCATGTTTCTTGTTTTAGGGGTGGTTTCCACCCCTTAAGTAGGGGTAAGTCGGACAAATATTGGAAAAATCGAATTATGCTCACCTTGATTTTTCATGATGATCAATTTAAGCCCACGGAGACCTCTGGACGACCTTCCCCGTTCTTGCTACACACTACGCAAAAACAGGCGAAAAAATGGGATTTTTTGCGGTTACTCTTTGTCCCTCTTATTTGAAGCGCCATAAATATACAGAGAGGAGGCAGATATTTTTTTACATGAAAATAAACCCTGTAATCTTCAATGAGGATTCACCTCCTTAGACTTTTTTTACTTATTTGTCTACACCTTTGTAAAAGCAGTTGTATATATGTGAATGAGTTTTTTTTTTGTATCTTTGTATAATTGTTACACGAGGGTTGCCTTTTATATATCGGGGATCGAGAACAAAGAAGGAATGAATCATTATATTATGGCTTTATTGTTTTTCAAAATATTCTTGATGAAGATCAACATACTTTCACATGCCATTGAACCAATTTTTGAAGCACTTTTTCCATTTCGATTGAGGTACCTTAAAAAAAATCGAAAAAAAAATCTCGTAAATTATTTTTGATGTGCGAGAATAAAAAAAGTCCCTTGGTGCCAAATCAGGGCTGTACTGCTGATGTCTCATCAATTCGACTTTTTCAACTCAAAAAGTCTTGTTTAGGCCGATGTGTGAGAGCTTGCATTATCCTAGTGGAGAATAATGTATCTTCGACGGTTTGTTTCAATTATCTTTCCAAACAAATAAAAAATGGTTGTGTACCATTCAGAATTGACCGTCCGACGTTTAACTAATGGTACAGTTACTACATATTTCTGAAAAAACAGACGATCATTTGTTTAGAAGTGTTTTGTGCACGAATGACTTTTGTTGGGTTTGGCTCATCCTGAAAGACTCATAGAGTCGACTGCTATTTACTTTCGGGCTCATACATATAGATCCATGATTTGTCACCTGTTATGATGTCATATACTTGTTTTGAAGCACCGCAATTGTATTTCTTGAGTATTTCTTTCAACCGATTGACACAAGCTTTTTTTTTGAGTGTTTGTCAAATTATGTGGAATCCAATGTGAATAAAATGTTTTGGCCGTCAAATGTTCATGCAATATTGGATGTATGCTGGTCCCACTAATGTCCAAGGATGCCTCAATCTCACGATAAGTCATATGACAATCTTGCAATATTGAATACTGTATACCACCGATTACAGTGGTTTTTTGATGGTGCTTCATCACCAAAAGTAGAACTAAACTCGTCGATGCAAGTCGATGTCTATCTTTTTGTTTAGATAATACACGACGAAAGTTGTAAAAGATAATCACACGGAAATATTCAGGATTTAATTCCAACACAAATAGTGCCTGTATATCAAAACTTCTTAGTAAGTATACCAACAAAAAGTCGAACTTTATTAGGGCAGTAGGGTTGTCGGTTGTCAGATCATCCATTCCCGAAAAAAAGGCCACCCTCGTATATTTTTTTATGTACATAATATATTGTGTACATTGTATGTTATTTACTATTCTACTATTCTAAATTTGTAAATAATCCTACATAGTATTTTGAAGTATTTATAATTAACTGATCATTGTTTAACAAACTGTTAATAAAAGGATTATGGAAATTTTTATACTGTAATTTGAACATTTAGTAATATAAACTCACATTTATCAATTTTGAACTTAAATGAATTGCTATTCCAGTCATATAATTAGTAAATGTTAAATCTTAACGTAATGTGAAATATTAAGCAGTACATATAATTTTTAGATAGTAAAGAGGATGGAGAAAATTTGTTATCTTTTGCCTGGGGCTGAAAAACCAATTCAGTCATCAGAACAGTTTTACGAAGATGGTTTGGAGGAAGAAGAAGAAGAAGAAACTGAAAGTGATGAAATTTGGAACCATGAGAGCACTAATACAAATGGTGACAATAGCATCGTTAAAACCCTACCTCAACCTCCTCCAGATTATAAAAATCCTCCTACTGTGGAATGTGATGCGGTAAGTATTCTGCTAGTTTATTAGGACTATTCATATTTCAAATTTTGCTAGCTTATTAGTAGTAAAAATTTTACGGCTATGGTGAGCAAATTTTATACAAAAAAAAATATTTCTATAAACTTTTATTCCATTTTTTTTGTGTAAATTATAATTATAATGTAGCTATAACACCTGACCAAACTTGAATAACAAATTCTATGCCGTAAATTATTTAAAACCTACAAAACAAAAGTTCCTACAAATATATGTCCAGAAATACTTCATTTCTAAGATAGAGAGAGTATTTTTATATTAATGAAAAGTTATGATTTATTTCGAGTAAAATTTCAAGTTAAATGTTAAGTATATTTGAATTAATACATATACATGTAGACAGTTAGAAATTAAATGTACATGCATACGAGATTTGAATGAAATTGTTTCAGCCATTTTGTTGTATTTGAAAGTGAAATAGGCACGGAGAATTTCCGTTCATTGAATATAAAAAAAAATATACTTGATTCTTTGCTTTTCAAAAAAGATCAAATACAAAATTATATATTTCAAGCATTTTGCTGTTATTTTAACTAAAGCACCAGTAAATGTGTTATACAGGGTGTGCCAATTAACACTTCCGCTGCCAATATCTCCGTAATGAAGGAATTTATTTAAGTTTCAGAAATTGGGGTTGTTAGGTCCCTCGAATAGCTTCAAATTGTAGTTAGAACTGTCAGTTCAAATTTTTTGTATAGATGACGTGACGATACTAAAAAATTTTTTGATCCCTGGAACGTGGAAATGCATTCCATTTGAAAGATCGTTAAATTTTGAGTAAGTTTGGTAATATAAAGTTTTTCCCTATATTTACTTGTTTTCGAGATATGTCAACTTTAATATGCATTGTATGAAAATCTATTATTTTATCTAAATCACACCGAGACAAAATATTCTTTTAAAATATTGTATTGTATAACTAGTGAAGTTAAATTGAAAGACGCAAACTGATAAAACTTTAATTATTGGAAAGCTAAGATGTGTCATCTATCATTATTTTATTTTAAACAAAGACATGAGCCATCTATGACTGCATTTTTTAATAACATTTGATAAAATACGGTTCGTCTCTGCCCCTTATAATAGCTGTTTTACATTGACAATTTATCGATCAATTAATTCATGAAGTCGCTTCATCAAGAAATTGGACAAGTGTAATGTACCAAATCTGCTGTCAAATAACTTCATGAATTTATTCTTGACGAATTAGAGCATGTTCTAATTTTCGTCAATTTCTTCGTGAAGTTCAAAAGTACCAATCCAACAGATTTCCAGCCTCAGATCAGAAATGAGGTTATGTTATTGGAATATGTAAATAATTGTGTGGCGTCATACCAGTTTTGCATTGTTTTTACTGATTTGTTACTTACAAACACTAATATTTATATAATATGTGTCAGAACGGTACCGCTGTTGTATCACTACATTTATAACTGGAAAGGTGACATTTTTGAAATTTATTTGCTTCTTTGATTCATTGGTAGAACTGATTCATACGTCAAAAAACTTGACAAAGTCTGTAGCAGTGTAAAACCACACTGTTTACCAATAAATTCGTGAATTAATTCATGAAGAACTTCGTCAATTTATTCATCAATAAATTGTCAATGTAAAACAGCT
>NW_019416228.1:135926-152902 GCF_000390285.2 Anoplophora glabripennis | reverse complement strand
GCGAAGATTTCTGCTTGGAATACAGTAGGGAACTCCCCCAGACTGTAGCTTGCACTCCATCTGGGTCTGAGTCCATATATTCCTGCACCCGTCCCTCTGGTCATTTTGGAGCCATCTGTAAACCATACTAGGCTCCACCTTTCCAGGGTATTAAACCTTTCCTCCCACTCGCTTTGATCCTCTATTCGAGTCTCAAATGGCTTGTGGAAGTGAAACCTTGGAACCATTTTGTCGGATACCATCCCAAGAGTTGGTTCCGACATAGATGTGTCTATGATCCTGGAGTGGGAATCACCCCTCCAGTCATTGTTATTCCTGAGTCGATATGCTGCTAGCCGCGCTTCTCTTTCCACCACTATATGCAGCGGTGGCAGATTTAGCATGACTTCTAGTGCAGCTGTCGGGGTCAATGCCATCGCCCCCGTTATACCTAAACAGGCCAATCTCTGAATTCTATTCAGTTTTTCCCTCGCCGTGGTCTGTTGTGTTTTCTGCCACCATACCACAGCGCCGTAAAGAATCCTGGGTCTTACTATCGACGTATGTTATATCATACATTGCATATTGAAGTAGGCATATCTTGAAAACAAGTAAATATAGGAAAAAACTTTATATTACAAAAATTAGTCAAAATTTAACAATCTTTCAGATGGACTGTATTTTCACGTTCCAGGGAACAAAAAATTTTTTAGTATCACCACGCCATCTATACAGAAAAATTCTAAATACAATTTGAAGCTATTCGAGAGACCTAACACCCACAGTTTCCGGAACTAAAATAAATTTCTTCATTTCGGAGATATTGGCAGCGGGAGTGTTAAATGGCAAACCCTGTATATAATACCTAGTACTCATATGTTCTTAGCAGTGGCAGCTGATGAAAAGAAAAAAATCATATTTTGATAATGAGGAAGTTAAATTTAAAATAAATATATTTTAATAGAAAACCTGCTGACTTTACTCTGGTATTTAAAAATAGCATAGAACAACCATGCACTGTTGCCCGTGTTACGCAGAACTCAAACTCTGACGGTTTATTTGAAATAGAAGAAGAGAAGAGAGTTAAATAAAAAAGCATCGTTTTAGATGATGCTTTAGAAACTTTGAAATATCTTCATAAAAATATTTACAAATCTAATATCTTTAATTAAATAATGTATTTGTCCTGATCCTGTTTTTTTTAAACTATAACGCAGAAATAAAACTTTTCAGTATTAAATAATAATAATTTATAATATTTTTCCAGAATGCCTGGGATCTGGACGACAGTTATGAGATTCAAACAATGCATGGTCTGGATAGAGTAATCCCCAAAAATGGTAAGTGATTTTTTAAAATTTTTACGCTCATGGCATCAAACTATTGGTATAAAATGAGTTCACAATTTTTCACCCACTAATGAACTATTAAAGGAATTCATTAAGAAATCTCAATAAGGTCATTTTGCATTTTTTTAGATGCGCTCATAATATTCATATACAGGATAGCCCATCGAAAACGTACCGCAAGGCATTACAGGGTAGAAAAGAACTTTTCGGCAAAATCCAAAAACAGGTTAAATTTGTTTCTGAGGGTGACAACTTTTGGCTCAAAAAGCATACCAAAATCTTCAACCCCTTAAGTGGGGGTGCTATCCCCTAAATTTTTTCAAATGGGAATGGGGGTCAAGTGGGGGGTCATTAGAAAGGGCTTTTAATTCTCTATACATCGATTCTTACTTTTTGAAAATCGATTCATTATTTTAGAAAATATGCAGCTTTGAAAATACGAACAATATTTTTGACGAGAAATGCGAAAATCGATTTAATTTTACTTCAAAACTTACGGTATTAGTCAAGTAAATGCTGAAAATGTTGTCCGCCAACTTGCATACAATGATACAGGTTGTCTTCAAACCGTTGTCGAACATTCTGGAGCACTTGCGGTGTTACTTCGCGACATACATTAATGATTCGTCCTCGCAGATCTTCCAAGGTATCAGGTGGAGTGCTGTAAACTTTGCTTTTAATGTGCCCCCAGAGAAAGAAATCTAAAGGATTTAAGTCGGGTGACCGAGGGGGCCACTCAATTGCACCTCTTCGTCCTATCCAGCGTCCTGGAAACGTCTCATTTAGGTAATTGCGCACATTGAGCGAGTAATGTGGAGGAGCTCCGTCTTGCTGGAAAATCAGTTCGTGTTCATTGTAAGCAGGGTCGTCCTCTATGATATTTGTTAGAGCTGGGTCGATGACATTTTGTAGTAAATCCAAGTACATATCGCCTGTCAAATTTCCAGGAAGGAAAAAAGGACCTACAATGGAATTTCCAAAAATACCTGCCCATACATTCAACTTCTGGGGGTGTTGGGAGTGTGTCTCATGGAAAATCCTTGGATTGGTATCAGCCCAGTAACGACAATTATGGCGATTCACTAAACCATTCAAGAAGAACGTACACTCGTCCGAAAAACACACATTAAAGAGGAAATTATCGTTTATCGCTCGTTCAGTCATTATTTCGCAAAATTGCAAACGACGATCAAAATCGTCTTCATTTAGCTCTTGCACTAGCCGAATCTTATAAGGATGGAATTTGTATTTTTTTAATATTCGTTGGACACTTGTACGACTCACTCCTGTCGCAGTAGCCAATTGCATTGTACTCAGCGTACTATCCATTGCCACTTGCCCCAATACCGCTATTTCCGTAGGTTCATTTAGTACCGGATTTTCAACCTGCCTCTTTTTGTTATGAACGGAGCCAGTTTCGCGAAATTTGGCCACCAATTCGCGAACAATTTTTCCAGACGCATGTTTCTCAGGATGCCGTTGGTTGAACAGTTCGGCGACCCGATTTCCGCATTCATTGTTTTTGAAAAAAAGCTCAATAATTTCTACTCTTTCTGGAATTGAGTACACCATAATTAATCAATTTAAAAGACTCGGCAGTATTGGTACTCTTCAACTACAAGTCACAAGACAGTTATCTAGCAACTTCTTGTGGCCTATCTAAATACGAAACAAAAAGCGGACAATTTTTTGCTCACCAAAATCAGGCTAAAGAATTCGCAAATCAAAAAAAAAAACAGCGAATTCTTTTGAAGGAATTTACCAAGCTAATACCGTAAGTTTTGAAGTAAAATTAAATCGATTTTCGCATTTCTCGTCAAAAATATTGTTCGTATTTTCAAAGCTGCATATTTTCTAAAATAATGGATCGATTTTCAAAAAGTAAGAATCGATGTATAGAGAATTAAAAGCCCTTTCTAATGACCCCCCACTTGACCCCCATTCCCATTTAAAAAAATTTGGGGGATGGCACCCCCACTTAGGGGGTTGAAGATTTTGCTATGCTTTTTGCGCCAAAAGTTGTCCCCCTCAGAAGCAAACTTTACCTGTTTTTGGATTTTGCCGAAAAGTTCATTACTACCCTGTAATGCCTTGCGGTACGTTTTCGATGGGCTACCCTGTATATTTTGCAATTTTTTAATTTTTGATTTGAACCATTAATTCTACGGCATAAATAAATTTCATCCTCAATAGTGTTAGATATTTACGAGAGAGAAATAACGGAAATAGTTCAATAATAAGAGCTCTTTTGTGCTATGATTCAATAATCTGATTTACTTTAAATTGAAGAAAAATGAGTATTCATACACTTTTAAAACAGTTGTTATGTAGAAGTACATTACACCCTATTTATTTCAAAAAGATTTTATTCCAAGATGATAAAAAATTATTTAGTAATTTTATTTAGTTCATTGAACTTTTAAAAATCTTTAGAATGATATTTCTGCAGAAGACACAATATTGAGAAAGTCCATCACTTCCAAAGAAAACTTTTTGTAAAGTAAATAAAATTTCATGCCTGCAAATAAAAATAATGGTTAATGATAAGACCACTAAGAATACCAAAAACTCAAGAGTCAAAGTTAAGTACCATATAACCGAGGGGTGATCCACTAGTCGGCATCAGTGTACATTTTGATCGGAATACGGTGGTAATACAAGGTTTGTCCAGTAAATATTGGGATTGAAGGCATAAAAAGAAAATGACATATATGTACATTGAAATACAACTTTTCAAAATATGACCTGCATCAATCCACCGTTGTCAGTGCTTTTTCCAATGTTCGTATGCCTCCTGAAAGTCAGCCACTGTAAACCAGTTTACGTATCCTCTCAAAGCCACTTGGAGACCACCTTAATCACCCCAAAATGACATTTCAGGCTCTGAAACATCAACCTCACAACAACAACAATGTATAGCATAAACAAGTGACACGGATCGAAATCAGTTTGTATTCCGTTTCACTTTGTAGCGTTGTTTACCGTGGTTGTCATGGCAACGGGGCAGCCAACACGTGAGTAAACTACGGCGTGGGGAAACGAGTGATGCGGAAATTCAAGCAGCATCGCCTTCTCCCATCGCCTGCCTTTAAACAGTTTATAAGATACGTCGCCCAGTGCATGATTATAACGGTTCTTTTTTAATATTTGTTTGGTATCAATAATAAAATTGTAGAAATGTTTCCTATATATTATCCAGTAATTTATTGGAAACGCCATTTTCCAGATGGAAAATTGAGGACAAAAAGGATTTTTTAAATTGCAAGAGACCTGTGCCTTCTCTCGATGTGGAAAAAAGGGGGAAGTCAAAAGACAAAATGTACGTTCGGAAGTATCTGTAACTAATATTTCTCTTTTTTATAAAATCTAAATGAAAATCCTCGTGATCAGTTTTTCGATAATATTGCAAATGCAACTAAAAATTCATTTAAAGTCGTTTGACCATGAACATTTGAAAATTTTTGCCTGCATCCCTTTTTTTTTTTCTTTTTAGTCAATGAATATGCTTCACCTATTCTCAATATCACGAGCCGCCACTGCATGGTGGACTTTTCATTTGCTCATGCGGACTTTGTTTTATTAAGAAGAGGCTTCGTGGAACACGTTTCGAAAGCCATAAAATAAAAATCGCTGAAGTAATATACATTTAAATTTAAAATGTGCTTTTACGACTGAGTTGTTCATTGGAAAAAATGTATTGCATCAAATGGAGCCTATTTTAAAGGAGTCAAAAATTTTAATGATTAATTGAATATACATATTGTGTTTTGTTGACAAATTCCGGATACTTCTTTGACTTAATGTGTACAGAATACATTGGAATCAATAAAAATAATATATCGTCTATTTTTCTCTAATTAGTTTTTCCCAAATAAAATGTACAAGAAAAATATATACAGAGGCTTCATAAATTATTACAAGTTACTTGTCCGCCTATTTTAGGCAACTCTACATGGTACGGCTGGTACTGTCAACTAAAAATCCCTAAATCTGAAGCATCATCAAGATTAATCATTCGTTTATAATGAACAATGACAAATTGTTGCGTCTACGCTTGAGATAATGCAATTGCTGATTGTTTGAATAAAATCTCATGAAAAATTACACCAATCACTATAAAATAAAATAAATAGAATTACTGTTTCGAACAAAATTACTGGTCACGTGGCTTGTAATCATTTTTGAAGGTTGTGTATAAAATACTTTGAAAATTAATTTGACTGCTCAAACAAAATTGACAAAGGTGCCATAAAAACAATCAAATTAGTGCAGAGATAAATGTCATTTAAGGTAGAAACTTATTATTTTTGATAGCAGGTATATATTTCTGCTTTTGAATTTCTACATTAAGTTTACTATTATGAAGTTAACAAAAAAAATCTTATCCAGCACATCGAAAAATCAAGTTGCCACATATCATTGGATGCAGGAAAATTTTTCTATCGGATTAAATACAAAACTGTATGTTGTTTGAATGAAACAAATAAAAATAACCTGTCATTAATGTAGACAGGAAATAAGCAGGAATGTTGGAATAAGCCAGTATGCGAGCAAGATACACCAGAATATATGATAATATTCGAATAAACCAGAATCACTGTACATTTTAAGGGCTAGTGGATCACTCCTCGTATATATCCACACATAAATCAGAAATATTTATTATGCAATTTTTATCCTTGGACAATGCAATGTAAAAATTATAGGGAGAATGTTATTAACAAAGTCACAACATGGTGACTTTATTAATGACAGGATACATGCCTATGTAATTAGAAATAGTATCAAGAGATCAGAACATCAAATTATAATAATTTATCAATTATTTTTGTTAGATTATCTACATTAAATAAAAAATATGTCTTTTATTTTATAGCAAAATTAAACAAAATCTGATATAACATTTGAGGACAAGGTTAATAAAAAAAGTTTAAGTAACAATTCAAATTATATTTCTTATGTTAATTATTTTTACAATATTTTTACGTATTTTAAATCTTCTTTATTCTAAAATGCAATTATAATTACCAAGAAAGTTTGTCATAGTCAAACATGTAGTGATTTCTATTTTTTGGTGGATTATTTAATTTTTATTTATAGATGCGGAATCATATATAAAATGTAGTATAAAAATATACATCCCCAGACACACTGACCTAGAAAAAAAAATTATTTCTAACATTATAACTCAGGGATTATGGAGATGACCTAAATTTTTAATATTTAGGTTCTGCAACTATGGAAGCTAAAAATAAATGATTCATTAATCACTTTTAGGTATTGAAAAATATGTCCATATTTCTAATCAATAGTATACACATACTAACAAATACTTTTCTCGATTTATTTGAAGGGGTCTTAGTCTGGACACGAAAAATCATGATTAGCGCGCGTACTATGCGAACTAGTCTGACATATTTATAGCGACCTGTTTCTAAACCATGAGTACATATTAAGAAACATGTATTTCAAATAAGATATTATATGATAAAATCTTCCCATCTTAAATTTTTTAGATATGAGTTACCAGTGGCAAAAAGTCTATATCGTTACCTCTCAAAATGAAAATTATTATATTTTTAATTTTTGCAAGGAACACTGATTTGCACATGTATTTTGCCAAATTTTTGCATAGATAGATGTTAATAATCATTATTATACTTGTTCTAATAAGTTCAAATGAAGCAGGATCCACTGGAAGAAAAATCAGTTGATATGGAAAATAATTGAGTAGATTGAGGAATTATTCAGTATTTATATATTTATAAATACAAATAGAAATGAATAATTCATTATCATGTCTAAGAAATTGATTATTGATCAAAGAAAATGGAACCTTCCTTCACCGCATCCGTAGGTACCTTTCTTTTCTATACTGACATCTAAAGTAGCTAATTCCAGCTAATACTATTTATTTCCAATACTTTTCCAATAATCTAGGAGTCAACAACATTAGACACGTATCTCTCACATCTTTGCAGCACATGTTACATCTTTTTTCTTTGGGTTACAGGCTTCCGTCTCAGTTCTCAATGATTTGAACAATTTCCACGCGCACTTGCTTGAATTTAAAATTCTTGACATTCGAAAGAGTTCATAATAAATTCAGTTCCAGAGTGGCCTGGAAATTGTTCAACCATTTTTTGTTGCTTTTATTAAGGAATGTTTTCTTTGACCTGTGGGTCGTTTTTCCAAAGAGTGTGTTTCACACTGTCTATTCGTTTAGCAGACGTGTTCTCTGTACAAAGTCCAAAAATATGCCGGCTGGTATTATTTCCCTAATATTTAAGATAAATTTACCAAACAGACTAACATACTTATTCATTTTCGCACGCCGAATGACGGCCTCTCACTAGCTATTATTTCGGCTAGCTGAGGGCTAGCGAATTTCCGAAGCCCGCGTTGAACATTTATCGCCATGACTCATCAATCAAGCTCCGCAACAATGTATGTTTCTTATTATAGAGAGAACATTGCCTTCACTTGAATATGTCCTGTTTTTAGGTACTATTATTCACAATGTCTCACCAAAGCTTGATTTTCTCATATTCCTTTTCTAATCGTTGCCAGTTTATTCAACAAAAAATGTTTTAAACACACCTTGTTTAAGTCCAAGGCAGAGAACTCACATATGGTAGTAGTTCTCTATCCAAGACCTCTGTCGCAACCGGACTATTGAATAATAATTTAGTTAAGTTTACGTGTATAGCGCTTTTGTAAATTCTAATTATTCAAGTACGTATTTATAACGAAGATTTCAACAGGAAATACTATAGGTAATGCTCCCAATCTATTTTGAAGCCATCTATAAATTATACGAGGCTCCATTTTTTCAGTTAATTGTAAGTCGAATCCCATCTTCTTCACTTCTATATTCTTCTTCGTCTCAGATAGTTGGACTTTGCAATCATTGCGTCAAATGTTATATCAGTCTCATTCCTGATTTCGGAGTGTTTATTGGTGCAATTCTCCAATAGTATTAATCTTGTGGAAAGCTATCATTCTCGCTTCTCCGTACCTATATCCAAAAAAATTCAAAACATCCTATTAAATTCAAATAAAAAAATTGATTTGTTATGATGCGTAATAAACATATGGCATCAGACACTTTAGAAAAGGATATATGCAGCATCAGCAGTCTTTGTTTTATGGCCGTTTTACATTTTTTTTGCCAAGAATCGGCGACTGCAGTATCCGCATGTCGGTCGGTCCTGTTCTAAGAACATGTTGATAATTAAATAAAGAGGTTGCAGTGTTGAGGTGTGATTCATCTCGGTCTCGCAGAAGCCAATGCTCTAGCTCGCCGAAGATTTTCCGTGCTGACAACTATAAATACAATGCCCGATGACTGTTATATGGCACACGGCCCGACACCAGACCGATTAATATTATAATAAATACTCCATGAAAATATCATTACAAACACAATTTCCTTACAAAAATATTTGAGAGTGCGGCCAGATAAAAAATCGCTGTTTATTTTGCATTTGTTCCGAATTTTATATGCTCGTTTAACTATTCCCACCACGAGGTATTTTTTGTAATAAAACAAGCAGTTTTGACTCATTATTTACAAATATAAAAACATTTTACAAAAATATGCAACAAATCGATACATGTTCTAGAAAGGTTAATTATTTGTTGTTTGAGAGATTTTTTTTTCTAATAATCCATATACGTCCAAGTAGTAAATATTATAAAAATTCTAGTTCTAAACTAATTTTAATAGTTTTGTTCTTAGTGTATTAGAAACATCCCAACAGTCGCAATCAAATTTGATTCGAAACAATGCATTTTCAACCTTATGTTTCAATTTCAAGCTGTTGGAAACTGTTTAGGATTACTCTAGGAACAAAGTTGATAAAATTCCAGTTTTCTAGTGATCTATGAGAGTTTATTAAAACTAAAGGCATCATTCAAGATCAATTGCGCATCTTTTTTCAGTACTTATTATAAAATTTTATGTATTTGTTACTGTTTTCAAGATCCTCATTCTATAATGAATGAGGCTGTGAATAAGTTTAGGTTTAAAATCCAACTTTTTTATATTTCCCACTTTTTTATATTTTTTCAAGAGATTTGCGTAAAATGTTTAAACATATTTTGTCATTTTTTTTTTTTTCAAAATGGATATTTCTAGTGAGGCCATCATTTATTGTCAAAATTTCATTACATTTGAACGAATAGAAGCGGAGTTATTGTGTCTGAAGTGACAGTATGTTTGTCATCGGTACAAAAATGAACATCGAACAAAGAGCTAATATTGTTTTGTTTTAAACTTGGTAAAGCTTTTACTGAAACGTTTCAATTGATGAACCAAGTTTATGGTGATGATTATTTATCCCGTTCTCGAGTGGTATAAGCGGTTTAAAGGGACACAAATTATGAGCAACATGTTGACCAACCGAAATTCATGATCACTGCAGATTCCATCAAAACTGCGCGTGAATTCATCAAAGATTAGCCAAAATCTTCATTGAAATTTATGGAATTAGAATTGAGCATCTCAAAAACATCAGTTTATCTCATTTTGACCGAAAATTTGAGTTACCGAAAAGTGTGCACGGTTTGTTGCGCACAACTTGACTGACGACCAAAAATTGCTAAAAATTCAACCTCCGAAGGACATCATCAAGGAGGCTAAAAAGGACAAAAACTTCCTTTGCAACATTCTAACTAGTAATGAAACGTGGTGTATTCAATATGATCCAGAAACCAAGCGTCAAAGTGCCGAGTGGAAGGCGCCAGACGAACCAAATCCAAAAAAATTTCGTTTGGAGAAGACGATGTTGATTTTTTGAAGAAGAAAGTTGGCGTTTATTGCACGATAATGCGCCGATGAAAGGAAAGCGTTTTGTGGACGTAGAAGCCATCCAAAAGGCTTGTACCGATATCCTGAAAGACATCCAGGCGAACGTTCTAAATCACTCATTCGACATGCTTTTAGACCGTGCAAATCGCTGTATTGAGTCGGAACGAGGCTATTTTGAATTTTTAAAAAGTCCTGTTTACTTTGGAACGCATTTTGTATTTCGTATCGAATTAATTTGCGCCTTAAAACTATTTTTCTAAGTGTAAAAACAATGATTCTGTGATTTCGATAGACATAAACAATTGCAACTTACGGTTCGTCAATAGGGTGAGATATTTGCGTTGACGTTTTATTGCGATTATATGTAGTGTATTATATTATAACAATTTGATCTCCAATTTGATGTTATCTTTCTGAGCGTCTAATAAGGCCGCTGTAATTCTGACTGTTACGTTGCCACTTCAGGAATGCCGCAAAGGTGTAATTTAGGACGTTTGTTTTTATTATAAATTATTTGTCACTAAAATATAGCAATATAAATTTGTGCTATCTGTTATTTGCCAGTGGTCTAAAAATGTATGCAGGATCTTTGATTATGCCATTGGTAATGAAAATTCAGAAAGATGTGAAAGTTTTAAAGTTTTAGAGGTTTTATTTGACTTTTTACAGATTATATTTAAGTGGCCTACACTTCTAGAATAATGAGGACAGTTTCTCCTATATAAAAATAATAGTAATGATAATAAACGTCTTTATTAATGATAATTCAATACGACATGAGTGTAACTCTAACTAACAATTATTAATAGTACAAATTTACAATAGATGAATTATTATTAAGTGGCGAAGTTTGGTCACCTGCATTAACTCTCAAAGGTCACACTTGGAGCGGGCCACCTGAAAGGTCACATTAGTGCGAATTGGGATTTTGCCAACTTTGAACCTTATCTCTTCTTTATTTGTTAACGAAAACAATGTATTTATAACAAAACTGGAGTGAAATTTTCCGGGAAATCGAATGATTTAATTAGTTTTGAAAGAAAAATTAATTGGTTAATGAAAAAAATGTTTTTCGAAAAATTACTTTATTAAATTCGTATTTTTTTTATAAATTATGTCTTGAAAAAAAGTAAAAAGAGAGCTTTTGAAGTTCAAGGTCTATATTTTTAAGAAAAAAGTACCCCATATTGATAAAATGACTCGTTTTTTTCCGGTACCTATCTCAATTGTAACCATTTTTTGAAGTTGGTGATTTTTTGGCTGCTTTTCTGTAAAATGATGTTTGCACTCGTTTGTATAAAAATATTAATTTAATATTGTCCATAAATATTGACAAATACATGTTACAATAATTAAATTATTAATGAAAAAAAAAATGTTTGAGAAATTATTAACAGTAACTAAATAAACTATGTTCTAGATCTAGTCTATTCGGCAAGTAAAATGAGGTGAAAAAAATAGGAAATCTTACAGTTCAGCTCACTTTATTTCTAGATTATATGATATAGTCACTCTAGTGCGAATTCGCACCGATCGGACTTTTCAGACTCTCTAGTTTGACCGACAATAACAGACTGAGGACTGAGGCCAGCTGTGGTACTGCTCGACTGTTTGGGCTATAGAAGGAATTGTCATGGTGGGGGAACACTCGGCAGCTGCTACCTGAGAAATGCCAGCTGTTAAAAAAACGGTGGTGCGACCTTTAAGGGTTAAGAATGCAATCTTCCACTCTTACACTTAGCCATTGGTATCCTCTCTGAGGGTTAAATTTATTTTGTAAATAAATGTATTAATAAAAAATATTTATTAATAATGATTGATTAAATTAAATAGATTAAATATATTAAATCAGCCTATTTAGAAATTAATAATTTTAAATTTACCTGACAATATTAATTTCTTACATTGACACCTTAAAACTTTTGTATGAAACATTCGTGAGGAGTTTTTCTTAAATTTAAACGTATCGAATATATAATGTGGGAGAAGTCGAGAAAAATTCTTTTTCATTTTGGTAATGATTACATAATGTTTAAAAGCAATAAAAGTGTATCATTTGGAACAGAAAAACGATTAAATGGATCAACATGTCAATTTACAGAGTTATCGCCACGGTAGCGCAGTCGGTCGAGAGTGGCAAGCATTTCTCGGCTAGGCTTCCTACTCTGGTCCGGGTTCGATCCCCAGTGTCGGCACTGGCAATGTCGATGGATAATGGGTGTTTGTCCGCGTTTTTTCAAGTGTAGCCCCCTTCCGCACAAGCCTTTGGCTTTTGGATTTGGGGGTTGTCTCATTTCTGTGGTGTGTTTTTTTTTTTATTGGGAGTACATTGAGCTGTATTTATCTCAACATTTGTGTTTTCATTAATATACGTAAATTAGCAGTAGATTTTCTAAAAAAAAAACTTAAAAAGTAATTTTTTGCATTTTTTCAAAATAATGTCAATAATGAAAAAAAAAATCGAAAACCATAATAGGTCCTTGTAAAGAATCTATTCAAGTTTTCAAAACCGCTGTGAAATAATTTGTTGCCGAGATATCGATGATCAAAAACAAAACTCATTTTTCATTCAACCATCAAGTACGGAAACCTTCCAAAAAGCAAATTGAAGCTGATTAAACAAGCTAACTGACCTCTACATTGTTTGAGTTCGAAAAAATTTTCCTGCATCCGTGGACAGTCTAAAAAGAAATTATTTTTTTCTTGAAATATTTTGATTCCTCGATAATCATAGCTTAAAAAAAAGTTTTGTCAACACATCTTGAAACTGGAGTCTTACAGCTTCAAAACGGTTTTTTTTTATTTCGTGGAAGGTAATGGAAGGACGCTTTATTTTTCTAGAAACATTAATACCAAATATTTGTAACTTGGTCATCATCAGTCATATTATGCATTTGTTTATGTATTTGTTTGATTGTATTTGATGACGTAATCTCCAAACTATAGATGCATAAACTAAATCTGACATACCTATGCATAATACAATAGCTTCAAAATTTCAGTATGAGGGAGGATTGAAACTATTCGTAGCAATTTTCCAAATGACGTGGTCTATGATAGTAATTAATTGGAGAACCTATCAGCACAACATTTCAGTGTTAAAATTTTATAAAATTAGAAAACATCAAGTTATTTTTAGCGGGTTTGTTTCTTTTTTAAATTTTACGTAACGGATTTAGATTATGCGGAGGTTCAGATTCAGCCTTAAGTTTGTTGTTTTTTTCGCACTAAGTACCTACATTTTTTGTTATTCCGAGAATATTTTTGTTCTATTTAAAGAGCAGGGTTATTATTAATATCAATAAAACAGTGAATTTGTTAGGCCTGCTGTGATAGTAATATATACAAAATATTTATCTAAACGTTTTTCTAAATCAATTTGTTTTTAACTTGTGGCGGTTTGCGTACATTTTTTGCTATATATCCGCATTTTGTTCTGCTTACTGATATTACTCTATAGGTAATACTATATTTTGGGTCAATTGTGTTATAAATATGATTAATGAATGATTTTTTTCTATGTAAATAAATTTATGTAATATTGGGTATAATGTATTACAATAGTGTTTTGGGTATAACTAGAATACTGGGTCACGCTTAAGTAGCAAATTCTACCGTCACAAAATAACAATAAAGAGGTTCTGTAAATACGGATACAGAAGTCCCTGCTCTAATATCAATACCGATGTAGTAGACACACTTGTGAAAGGAACAACTTGGTATAGAAAGTATAAATAGTATCCTAAGCAAAAGACAAACACCCTTTATTTCAATTTCTAAAAAAAATATGGAAATCCACATACCCAAATAATATTTATTACATTCATTGAGAACAGTAGCAAGAATGTAAAAGTTATACACTTTTGATATGTTTTCACAGTTCATATATTTTTTTGATTGATTTAATTTTCAATAAAGCAAAATATTTAAATTATATCCCTTGTATAGTAGACATTTTAAAATTGTTTACCATTTTAAAAACACCCAATTCTACAGATTTTCCAAAAGCAGATGTAAGTAACTAAAAATATATCTAAAAATTATTTAGTTCTGTCTATGCACCAGTTGTTGCTGTACATTTTAATTAATTGTATTCTATTCCAAATTAGAAACCAGTAATATACTAATATTCTTTGGTTCATTTGTTTTTGTTGTAACTTACTGTAATAATTATAAATATTTTATTTTGCAAAAATGGATCAGTTTAAAATTTTGAATTATTGAGTGTAACACCCACAGGCAAACTGCAGCTCTTGATATTTTGAGATGCTGTGACGAAGGTAAAGTTTTATTTCGTTAGTTATTTTTTATATATAGTTCTCAAATGTTTGTACCATGACGTGTTTCTTTTTTACCTTTTGACTCATTATTCTTTAGCCATCCACGTGTACATATTTCTACGTTAAATCTTCAGTTTTCAGTAGCAAAGTTGACGCCTCATTATTTTCTAAAATAACATTTTTCGCGTTCATGTTTATCAGCTGCTCTCTAAACTACGATCATATGACATATACAGAGCTTTTATAAATGATTACAAGCCACGTGACCAATAATTTTGTTTGAAACAGTAATTTTATTTCCTTCACGTTGGCAATTAAATTTCGATAAAATTAAAAATTATTCAAACAATAAGATCAAGATTCACCGGCTGTGATTGGTATAATTTTTCACGAGATTCTATTCAACCAATCAACGATCGCGTTATCTCGAACATAGACGTAACAGTTTGTCATTGTTCATTGTAAACGGATCATTAATATTGATGACGCTAATTGTAAGATTTAGGGATTTTTAGTTGACAGTACCAGTCGTGCATTCTTGGTTGCTTTTAAATGTGCGATTATTATACGAGGCGTGTCCAAATTATAATTAACTGACAGAAAAACATTTAATTACATAATAATGNCCGGATCATTAATATTGATGACGCTAATTGTAAGATTTAGGGATTTTTAGTTGACAGTACCAGTCGTGCATTCTTGGTTGCTTTTAAATGTGCGATTATTATACGAGGCGTGTCCAAATTATAATTAACTGACAGAAAAACATTTAATTACATAATAATGTTTTTCTACGTAATTTTCCTTCTTTTGAATGAATTGACGCTGTTGCTTCGGTAGCTTCTATGTTTCTAGAGAAAAAAATCTGGCATATACCCATTCCAAAGTGACTTTTTCATTGATTCGAAAATATTTTTCTTGCATAAAAGCCATGAAATCTGAGTGACAAATGAGAGAGAACTGCCCACTTGAGTTTTTGAATTGTATCCTTTATATGAATAACGATTTGTAAACGTTCGTATCCTAGAGTAAAAACTCGGGATAAGGTTGTACCCCTCTGACACACACTCAAGAATAAAATATAACCTACAAAATTAACATCTTAATTGTCAGTGGTACTCAATAGCTACTGGCACAAAGCATTACTTTGTGCTTGCTGAAAGAGCACGACCTACTAATTTCGTTAGGATACTATGTGACAAAAACCAGTTATACCTACGTGTGATAAAAGAGGGATTTTGGGTGAGAAAGCATTTGATCCTATTCATTTTACTCCATGTATAGGTACTTTTGTCAAACAACTTCTGTTCACCAAACTGTATCCTCAGTATTTCTCAAACTACACTAGAACAAACTTCTGTCTATACATATGAATCACGTCAATATTTATTTCAACTTCCTGTATAAAAATTTGACATTTGCTTCGTTCTTTTGCGGATAAGTTTGAACTACTTCATATTTAATAAAACATTATATTTGTTATTTATTAGCGGTTTATATATTATTGTTGAATATGAAGACTATGAAGACTAAAAATATACTTGAAGATAAATAAGACATTCCTGTTATGAAAAGTTACTGCTTAGAAAAACAAGTTTTTGAAGAACTTCTAATCTTTTGAATCAACAACCTAATTTCTTGACTAATGAACATACATGTGAGTTTCGACATATTATTCCTACCCAGAAAATAACAGCTTGCAAGTAAACAAATAACGAGTTAGCGAATAAGAAGCTAAACATTCAAATTTTCTATCGAAATTTCAAATGATATCTCGACATATAATACATTGCTCAGTCCATCATGTATATTCATTATTAATATATAAATAGACGAAAACATTGTTTTTTTATGTAGGTAAAAAATTTGTCTTCAAAAAAAGTAGAACGTTATATAAGAGCAAATTGCGTAGAAAAGCTATAGCGCAAAACTATCACCAGCAATCAGCACAGTTATCGAAGTTATGCAAAACTGTATAATTTCGGCTTCTGTCCATATTTAATAGAGATCAAAGTTAGCACATTAGTTTTACTGTACATTCATTTGGCAAAACATCTCTTGATATTAGAAATAGACTCTTCAAATCTTCTACTCAAAATTTTCAAAGTTGACAGAGAACAGAGAACCTCTATCCGTAAACTTTATTATTAATTTTATACATTATTGGTCATTGTCTCCTTCAAAGTACTACACTCCATTGGAGTGAAGTTATCCACACATTTCCAGCCACGATTTATGACACATGGTACATTGAAAGTGGAATAGATGGACCAGCAGATATAGGCGGGGCTAGATATGCGCATGCGCTGTATACACAATAAGCCCATAATGTAATTAATTAATCATTCTATGATGAAATCAGAGATATAAAATACGTCAATATAATTTGCCCAATACATGGGAAAATCGAGTAACTAAATTAGTTTAAAAATGAAGTCAGCATCTCTTTAAAATAATTCAAATTTAATAAGGAATTAGCGCCATAAAAGAAATTTTTTTTCTCGAGTTGTTTTAACGGTGCCACGTGCTCGCTCAGGAAATATATAAATATACACC